>NW_022900927.1:45790353-45866694 GCF_012274545.1 Fukomys damarensis | reverse complement strand
ATATATATATATATAATGCCTTATAAAATGTGTTATTTTAAAGGGACAAAAATTTCAAAGGCAATGTGCCTTGTTCATTACAATCATCATACAAAAATTTTTGCATAAAAATGCAAATAATTACTCTGAAATCAGCAAACTACAGTAATAAACTGTGTTGAGTATTTCCCTGACATTATCAACTACATAATGAGATAGGACATGTGGTTTACATAGTCTTAAATCTTCTATCAATGCTCCACCACCCAGATTTAAAGCACACATTAGCAGAACAGTCACCGTGACAGGGCTTTCCCATCATCATTTGCAGCCAATCAGTTAATGACTGGCAGCTGTCTAAGGATCCATTACTCAAGGCAGCGGTTTTAATGTATAAATACTTCATAAGGCTTAAAATCATATTCTGTCACAGCACATGCTAGACTGAAGTACTCCAAAATTTGCAAAGGCTTCCAAAGGGAGAAAAACTTAAAAACTAAATCTGTAATCTCAAAAAACCTTCTAAGAGACTGGCATTAACGGGTTTATAATCTTTTGCTAGGCTCTAATAACATAACAGACTAAGAAAAATCTGCCTTAAGGAAGACTGCATCCAGTTTCGTGCAGCCAGAATGATTATTAGCATGTTGTAAATAGAAAAAAATAAGGAATTTAGATCCAAAGCATTTCCCTGCATCAATATGGAAATACTACTGCAGTTCTCAAGTAACTGTACTTCCAATTTCCACTCTTACTATGAAGCATCTCTCATTACCTAGTACAGAAACAGCATACTTTTTCACACCTTTGCCTTCTTTTTCATGCATGTGCACTCCTTTTCTAACCAAACTTTAATCTTCTTTAGGAGATGGACAATAACTGTAACATTTATTATTCAACATATCCTTCACTAAGTGCCTTCTGTCTACCAAGTACTGTCATTACTCTCTATATGAGATCATTTTTAAAAATACCTGCCTACCTCCATTCTGTGTTTTAGTGTACAATTACAAAGCATTCAGTGAACACAGAAACAGAGAAACAACAATATGTCAAATAGTGGTAAGTGCTTGGAGAAACATGAATAATGCAAAGAGGGTAGGGAATATTGGACAAGGAAGAGGCTGTAACAGGGATGACAATTTTATAAAGCATCTTACTGATCATGCAAACTAAAGAGCTGAGAAGACCATACTGCGACTATCTGAAGAAACACATTCCAAGAAGAAGCAATAAGGACAAAAGCTCACCTGGCACAGAGAGGGCACATAAAGGGACAAGGAGGGCTGGAGTGGAGGACAAGAAAGAAAAGGCCAGTAGTTAAACAAGGTCTTGCTTTACTTTGAAAGAAACAGGAAGGCAATAACAGACTGAAGGCAATGGAATCCTACAAACGTTGACATGTTTCAAAAGGGCACAAGGCTGCTGAATACTGTAGACTCCAGGAATATAACAGTGGAAATAGCAGTACGGGTCATACAGTAAGGAGGATGGGCATCTCATCATTCCTGTCCTTACAGAAACAAAAGCTGAAAATCAATGACATGCTGGAGTCATCAGTGAGCTGTAGTCACAGGGCTAACCTCCACTCTGAAATTTCGCCAAATAGGAAAATCTAGAATTACAGAAGAGGTGAGACTGCCAGGAGCAGGACCTTCTGGAGACAGACTGTTAAGAACAATTAACTGCTAATTTTCACCAGCTGCTTTAGTTCTCAAAATTAAGAGCCAAAAAGATACTGTAGGACTCTGGCAAGGGGAGAGGAAGAATAATCTTATGGAATGCATCCAGAACATCCTCTACCCAGAGATCTACTAACTAAGAAAAGACCTTACCAGAGCCTTGTCCTAAGGCTGAAGGGAGAAGAATATTCTCTCATTCCAGCTGCTCTTAGCTTTCCTGTTTCAATCTGAAAGGCAACAGAAGGAAAGCAAGAAGCACTTGTGGTCATCTCAGAAAAGCTGACATTTGCTTGTGAGACACTAGAACACTTCCACCATTCTTTACTGCCACATTCATAGGGAATCAGGAAAATAATATAGTGGATCACTGCTGAAAGGTCTGCAAACTTTAACTCACACTTCTTGCAGAAGATCCAAGTCAACAAAAGAGACAAAGACACAAACAAACAACAACAACAAAACAACAACTAAGAACATCTGATTCCTAGCACTGTACCAAACATTAAATACTGTCCAACTGCTACTCTGGTTAACATAAAATCTCACACTAAATCCTCAGTTTGTACACAAAAGTCATCAAGTAAATAAATTTACAAAGCATTTGGAAAGGCAAGAAAACAGAAGCTGAGAGATCAGAGAGAAATAACATGCAATCCAAATCAAAGATGACAGTGGCTTGGGTAATGGTGGTACCAATAGACACAATAAAAAGTGGTCAAGCTACAGAGGTATTTTTGAAGACAGAGCAGAAAATTACTAATGGAATGGATGTGGGGTTGCAAAAGGAGGGAGGCGGCATGGATGACCCCCAGGGCTGCTGCGAAAATGGAGTTGCTGTCAACTGAGATGGTAAAGGATATAAGTTAAGCAGTTGGGTGTAGCACAGACTGGGCAGCTGGTTTCAGAAATTGAATTTTTCATGTCTCAAAGGAGCTACCGTAATTCTGGATATCTATGCATTCATCTACCTAATAAACATTTTTGGAGTTCCTAAAAACTATAGCACTTCTCAAGGGAGAGAAAGAGACATGAAAATACACTGGAAAAACGAAGGAAATTCTTACTGTTTGAGTATATAGATGAAGAAACCATGGAACACATTTGATCATATCACCAAGACATTGTATTCAGATTAATAACTTAGAGCAGCAATAACACCAAGGCTGAGGAGGACTTATGAGTTTACAAAATGCTTGTCACCTACTCCAGGACAGAGACTTCGACTTATACCCTGGGGTCTGAGCAGCTACCATCCCCTTCTTTCAGAGTAATACAATTTGGCTGGATACTTGGTTTCCCAAAACAAAGATAACAATTCCCAGCCTTCCTTATAGTTAGGTGTGGCCAATGATCTTTGAGCAAACATGTTGTGTGCAATTTCTGAGATACACTCTCAGAATGGGTACACCCACAACTTGCCCTTTCTCTCCCTCTTCCTGTCAGCTGAAGTGTTGAAGTGATAATCAGCCATCTTGGACTACAAGGACAGGGTGACACCACTGAGATGGCAGGGGAACAAACAAGAAGGAGCAGGGACCCCCGAAAACCCACGGCGCCATCTTATCAGCTCTGTGCTCACATAGTTACTTAGATTGTCACATCAAAGAATACAGCTTCTATCTTGTTTACGGCCCCCTACCCTTTGGGTACCAGGGAATTAACTCAGTAATTTTTTTTTTGTAAGCCCCTTTTATCTTAGCCTTCTGTAAGAGCAGCTTAGCCTAAAGTTAACTAAATAATTTAATAAATCCTCAGAACAGCACCGTGATGTAAATAACATTCTGGACCAGGGGACTGTTTTAATTTTTTACAATGTATTTTTTTATTTTAAAAAACAGAACATAATTTGGCAACATAAACTTGTTCTGTATACTTGCACCTATTAGTGGAGAAAAACTAAAAGAAAAGCGTTCTGCAAAAGTCAACTGCAACAATTTTTAACTACAGCAATACTTGGGTTCAGGCATTCAATAAACTGCAGTATTCACTGCCTAGAAAAGCCACATGGCAATGATTTCTCAAACTTGAAGAATTACATGCTATTGTACTAGCTCAATTTTAATGCTTCTACTTTGCATTAAAAGCCTTTTAATCTATTACACATTATAACTACAAACAGTTCCTTTGTTTAAAAAAAAAATGTGTAGTTGCTCACTGAATTCTTGACTTAATTTGTGCTCAGCAGACAAGGATGCCAAAGTTACTTCTGGGTATCTGGGTCTTTGGATATACATTCTGATGTAAATCAGCAGGTCATTTCCATATTTTTAGAACAGTTTCCCACTTTCAGTATTAGGATACTGACATAGAATTGTGTTGCAAAAACTAGAAAAGTCCCAGTTTAATCGCTACATAAGCAATCATAATTTAAAGGACAAATTTTAAAAAAGCAATTATGACGAATAATACTCTTTGGCACTTTTACTGTATTTCTTCACTAAAAATGTAGTTATTTTCAATCATTCTCTAGTTTCCATCATCGTTTTAAATTCCCTAAACCTGAGTAACACATTGTAAAAAAGTTTGGCTATTTGCTTTTGTTTCAAAAGAAAATAATTTCTGTTCTGGCTATCAATTTTGATATTTGCTAACAGAATTTTGTAAACCAAAAACAATAAAGATATAATCAATCTTCTCTATAGTAAAAAGTTTATTTTCCTAAGTGACTTACAAACTTTTAAGTAAGAAGGTATTAACTGATTGGAAATACCCAGATTATTTAACCACTGCAGAGCTTAACGGTGACTCACACTACACCACAAGTGTACACTCTGACATCTGGAGACACAATTCCAAGATTCAGAAGTAGCCTTACCTGCAACTGGATAATATTTCCTCAAGATATGCTTAGCAAACAGAAAAGCTAGAGCATACTTCACGGAGATATCCTCAATTTCATTACATGATGTCCATTATCTGTATTTTAAAATGCTGAACCAACCAGTTTTCTAAATTCTTAATGACAGTCAATATTTCTAAACAATAATAGTTCTCATTCCTCTGGACAAACAAGAAAATATTTCCATATTACAAGTTTAATGCTAGATATAACTCTAAATTGGTTTGTACATCCCTTAAAAATATAAAGAATTAAAGATATAGATATTGCATAAAAAGGATTTCTTCTTCAATACTGTGATATGAGGCAAGAAGCAAAAAGGGTGAAAGCATAAACTCTCCAAGCAAAAACATATAATAAAATAATATTACCTTTAGCTGGGTTTACTTTTATCCCAGACCTATACAGCATTTCCTCATTCTGCCAGTCTCCATTCCTGATCACAGTCTTGAGTCCATAGAAAACAATTAATGTAGCTGTAGCATAAAAAATCAAGCTCTTGAGAAACCGCTTTTGGACTTTGACATAAAGAGCTCTAGCACCCACTGTAATCAGCAGGCAGAAGCCCATACTAGGAATATATAATACTCGCTCTGCAATTACAAAGCCAACATAGAAAAACAAGTTTGTAGCAGGAAGAAAGGGTATTATCAACAAAGACAGAGACAGAACAACAATGTTCTCTGTAGAAGGGAGCTGTGTTGTCTGTGATACACTATTTTTAATGCCATTTTCTACTTTGGAGGCAAAGCTGGGCTTAAGCTCTGAGTTCCGGTACTCCACATCTGAATGGCAGCTATGCCCATTAGCATTCTGCTTGCCATTTGTGACAGCTCTCCCATTGTGTTCTCTTTCTAATCTTGGGCTCTTCAAACTGTAGTAGGCAAGGAGGAGGAGTCCAGTATAGAAGGCCACAGTGTGTAGGTTTCTCCAGTCACAAACTGTTTTCAGCAGAGGCACAGCATCCATGGACCAGTCAAAGCTGAGGGTATCTGGACAGAGCAACAACCAGAGGTTCTTGGTTGGCAGATAGAAGAAGGTAAGTGCTCGGGCCAGGAGGCTATCCGAATCTGCAGCTGGGTTGTCTGAGTTGGAAAAGCTCGGTGGTTTGTTTCCCATCCAGTAGAACCGGGCTCCCAAAAGGGAGGTTCCCCAGAAAGTTAACAAGCTAATGCTGAGAAAAAGAGACAAATTCTTCCTCTGAAACCAAAAGAGAGAGAAAAGTAAACATTATCATCAGTACCACACTGGGAACATTTCCTTTAGCACTGAGATGAAATGCATCTTTAAGGGACAGTTAAAACATATTATGTCTCAAATATATTACTTCATTTCCATTTTAAGTATGGTTTATCCTCAAAAGAACTGTGGAATCCTAGTTTGTACATAATTTTTCCTCAGTATCTTTTCTTTCTTTTCTAAAATACCAATAACTAAACCTTTAGTATCTTTACCTCTATAAAAAGGGTCCAATATAGTTTCTGCCAGACTTGTGCAGAAGGATACCACAATTGTACAGAACTTAGCATTTCATGAGATACAGTAAAGACCTAATAACTACCCTCTTTTCATTTTATACATTAGATTGAAGGACAAAGAATAGTCATGTCAAAGAAAATACAGGGTATGGCAGGATTTTGCTCAGATTCAAAGTGTTAAGAGAATTTAGCTAGTCTCCATTTTATTGTGTTGAGTCTCCTTGAAGAACTGATAAACCTGGAACCTGTGGGTCACCTCATGCAGGCACTGACATCAGTGACATCCAAAATTTAATAACACTCCTCATGAGAACTCCAAACTGTTCAAGTTGATGACAACTTTTCAACATATAATCACTTTAAGAATAGATTTATGTATTTCAAGAGAAAGAAGATACTAAGGAGAAGGTCAAAGGACACCCACGTTCATGAGAATATTCTGGAAAATGCCTCCAACCTGAGCAAGTATGGAGAGACTGTTAAGGATTCATACCCTGAAGAGGCAGAGGGAGCAGAGGAAAGGATGGGCACCACAGATCCAACTAGGGGATTCCCTGGCAATCATTTCAACATTCGATAGACTGGCTTACTTGATTCAGAATGGCAGTTAAATTTTTACCAAAGATTTACCAAATACAGAATTTTTAAAAACTCACAAAGCACAGTATCTCTTAAATACATACAATTTCTATTGGAACACTTTTGCATGTTGCATACAATTGCTACGTTGGAATCTTCACAAACTCCTTCTCTTCATCTACCCTCACCTACCTAATAAAGGCCACAGCACTTTACCTCTGCTCCAATCCTTATGATCTCTGCAACACTCATGACTTTCAACATTGGCATATGCTAATGACTGACTCCTTCACCTTTCACACCATAGTCATTAACTGAACTACCTAACAAGCATATTGTCCTGATCACCTCAGACTCAAAATGCACAAAATGGAACTCTTGACTTATCTTTCCCAAACTGAAGAAAAGATTACCACTACCCTCAGAAAGTGGTAATACCATGTAACCAATTTCTTCTTCAGAGTCTCTTCCTTCCTTCCATAATCCATTCATTAGCAAGTACTATATTCCAAATCTGTTTGTTCACTACTTTTGTCCTTATTGTAGTCCAAAATGCCAAAATGGGAACACCACAATGTTCTCCTACATGGGACTCTGATCTTTGCAACAGAAATTACATTATTTCTCAATTTTAACCTCATTACTAATATCTTGAAAGTTTTTCTCTCTATCCTCACCCCACAAAGTTTATAATTCTTGATTTTTTTAAAAAAAAAGTTCTCCCCCTAGCTTTTGGTAATAATGTCCCCTTTTACATTCCAAAATTATTCTGAAAACAAAAATCTGAACAGGTAATTCTGAATATAAAAAAGATACATAAAAGGAAAAGAAGTGAGAAGAAAAGAATTGAAAAGTAGGGAAATGAGGAGCAAAAGATGGAAATTATAGACAATTTTACATGAGGTTGCATATTAATATCTCATTCATAACATGAACTGCCTCAGTATTTTAAAAAACATCCACAAAAGACTTCTGCTCAATTAATTCTTGAAATACATTGTTGGATTCATAGTGGTGGCAGGAGTAATATCACATTCTAGCTTCAGTAATCCTTAACTTTCAGGTCTGTAATGGAAAAATGAAATGTTGTAAAGCCAAACTATTATCTAAGAATAACCTTGCAAACCAATTAATTGCTCTTCTAAAAATTCTACCCAGCAAGAGCCCCGAAATTTCTTGAATTTGGGAAAAAAAATAAGATTATATAAAACCATACTTCACAAGTTATAATAAGTTCATAACTCAGTCATATAATTGACCACTATTAAATTATACAAGGGAGATATACGTAAGAGAGACAGATAAACGATATATATATATATATTTGACAAAGGTAAATGAGACAAGACATGATGGATAAAAAACAAATTCTGAATTCTGTACTAACATATCATTCTTAAAGCATGACTAGGACCATACCATAACAACAGCTTGAGATAGGAGTGAGTAGGGAGGTAAGGAGGAGAAAATGCATTATGATAAAAAGATATAATTAGGCATAAGAAACAGAAGGACAAGAGAGCCACATATTAAAGGGAAATGTGGTCAGGCTTCTTTGCTAATCATGAAACTCCAGATGAAGTTAGCCAAAACAATTAAATAATTTGATTTTATTTCCACAGATAGAAATGTCCTATTTGGGCAAAGCTACCTTATTCATTAATTTTTAACAAAAGTATCTTTCATAATTAATCCAATTTTAATACTTATGAAGATAAAACACTGAGAATGAAATATGATCAAAATTATTTCAACAAGTATAATACTGAAAGAATATTTAAATACAATGACTTGCAAAATAAAAATATGAGGAATGAACCATTCAATAATAAATATCATATGTCTAAGTAATGAGAAAATTACACAAAGTGACAGACACAAATAGCTAGTTAATTAATGCAGTACTATTCATTTTATAATATTTCAGTAAAGTTTCCCATTTTAGTAACTGATATAGAGTAATTCATTGTAGAAGTTCTGATATAAGATGCTCTCATAAACTCAGGATAATTTAACAACAAGGTTTAGAATAGTTAAATAAATGCCACTATTAAAGAGAAACTGAACCAATAAATTGATGTAAAAATGTTTACAATAAAAAAGATTCCAAGGCCTGTGATTTACTACTACTTTTCAACAATCAGCCTGAATTTTATATCATAACTTTCAATGCCTTTTCATTGAATTTTGAAAAAAAAAAGAAATCAAATTTCTCTTCAAATCCCATTTAGTGATCCTGTGAATTTTTTCGTTTTGATTGTGTTTGTAAGGCCTAAAAAAGGTATCATTTCTAATTTAGTCCCTATATTGTAACCTGTGGGTAAAATCAAATTAGCTCGTTTTTCTCAAGCTACAACTAGGAGCCAAGTAATCACACAATTTCCCTTACAGTCTCTTTGTGCTTGGCTTGGTATATCAAACCAGTCTAACACAGGAGTTTCTGAGATGTGCACATAGATAAGGAACCACTATCCAGACACCAAAGACCTGAAGGTTAAAATTAGCAAAATCCACACAAAGGAGGAGAGACTTCAAAATGTGACAAGTTTAAACATGACCTGAGTACAACCTGCAATAGGGAACAGTGGAAAAGAACTGCAATTTAGTAGCTTAAAGCTAAGGCGTAATTATTTCGCTCAAAATATAGTTAAGGCTGGTGCACCAAACAGGTACTTCTCTATGTACTGGATATGCACCCATCAAAAGAAAGGTAAGAGAACCTCCCCATGTTCCTGGAGCTTCATTAAAAAAAAAAAAAAAAAAAAAAAAAAAAAAAAAAAAATTTGTCAGAGATGAGTCATGGTGTCTTGAAAAACAGTTTTCAAACGTGCAAGTCTATTCTCATCAACTGTGAGCTTTTAAAACTACTACTGCCCTTGCTTCAGTAAAATCTGTTGGTGAATGTAATGTGCCCTAAGCGAAGACTCATCCGTTCCCACTCAAGTCTAATTTTTTAGTATAACACCAAAAATGCTGTTGGATTCTGACTTTCATTTCAGAATTTTACGAGTTTTTCCGCACTGTATGTAAGTAAACCATAATGAAACAGAACTAATGATTTCATTCAGGTTCTGAGAAAAATTGACTTTGTAGGTATAGTAAATGACTGTTATGATGACCAAGCTACAGAAGAGCTGAAATTATAAAACGTAGAATTAGGGGGGTAAAATAGTCAAGTCCTATTGCAACATACAGAAGATGGGATTTGCTTCCAGAATTAAAAAAAAAAAAAAAAAAGTTTAATCATGAATCATGAAAGACTGGACTCCAACCTGCAATCTCTTGCCTTAACTGTCGAGACTGATTACAAATGTGCACCATCACACTCTCCTAATGAAATAAAAGTGATTAAAAATACCATAGGATACACACCTATGATTTGAGTACTCAGGGGGCAGAGGACTACATAGTGAATTTAAAGTCAGCATGAACTACATAGAGACCCCCAGCTCAAAAACAAAACAAAACAAGTAAAAGCAATAAAAAGGAGTAGAGCTGAGGATATAGCTTAGTGATAAGAACCGCCATGGGTTTGATCCTCAGTACCACAAACATCATCCACCACCACCACCACAAAAACTCAATAAAAAATTAAGAGAAAAAAGACAAAATCTAAAATCTAAAAAGATGCTCAAGCTTATTAGCTAAGTAAAATTGAAGTGACATAAAAAATAATACAATTAAATATAAATAAATGTCACTGAAATTGTGTAGAAACAGGAACAAGCACAAATTGTTGGGAAAATATGAATTGGAAAGTTTGGGTGGGAAATTCAAAAGTATATAGTAAAATTAACAAATTGTATTACCTATGACTTACCCATATGCATTTATTACAAACATGCTAGTAAAACTTCATAGGTCTAAGTACAAGGACAGCTGATGCAGTGATGGAGTGTGTATTTTTGAATTTTTTGGTTGCTTTGTTTTATAGTAGTGGAGACTTGGGTCTTTGCACTGAACTACATCCCCAGCTCTTCTGAGACAAGGTCTTGCTATATTGCCTACACTGAGCTCAAACTTACTATCTTCCTTCCTTGCCTCCAAAATGCTAGGATTATGGGCATGTGCTACCATAACCAGCTAATGCAGTGTTATTTATAAAGGTAAAAACCAAACCAAACCAAACCAAACCAAAAAATGAAAAAGGTTCTTGCCAACAGAGCAATACAGAACTACAATGTACCAACTAAGACAATGAACCAAATCAACATTTAGCAGCATGACTAGTAGAATGCCATGTAACAAAATACGCTATATTATATAATCACAAAGACATTTAGAAAAAAATCATGTTCTCATACTTGCACACACATGTATAAAGCCTTTTGTCTTTTTTCCCAGTCTAGAAATATTTCTATGAGAAGATAAAACCTCTGGGGCAGGGAGGTGGCAAAAATATCTTCAAATTTCTGAGTGAATCTATCTATCCCCAAAACTTTTCCTAAAACAAAACAAAACAACAACAACAACAAAAAAAACTAAAAGCTTTAACAAACTGACATTTACTGAACTTAAAAAATGTTTTCAAAAAATATTGGAATGTTAACAAATCTGTAATTGATTATGGACATATAAGAATATGATGTGCTAGATTCCATACTTTTCTATGTTATTTATTAGAGCTATTAAAATATTTGTAATTTCTATTTTTTCCCAACATTTAAAATTTATTTTCTATGTTCAGATACTATCTAATATTTTTAAATTAATTTTTGCTAGAAAATACCTTACTAGATACTATCTACTATTTTTAAATTAATTTTTGCTAGACAAGAAAATTAACGATATACAAAAGGTGAGATATAAAATTTCAGAAATACTGTCCAAAAGCTCTTTCAGATCTGAGCTATGAAAAGTGACTTATTTCTACATCCCCAGAAGGTTAAGACAGAGCTTGACATCTGCAGGCTTCAAATAAATCATTCTTTAACAACTTTAAAAAGTCATGTCTCTGCCTATCTTCATCTCATACATTTTAAATCCTGTTATGCCAAATCCTCACTCAGTCTCCCCAGTGGAGGCACCTAAAGTAAATAATTTTTCTTCCCAATTCTAAGACTGAATTTCCAAAAACTTGATTGTAACAATATAGGAACTTAAATTTCCACCTGTATGTTAGTTACCACGTTTACTGTATATATGAAAACGTGTCCTTCTCTCTCACTCCATGAGAATTACTCACTGCAGTAATAGCATATTGCTTCAGGAACATTTCCTTGACAATTTCATTGCAAAGGTAGAATTAGAAGTGGGAAAATGACTGTATGCTTACAAAAAATATTCCACATCATACATATATCAAGTCAGTGAGTGGACAACTTCTTCATGTTTTATTTCAGCTGTTCACAAAATGACGTAGATACACATTGTCAAAGTCTAATAGAAGCTCAAGTGTCTTTTTCATCTTTTTAAAAAGTTCATTTTTAGGGTTAAATGGGAATTTTGTGATATTTCTTATAAAATTTTAGAGGAACTTTTCTGGAACTATCAGACAGAGGAAATGAGAGAATATAAAATTAGATAAGAATATAAAGTTCGAGGATGACAGATTTATTGCTAACCTTCTAACATGCTCATGGAATAAAGAACATGGCTATGGCTTAAAAAGCAAATAATGTGAAATTTGTCACAAAAAAATCAAAACCTTCCCTACACATCACCTGAAACATGAAAAGGAAGCTAAAGAGAATCCCTTGCCATATTAATTAGTAGTGACACCTTCAGAGAGCCCTGTGGTTAATTATTTTCTTCTATGGAAGTCTTTGATGAAAGACTAAACTAATAATAGAGCCCCCTGCTCTATTATTCAAGGAAAACTGCTACTCATGATGGCATCTTCAATATTTCCTTCTGATTCTCCCATTTTATGGGACATAAATGAAACTGAAAAGGAATATTTCAGTCTCGAAGAAATAAAAATGTAAACATTTGCCTTGGAGTATTAAAACCATCACGAGACTAACTTTTTGGCAAACTAATGAGAATAAATTACTTAAGTGTAAGGCTCATTTAATTCCAAATTAAGCCCTTGGCAATGATAGTAGTTGTAATAATAAAGTAGATAAAAATCAGTATCTGAAAATTATAAGACTGAGAGAAAAGGCTATCCAAGCATAACAAAAATCTAGTATCAATTATTTTGTACCCATCATTTATC
The DNA here is from genome assembly GCF_012274545.1 of Fukomys damarensis. Lineage (NCBI taxonomy): Eukaryota > Metazoa > Chordata > Mammalia > Rodentia > Bathyergidae > Fukomys > Fukomys damarensis. The sequence goes on along the minus strand of NW_022900927.1, from coordinate 45,853,977 downwards.
ACTGACGTTTTAAGTTTTCCTCACATTATTAATGTGGGATTTCTCTCAGGCCCCCTCCTACCCAAAACTGAATGCTCACTTCAAACCTTGAATACAAAGCCACAATTTTCTAAACATATGATAAGAAGAAACGCATGGCTAAAACTATAATTAGGAATTACTTCTAGAATATATTCAAATGATTAATCAAAATTTTTCCATAATCAAGTTGTCAGGAAAGTTCTATTTTCCTTTAAAAGAAAAATGGACTTTCTTATTAATAATTAGCCTTTATACAAGATTAGAAACTTTTTTTCAGACCAACTAACTGATAGAAGAATTTTAATATTTGGCATTTCAAAAGGTATAAAGCAGGTCAATGAATAGCATATCCTATCTTTGTGAGGAAAGAATTTAGATTAGGAGCATCATAATTGTTTTAGGATATTCCACATTTAGAGATTACAAAGTACTTTTCATTTAAGTTGACTCTAATATTCATTAACATTTCCCACTGTGTTCAAATAATCAACAGAAACCATGAAGGCATCTCCAGCTAAACATATAACTTAGCTTAATAAATTGGGTATAGATTGAAATTTACTTATGAAATTTACATAATTTCTTAGACTACATTATTGTTTATTAAGCAAGATTTTCATGAAAGCTAACAATGGTCATATACAAATTCAGGATATCTAAGCATATTAATGGCAGATGATTTTTAGGCCTGTACTCACAGTACTCAGAAGGCCAAGGTAGGAAGATTGCTAAGAGGTCAGCTTGAACTACATAGCGAAACTCTGTCTCAGAAAAACAAAATAAAATGAAATAAAATGACACATGATAGTTAAATGGAGTTTTAAAACCAAATATATTTGAGTTGATTTATAGCAAAAGATATATATAATATATATATATGTATGTATGTATTTTTAATTTCAATTACAATTCTATTAGCCTATGTAAAAATCTTCACAGCCTTATTCATATATAAAATTTCAGCTTGAAATAATGACTATTACTTAAAGTCATAAACTATGTAATATAAAAAGAATAAACCCAATGATGTTTTTTAATCACACATGAAAAACATTTTAATTTTACTCACAATTTAAAATTGTTTTATTTATTATTAAATAAATGTTACCTTGTATAGACATTTTTGTTTCTGATTATCACTCTGCAATAAAAGGAACCAGAGCTCCTTGGAGAAATGTAATGATTCTTGGACTGGAGCAGGAAATAGAGAAGGTTAAGGCTGGAACTACCAGCAAATTAGTCAGCTCTTGCCCTGTAAGGACAGTTACACTAATGGCAAAGGGCCCAAGGGTACTGGAATTAAGTCATAGAGACCCTGAAGGCCAAAGCTACAACAATTTGAGCAACAAAAGGAAAGTGGTGCCAGATAATAATATAATCCAAAGTATAAAACAAATATTCATGAATCTATAATGATGAATAAATAGTAAGATAAATGCATAGAGACGATTTTTGCAGATGAATAAATTTATCTTTTATGTCACCTTCAAAGACAGAAAGCAGAACTACCATCTGAACATAAGACTTTGTTCCAAAGAGTCCAACATGAAAAGTGTTTGGAGAAGGAGGAAAGGACAGTTTCACAGTGGAGAAATCTGAAAAAAACACTCTCTCTGGTGGGGAACAAAGGAAATATCTGTGCTCTTCCTCTCAAAACTCTTAACTACAATCTAACCATTTATTAAAAATCAGGCAAATTCTAAATGAAGATTATTTTATAAAGTATCTAGCTAGGAATCCTCAAAGATATTCAAGTTATCATAAGGTTTGAGAAATATGAAATGACCAAAAGGCTAAAGAGACGTGAAAAGAGAATGTCAGATAGTATTCTGCATTGTATCCTGGAATATTAAACAAAGGAAATCTGAATAAACTTAAATTCTCTAGTTACTCATGTATCAGCATTAGTTCATTAATTGCAACAAATATACTATGTTAATGAAAAGATTTTAAAAATACAGGAAACAAAACGTGAAGTATGTGACTATATTCTGCCTTCTAGATTTTTTTTGGTAAACCTAAAACTATGCTAAAAACAAAATCTACTTTAAAATATGGTTGCTACAACTTAGCTCTTAGAAGCCAAATGAAATTAAATAGATAAGCTTTGTTAGAATCAATATCTGAAATCTGCTAGCACAGAAAAATTAGCAATTAAACAATGTTAATTTTAACTGCCTTCCCAATAGAATGAAGTAAGATTCAAACTGTGGCCAGTTGCTTATATGTATTGTATGATATGACATATTATGATTTCAAATCATACTTGTCTGATACTTGACAGCATTTATAGTATATAATAAACCCCTACATGGGAAGCAAATATCAAGGAAAGATGCTTTTAAGCCCATTGCTATGGTGTTGTCGTTGGCATGGTGACCCATTCTTCCTCATTAAACTAACATGTGGAAATCAAGTAGTTAGCAATTTCTCTCGTACCCATGGCAAGCCCCTTCTAGAGCAGGCTATTTGAAACTCAAGTACCCAGACAGTTCAATTAGGGGAACGGCAAGGGGTGTGCCACAGCCCCTAACACATTACACTCAAAGCAAGCTCCTCAATGCCAGCCTTCAGAGTAATCTTGTTTAGCTTAAAATAAGAGGTTTAACATTTCCCACCAGGCAACGAGCTATGGTCAAATCAGGTTAGCCTCCAAACAATTCAGCCTTTCTGAAGAAAATATCTTTTGTGACCTAATAAATAATGACAAAAAATGTTTTAAATAAAAGTAAAGAAGACACTTCTCTTTGACTTACAGGCGAAACATTTTGGTTTGTATGAAAGTCCTTCCCTAGTTTTTTAAGAATATGCTTAATGGGGGGAGTGGAAAATTAGAAGAGTTCACAATTAATTGAATTTGGAAAAGGAACTTTTCCTCTTCAACTGGGCAACTGCAATTGCAAATGCATTTCCTGCGCCAATGGATTAAACTGCAACATTCTTTTAACTCTGTGTGGCTTTAGTGTGACAAACCAGCCATTATGAGATGCGTTCCAGTCTCATTAATGAGTTGAGCATGTGAGCCCAGCATTTTGGAAACATAAAGAGACAAATTATAATGAGACTGCACTCAGTGGGGAGGCTAAGATACAGCCATCTTCTCTCAAAAAGATGTCATAATAGACAGCTACTTAAAGACTGTGGGAGTTTTCCTATGAAAATGTGAAAGACACTAATATGAAAAAGAAGATTTTATACCTACAAACATAACTCGATATGCTTATACAGATTATTGATGTTCACTTTATGATAGCATAATTTCACTGTAGTGGTTTTATACAGGAATATGCTCCAACTCTATACTGTATTTACATTTTTATCTTCTGCTAAATATACAGTAAATTCAATGTCTTACAGCTTCTCATAGATAAAAATGCAACCTTTCATCTAGACATATCTTATGTAAAATATCTTAATTCTCAAAGTGCCACACTAACTTTTAATATAACACTTGAGTGGGCAACTGAGGCAAAATAAGAGTTTTTGAAGAAAATGTTCACATGGGAAAGCATCCATCAAGTCTGTCATCTTCTTTCAATATCCAGTGGTTTGAACTATTCAGAATTCCCAGCCAGCACTGCAGCACTTACCCAGGCATCACAATTATTAGTCATTTAGAGTAAAATCAAACAGAACGCGACTCCTCACAAGGCCAGCTGAATAGGACATTACTGGTTTATTGGTTTACTGAGCAAGCAGTGGGGCCATTCCTTACCCCTGTGCTCCCCTGAACAAAAACAGAAGAAATGGATGGTCATGACGATTTTGCAAGTACATCAGAATAGCTAAGGGAGTTAGGGTTACTAGAACCTACCACAACAAAAACAGAGGGACAGATCTTTTGCAAATGGGAAGGGGACCTAGGGAGGGGATGGGGAGGGAAGAGGGAAAGGGAAGTAAAAATAATTGATTTTATGTATGGTTAAGAACAAAATAAAATTTTCAAAAACCCGCACTTAAAAAGATGTGTTATGGACTAACTCCCCATGATGAATGTAAACATTATGCATGCAAACATGCACTGATAAAAATAAAAATTAAAAAAAAAAAAAACAACTCAACTCTATTTCCAAATCTCTGTTGGTTTGTACTATTTGATTTGTTCCCTTCAATACTGAAAACCAAAGAAGTAGCAAAGCAGTGATACTGAAGGATACCTAAGGTTAGTTATTTGAAAACAACTTAAAAACCGAGTCTAGGAATGAGTGATATGGAAAAAGACAAAAAGATAATTTGAGTTACCGTGAAGAGTCATCTTTCAGGCTTATGCATCTTATTATCCTGAAGAGGAATTTCTTTGTGAAGGGTGAAATAGTAACACTGCATGGTAATATTTATAATAAATAGAACTTTTCCAAAAGTACTAATATTTGCTCCATCAACTATGCATTTTTAAATATCTACATTAGCCAGAATTAATCATCAAAAGTGTAGTCCTCAGTTATGTTTACATATAATAAACTAGTTGCACATTTCATGTTTTAACAAATAGGAATTATTAATGTAGTTGCCAAGTGGCCACAGGCCAAATGTTTGGAACAAACAAAAACACCAAAAGCGTCTTCATTCACACTATATTTATAGCCTCTCCAAAAATGTATTCTTGCAACAAACAACTTTGGCAATATGCAATTTTTGGAGGTGGCTGGTGGTAGCTACTCATCTAAACAGATGAAATCTTGTGTAAATGCACCTACCCAATTTTTTCCTTTCTCTCTTGTAATATGAAATTTCAACTAATTTTGATCATATACCACCTTTAAAAGCTGATATATTGCATATGGTAACTGAAATAAAAAGTTTATAAATAACTACTTTTGAAAAAAGACAAGCATTTGAAAACTGTGAAACGCATATAATCACTGGAGTTTTATCCTCCATTTGAGTAGGTTTCAATGCAACCCACAAGAGTTTGATCTTAATTCAGGTTAGTTAAAAAAATTACTTACTAAATGCTTACTCTGAGGCCATTAAAAGTTTTACCATTATTCTTTCTGTTTAAGCATGCTTACTTAGCCTTTGTAGCTAGAATTAAAGTACTAGATTTCAAATTGTTTCAATTTCAGTTAAAACTTGGTGCTTTTTATTAAGATGTATATCTTTGATTTTTTACATCATCAATAAAAACCCTAGAGTGAAAAAAGATTTACTACGTAAATCTCTCATGAGTCTTCAAAACATATTTGGATAACTCTTTCAGCTCAACACAGCTCCAATTAGCACTAATCATTGCCATGCCGTAATTATTTAAAATTAAATAAATTGAACTTACACATGCAAACATTTTGCAATTCATCCCGCATTCACTTCTCTTTCAAGTTAACTCATAAGATGAGACAACTTATTTTAATAGATTATTATCCCTGGACTAAATCCAAAAAGCATTAGTCTAATGGGAATTCTGTCTGTTTTAGAAGTGTGGTTCAGTGGACTCTGACTGAACTGTCAATCATTTTTTGACTGGCTCATGGCCCTTAGAACCCTGCTGAGTGACAAGCAAGAAGTTTTTGCCAGGTGCGTGACTGACACTACTTTTGGGTTATGCAAACTGGAAGGGGCAGTGGAAGGAATCCATTAAAATACCTAACTGGAACCTCTGACTTGTTTATTTATTTATTGCAGGACTAGGGATTTAACCTTTGGGCACTCTACCACTGAGCTATACCCTTTATATTTTCATTTTGTCACAAGGTATTGCTAAGTTTCCCAGGTTGGCCTGCTAACCTGTGATTCTCCTGTCTCAGTCTCCAGTCTCCAGAAGAGTTGGGATTAACATATGGCCACTCCACCAGGGTCTTACTCCTTATATCATGAGCTCTTGTTCAAATCCCTTAACTGCCCCCATCACCTTTTACTGTGTCTTGTGAGGCATCTCCCACGTGATAGTGAAAACCAACAATACTCAGAAGTCCAGGAAATTCATACCATGCAAAAATCAAACAATAATAAAGCCAAACAAAATAAATATTAACACTATTCTGTTAATTGAATACCAGAAAATAACAAAAATTATAGGATGCACTGGAGTCTTTATTTAGCCCTAACCCAAATAAGTAGTAAGAGGAAATTCTATTTTTAAGGAAGTTTCCATAATAACTACTAAAAACAGCACAACAGAAATTTAACAGCAAGAATCATATTTCTTAATAAATCAGTTTTTTATTCTTTACTGCATCTCAAATCAACCCACATAACTGATTTCTTCAACAATCTAAACAAATGCAGGTCATCAAGATTATAAAGGAGAACAAATTAAGCTCTATTACATTTTTCTGTGTCTGCTCAGACACTATATGGAAAGGGAGAATTGTGCGTAATTGTCTAATGAATTTAAACACCTCTTAAATCATTTTATACTTTGCAGCTGAGGTCCTGGCATCTGGCGAAGAGAACGGTGCCTACAGAACATTCTGTTCTTTTCTCCTATCTCACCATGGGATGGGAGGGAAATTATGTATTAGTAGCAGCAACGTTAATCCTGAATATTTATTAAATATTTTACAGAACATAATCTCAGGTAGTTCCTTCTAAAATTTCTGATGTTTATAAACTTTGTGAATTAGAACTTTTAGAACGGTAGTTAAGAACGTTAAATATGATATGTAGAATCTCACAGTCAAACAGTAGAAGAAGCAGGATGCAAAGACATGTCTTTCAACTCTGAGGCCATGCTTTAACCGTCCCACCTTACGGTGCAAACTTCACACTCACCATCTTTAGTTCTTCAGGAGACAGCAGCTCTTCAAACTGCCCTATACTCTCCGAACTCCATTCAACAAGTGTCTGACATAAAGGACCATCAACTCCTATAGGAAAATCTCATAAAGCCACAGATTGGTAAACACTTGAAGAGACGTAGAGAACCACAATTTATATATTTGTAAAATCCAAAGCCCCAGAGAACATCGCCTCCATGCCTACGTTGCAGTGAGAAGACCCATGCCTAGAGAGGTTACACATGTTCCCTGAAGACACAGAGCTTTCCAGGCATGGTCAAGGCCAAAAATTCCATCTAGCCCTGTGTTTAGGAAAGGGGACTTCATCCACCCATTTATACTGTTAATCACTACCCTTCACGGAGGAGCTAAAAGAACAAGATTTCAACTAGAACAATTAGATTCCAATGCCCGTGGCCTAAATTTCAAAGGTGTCAAAAATTAAGCCCACCTTTACTAAATTTCAAAAACCCCTAAATCAGAATATAGATACCACTGTTGTTTAAAACTTCAAAATACCCTCAATATAACTATTTTCCTTATTATCCTGGGTGTAACCAAATTCACATCCATCTACTTTAAGTAGTAACTATTTTAAATGTTCTTCCTATCTCCTGCTTAAATTCCACTTCTTCCACAAGACTTTCCCAAGTCTTCAGGCTACATTAATCCCTGACTTCTTGAAGCTTTCTATTTTTGTAACTCGCACCATTATGAAAAACATCAAATATTATAAAGGTCAGATCTGAAGTTGTTAAATCCTGAAACCCTAAGCACATAATCTTAACCTTATTATCACACTCCTACTGAAACAAGTCTCACTGCCCCCAGTAGACACCAGCTGTGTAAGCACATTTTGTTCGCTGACTTGTACTGTCTATAGCACATAGGCCAGCTTCAGGCACACAGAAGTCACAAATGGGAACATGAATAACATAAACACGTGAGTAAATAAATTATATATAAATATAAAACAAAACAATGAACCAGTAGAACAATCCACAAGGTGGCTGAGGCAATTTTAGATATAACAATGTTAAGAAAATGATCAAAGAGATTAATCTGATCTCTATCGTTTAGTCTATACAAAACATCATTACAGTAGCTATCCATAGTTTCAATTTTCTTGGTTTAAACTCCTCAGGGTTAAACAGGTCTGAAATTATTAATGGGAAAATTCCAGAAGTAAATCATTTTTTAAGTTTTAAATTATATATATGCTTACTATCATGATAAAAATCTCACACTGCCCTGCATATTAGTTGCCTTCAGTCCGGCAACTACAGAATGCCTGTTAGTCATTCAGTAGCCATCTCAGCTATTAAACTGATGGTCCTAATGTCTGTGTTTACGTTCATTTTTTTTAGACAGGGTCTCACTAAGTAGTTTAGGCTGGCCTTGAACTCACATGTAGCCCAGGCTGGCTTCGAACTCACAGCCATCCTCCTGCATCTGCCTCCGTAGTACTGGGATTAGAGGCATGTGCCACCACACTCAACCATGTTCAAGTAACTCTTATTTTACCTAATAATTGCACCAAAGCCCACAAGTAGTGATACTGCTAATTGAGGCATGCCAAACAGAAGCTAGAAAGTACTTACCATGGAGGAGTAAAAGCTCTTGACTTAATTAGAAAAAAAATTGTATATTGAGGTTGCTAAGATCTACAGTAAGAATGAATCTATGAAATGAGAGAAAAATAAGATGTGTGACAGTGTTGGTGTCCTACACCAAAATGCAAAAGTCATAGTTATGAAGCATGATGAGTGTTTATTTAAAAAGAAAAAAAGCTCTTAGTTTGTGTTTATATTAATATATTGGGGAAAAAACAGTATATAAGGATTTGTTACAATCTGTGGTTTCAGGTATCCAACAGGAGACATGGGGATGGGAACAACTATAGAAAGAAGCTTCTATTCCTTTAAATCTTTTAAAAAGTCTATATGGCTGGATGACATATTGCAAATCTCTGTTCTTTAACTATATAGTTTATGTTTGTGCCCCTAAATTCTTTAACAGTTTGATTTTTTTTTCTCAGAGTGGCTATATTAGTCTGAGATGTAAAACAGTAGCAAAGCTTTTAAAGCCTCTTTGGCAAGTAAGGCCTATCTCTCACTGGAGAAATAGTTGCCAGCCTATATTAAATAAACCTCAACTATGAAGCTAGATTGAGTTCCTGATCTTCAGGGCTGTATTTAATCACTGAAGAACAAAAGAATACAGAGCCTGAAATCAGAGAGAGAAGACAGGAAAAGGGGAAGGGGGAGAAAAAGGAAGGGAGAGGAGGAAAACAAGTCTTCGAATTATGAGACTCCTAAACTCACCTGAACACGATGAAGGCCCTCAGATAACTTCTCTGGGAATTTTCAGCTCTAAATAAAGACTTTATCATATCCACTTCACAGTCAGGGGTCTTCAGGAGGCAAACTCAGATGTTAGGAAGATTTGTAAACAATATTGAAGCACATGGATGGATGAAGTTCCTGACGTTAACAGACAGGCTATTCTTAGAGTACGCAGTTGTGACACTTAACAAACTTCTAGGTAACTGTGTACATTTCTGTGATTTGAGAACATGGTTTCAGGAAAAATGTTACCTCTCATCTCATTTCAAAATATCTCTGTTAGTGAGAAGGATATGGAAGGGGGAACAAGGGAAAAGGAAAAAAATATGAGAAAATGTAAAAATGGAATTAAAGTGTTTGAAAGGGGGGAGGGAGGGGAGGGCAAAGGGAGAGTGGGGACAAGGGGAAAAAATGAGAGCCAAGACCTGGCATGTAAAGGTACAAGATCCCAGTAATGAATATAACTGTACTGTCTACCTAGAATCTACCAATGAATTAAATTTCAAAATACATATATCTCTGTTAAAAATCCAGCCACTTTCTATTTCAGTGCTGCAGCGAACAAACAGTAACTTACAAGATCCCAGTAATGAATATAACTGTACTGTCTACCTAGAATGTACCAATAAATTAAATTTCAATACATGTATCTCTGTTAAAAATCCAGCCACTTTCTATTTCAGTGCTGCAGCGAACAAACAGTAAGTCATTATGTAGCCCCAGCTGGCCTCGAACTCACAGCAATTCTCCTGTCTCAGCCTCCCACACCACCATGTCCAGCTCATTTCTTTTAAAAAAAAACTAGTAACAGGTACAGCCAAATATATGATATTCTTGACATGTATTTTTAAATTAGCAAATGTACAGGAAAGTGACATTTAAAATATATAAAAAGGGCTTGCATTACTTGAGCTCTTAACTATTTAAAAAGCACTCAGAGATTTCTATATATTAATTCATTTATTTGATCCTCAAAAGTTCCAATATTTGAGATGTGGATCCTAAAAAACAAAGAGAGAAAATCAGGATTCCCAGGCCATGTTGCTAATAAAGCAGGAGGCATTCTACTGCCTCTTGGAGTTAGCTCTCTGATCAAGAAAGTGAAGAAAACATTACAAATACTTGAAAAACAAAAGAAGAAAAAGAAAAAACTTTGAAAATAGTCAAATGCAAAATTATGTAAAAAATTATGCCTAAAAGAGCAATTAAGTAATTTTTATTTGCATGTATCTATATAATACTAAGGATTTGATATTTTGGCTTGATGACCTAAGAAAAGTCAAAGGAAAATATCAAGTTCATATTCATCTTTAGAGGTTTTGTTATCTTTCATTTTCTTAATTCTGAACCAGTAAGTCTGATGATGTTCAAATGTTCTAACTGTTCCTCAATTGGGCACAATAAAATGGTTCAATTTCGTAAAGATATGAAAAAATACTTAACCCAGTAAAAATAATGTTGACTTTCTGCTACCTCCCAGCTGAAATGTCATAACCACAATGCATTTATCACCAAAATCTTTAAAAAAGAATAATCTTTTCTAAAGTCAACTGCTTCCATCTACCTGGGACGCAAACACAATAAGAAACATTGCACTATCACCTACCACCACTAATAACACTTCTACCTTCCCTCCCCATCCCAAAAAGATACTAAACTGGTTCAAGATTTACTTCTACATTTTTCCAGGGACAGCTTTCCTTCAGGTTAGGAGTGTTTGGCCTTGGTACCATGAGAAACAAATACATTAAATATATCTAAGTAATTTAGGAAAATAAAAAATAGGAAGATTAAGAAAAAGAAAAATACACATACCCTCACACTACAAGCTGAATCTCAATTGAAGATGTATTTTTACAGCTGCTAGCAACTTCTATAGGTGGTTGTTCTTGGAAGCCACCTTCTGCTTACTTGGGCTTCCTCTAGGGAAGATTGTTACCACAGTTTACTTTGTCTGATTATTTTGAATGAGTTCAGTATCTGGAGAATAATCAGAGTGCTAAGTTTAGATTTGACTTAGTTTTGAGATTTTAGGATGAAGGAGATACTACTAATAAAGTGGGACTGGCACTATATATCTATGTGCCCATGAGAACACTGATATATAAAGGGCAGAAAAATAAGATCTTGTGCCTTCATTCAGCCTGGGTAAATGATAGTCCTCAACTGCAAACATAAAAGAACATAAAACAATGAATTTTTATTAAAAATTATGAGCAAAAAATTAAGTAAGGTGTATGTGAAAGTTTTTCGTAAAATACATACAATTTGTATAAAATGGAATAATGCATATTACAAAAAATATTATTAATCTTTTGGAGAAGTCTAATTACTGATCCATATGGGTTTAACAATTAAATTACTAGAAAAATCAGAAATCAACAAACTATAGCCCCAAATACAGCCACACCTATATGCTTGCTGCAATAAAAAAGTCAGAGAAGAGTATTTGTGAGAGTCCACAACCCTCAAAGCAAAAAGCATTTACAATTTATGGCCTTTTCAAAAGAACCAGGGCCGGGGATTTAGCTCAGTGGTTCTTCCACCTGCCTTGCAAGGGAAAAGTCCCAAGTTCCATTCCAGTACCCCCCGCAAAAGAACGATCAAAAGACACAGACCTCTGAGACTGAGCAGAAAGGATGGTTAAGTTTGACACCTGATACTATTATTTCTTTAGGTCTTTTAAAATTTCTGTATAAAGAACGGAAAACTAGTGTTAATATTTAAAGAAAATATGCTATTTTTTGTACCAAATAAGAGGTCAAAGTCAGTATCTAATTATAAGCAAAAATAATAGCACAGATAATGTAAAAATAATATTCATTAAAAACAAAAAAGGACTGACCCATAAAAGATTTCATGTTAGATAATCAAGTATTCACTATATATAAGAGACAATGAAGCACATAACTCCACCATGATAAAAGGGAGATATGAGGGTATTATTTTAAGAGCAAATAGATTCCTACAAAAGGAAAACACAAAACATACAGTTCCCTTCAGTTTGCAATAGTAATTAACTTGGCCCTCACAAAACATTATAAGCAGTTTGGGATTTAATCTTTTGTTACTAGAAATAAATGTGGAATTTACTATCTGCATAAGAAATTCATCTTTCCAATGTGATTATTGCAAACACACGGAAAGTTATGATTTTACCAAAAAAGCAACAAAACTATTTTAAAATCTATGATTAAAATGATACAATTTGATCCCTAAGTATCTTCAGACACACATGGATTGGAAAAGACCCTCCTGCGCAGGTTAAATGACTTGTGCACAATTACACAACTGGTAGTGGCAAAATCTGAGTGAGAATGGGAGCCCTCTCATGAGAGCTGCAGGGCCCTGTCATTATGCCATATGGCCATACTTTTCACACCAGGCGTCCTTGAACTCTGAAATCACAACTTCCCTCAAATGTCTAACATTTTTAGAGGCCTTTGTGTAATTAATCTAGAAAAAGGTTACCAGCTGGACACAAAGGTAGCAGGTTCAAACAACCTTTACATAAATCCGATGTAGGTCAGAAAATGTCTTAATGTCATATTACACTTTTATAGAATTGTTCTCCCTTAAATAATTTTATTTTATTGCTCCTGTGCAATAAAATCTAGCAAATCTGCCTCTAGGAAGCCTGGACATACCTAAGGATGGTCATTTTTTTAAAGAGATAAAGAAATTCCATTTCAGTCCCTTCTTTAAAATATGTTTTGTTTGTCAAAAGATGTTTCTTTTTTTCTTTCAAATAAATAATACAATGAAAATTGTACACATCCCAGATTTTACAAGTACCTTTATACTCTGACAAATCTCCTGGTGAAATATAAAATAAGCCAATTTTATATGTGAAATACAACCTAATTACTGCTGCATGTGTAAGACATGTAAAGTCACACTGTAAAGCAGATACATGGAAAAGCATAAGTGCCCATATTCATATTTACACTGTTAGTATTCATTCAAAAATCAAGAGCTGCATGTATCAAATACACAGCCAAAAAAGAAAGAAAATTCTGACATAAGGTACCCTTATTTTAGAAGACCGAATTTAGGGACCTATGTAAGGACCTTGTAATTTATCATAGTTTTGAAAACACAAACTATAAGGTCTAACATTTCTGACCCATACATAACCCCAAAGAAGGTATCCTGATTAGCCAATCTTCACTACCAATTTGTTAAAACAGTAAACAAGAAAAGCACCCATATTAAAGGCACCAAGGAAGACATTTGGGAGTTTCTCTAAGACTTTAACCAGGTTTACTGACCCACATTATTTGAGGTCAAAACCTTCGCTACAGATCCTGTTAGAGTTGAAATGTAAAACACACAAACCTACATCTTTGAAAAAGGGTTACTGCAAGACCAGTATCTCTATTCTTAATTAAAAACATAACACTGAGATTTTGGCAGCAGATGTAAAAACCTAATACATTCAAAACCAGGTAACTGTGCATTTTAGCTGGGTCAATTTTTATGATATTGTGAATTCCTTATCAATAACACAAGCAAAAAAGCCTGACTTGAACTGATATGAGACAATCCATCATTTTTATTTATTTCATTTAATATAAATAATAATATACTTCCTCACAGAAATACTAAATGTTTCTGATTATAAAGTACTACCATGATAGGGATATAGCATAATCCATGGTTTATGTACCCTATTTCCTTTGAATAATATTTCTTAAAAAATCAAAATCATATCTGGCCTCATAGGTTTTGAATACTGAATCCAGAAAAGTATACACCTTGTTGGTTTATGTACCCTATTTCCTTTGAATAATATTTCTTAAAAAATCAAAATCATATCTGGCCTCACAGGTTTTGAATACTGAATCCAGAAAAGTATACACCTTGTTTGTTTGTTTGTTTGTTTGGTGAGGCAAGGTCTTGCTATGTAGTTCAGGCTGGTCTTGAACTCACTATGTAGCCGGGGCTAGCCTGGAACTCACAGAGAACCTCCTGTTTCAGTCTCTAGAGCGCTAGGATTACAGGTGCGCTTCACCACACCCAGCTTTTTTTTTTCTAATTTTTAATAAATAAACACAAGTTCAGCTATCAAAAAGGCTTTACACCCCACACCAAATATCTTCTGAAGCTTAGGACCCTCTAACAAACATATGACATTACTTGGCATCACCAACATTGCTAATTAGTCTAAATAGTTTTGCAATGCTGTATTAATAAAATTTGTGAAGTTTTCTTAATCTCAGTAATGAAGACTCATGTTTTCCACATAAAGCTATTAAAAACACACTGTCAAGAACATACAAGTAAGTATGGTTGACTAGCAAGGAAGCAGGAATATGAAATGCAGAGAGAAACCAAAAGGTTCAGTGTGAACTGACCCCAGAAAGTTCTTTCTTGAATGCTTTTTGAGAAACATCATAATTTTCAGGAGAGGTCAGGGAAGTTACTAAGCAAAGTTAGTCAAGTCCAATCTCAAGGATATATGTACAAAGCCCCTCCTTTAAATCTGCTCAACATGAAGTGAGTGGAAATGACATAAATATACGCCAATGTGATGCTCAAGCTCAGAACACCAAGATCTCAATGCTTGGCCTCCTTCAAGGACAGGGAGATCCCAAAGAAAAAGGTGATGCAGTAGATTAGTAGTATCCACACACAAACAAGTGCGCGTGCGTACGCACGCGCATACACACACACACACACACACACCTGCCCTATTCATTTACTACCTTAAAAAAAATCAGTGTACTTTTCTTCAAGGATATATGTACAAAGCCCCTCCTTTAAATCTGCTCAACATGAAGTGAGTGGAAATGACACAAATATAGGCCAATGTGATGCTCAAGCTCAGAACACCAAGATCTCAATGCCTGGCCTCCTTCAAGGACAGGGAGATCCCAAAGAAAAAGGTGATGCAGTAGATTAGTAGTATCTACACACAAACAAGTGCGCATGCGTACGCACGCGCGCACGCACACACACACACACACACACACACCTGCTCTATTCATTTACTACCTTAAAAAAAATCAGTGTACTTTTTACTCTAAAGTTCAGCTTTACTATGTATTAAGTGATTTTCACTTAACCTCTTTTTAAAATAAGATGAAAAGTAATGAATCCACAGAGTTACATGGCTGGCAATTATTGCTGTAGATGTAGCCCAGAACTCTTGACATTAAATCTCCAGTACCAAAAAAATTAAATTAAATTAAACTAAATTAAAAATTAAGAAAGCATGAAAGAGGGCACTGCCGAGGCTCTATCAATGATAGAGCCCTGGCCTATTATGCTTAAGGTCTTGGGTTTGACTCCCCATGTTGCAAGGATAAAGAAAAAACAATCCAGTACCTGGGAAGCAAGAGGATCACAAGTTTGAGGGCAGCCTCAGCTACACAGGGAGTTTGAAGCCAGCAGGGCCACACAGTGAAACCCTGACTAAAAGAAAACATGTGGCAAATTTCTTGTCACATGAGAGACACTGAGTGAGAAATGTAAGTTGACTTGGAAACCAAATGAAATGTGGAAGCAGGAAATGGTCTTAAATTGAAAAGAAGCAAACCTGGATAAGCTGAGCTGTCGACATGCCACGAACTTTCATGTCATTTTTCTGTCTTTCTCTGACTCTTCCCTAACCAGGTAAATTAATTTGTCTGGCACTTGTGCTTTTGTGGCATTTTATATATGGAATTATAATAGCACTTAGTGCAGAATAATCCAGTTATTGTACACATGTCTTTTACTTCCTATGGGATAAAAAACGAACCATCATATTTTAGCACTTATAAATGTAGTTATAGCATGCAAAACAATAGAGTATTTATATTTAAAGCTACCATAGATAAATAGCTTTGGTCCCAAAGCCAAGCAAAACACACACATACAAAAGGTTATTTCTTTTATAACACTATTTGTATCTTCCACTTTCATCAACTTTGTATAAAAACAATATAATGGGAAGATTGTAAGCTTTGGCATGAGACATTTAGAAATGAGATCCTCTCTTCACAGTGCATGATCTGTGAATCACTGGACAAATGATCTGTACACAATCTGCATTTTATTATACCATATCTATAAATAAAGTTAATACCAACTCTCATAAAATAGAACAAAACTAAGGCACAGAAGATACTTTATCAGCACATAGTAAGCCTAACAGTGGTTGGTGTTATTCTTATTACTAGCTCTATGTATATAAAATGAAAACTAATGAATTCAGATGGGTTATTTCTCTTCCTCTATGAACAATATAGAAATCAGTACAGCCGTGGGGAGGATTATACTGCAGAATGCAAGAAAATCAAAGACTACAAATTATCCTGTCCAAGAACCAGAAACTTTGGGCTGCTGCTTTGACAACCTAAATTCAGCTCTGTCCTCAGCCAGCCAGCCCATTTTTCAATTGGCACCTCCACATTTTCTCCCTTCTTGCCTTTCTACCTCTAAAAGGTATTCATTTTGGGTGTCAAATTTACTTTTCACAATGCTTGTCACCCATCTGAATGTTCACCAGATAGCAAGTAACAAAAGACATATTTTGTAGCTAAAGAAGCTTTACACATCTTTCAGACTTTTCTGATAGCATTTTTAAAC
Source organism: Fukomys damarensis (assembly GCF_012274545.1). NCBI lineage: Eukaryota > Metazoa > Chordata > Mammalia > Rodentia > Bathyergidae > Fukomys > Fukomys damarensis. The sequence goes on along the minus strand of NW_022900927.1, from coordinate 45,837,320 downwards.
ATGCCAGCACGTTCCTGGACTTGTAAGTACCAAGATGACTACACATCCACTGAATGTGTGTACCACTGATGCCTAACACATTCCTTGGTCCTCTGTGTACGTGCGGTGGTGCTCCAGAGAGTTGGAAGAGGGTGCAGAAGAAGTGTTCTCCTATTTTTTAACTTTCTACTTCTACACCAATCTGAAGCTAAGTGTCATCACAGAGAAGTAAAAGAAATTAACCAAGTTAGGAAGAAAAATACACTCTAGCTTTAATTTCTTTGTGTTAAACTCATGGTAGCTATAAAAATAAATAAGACATTTAAACCACGGTTTAAAATGACACTGGCACAGCAGAATGACAAAATTCAAACAGGGAAGCCACTGTGAAGCTGGTTCGGGGAGGGGAAGGAAAGAAGGACTCTACAAGGCAAGAAACAACAATAAAACAACCACCAACAAATCAATTTCAAAAAGAACCTTGGAATTATTAGTATAAGAAAACAGAACATAAGAGTAATGAAAAGAGTAGAATTCTAATTAATGATTAACTTGAGTGATGGGTACGTGAAAGGCCATTACTAATCTCTAGTCTAATTGAAGTCCAGCTGGCCAATTGAAAATTTCCATAGTAACAAGCTTTTAAATATTAAAGGCAAGGAGGCAATGAATGAGTGCAATGACAAAAGCATCAGACCTAGGGGGAAGGCCAAGACTCCTTGACTCTACTCTCAACTAATCACGTGCCTAGTTTCTGGGGTCCTGGAACTCTGTTAAGAAAGGGGGCAAGATGTAGAGACTCTGACCGTTTCTAGTATTTCTTTCCTGCTGTCAACTCTCTTGATTGTATACATACTCTAGAATATTTAGTAATATTATATGAGGGACTCAGACTTTCAGTGTGCATTAGCCAAGTCCCAAACCTAGCTACTCATCAAAATTATTGACAGCTTTTAAAAGTTCTCCTTCTGCCACCTCCTCTCCAGCTTTACCTCAACTCCTCAACAAAAAGTACACAGACCAAAAATTTCAGTAGCCTCTAGTTTTGTCCTGTAACCTTTAGATTAAAATAATTTTCCTATGAGAGGCAGGTGGCCATGCAAGCTTTGTATATGCAAAGAAAACTCATGGTGAGGCCTAGTCTTTCTCAAGTAAATAGTTACCCCAGCCTATACCATGTGTCACTTGACTATTTCAGATTTGTTAATGCTAGGGTTTTTAGATAAAAAGCCAGTTTTACCTATACACGTATATCAGTAAGCCAAGTGTCTGTAAAATTGAATGCTATTAAGGCATCCAAAATATTTTATGAAATTTTTGACAGCCAGAAAAATATTTTTGCTGTATAAACAAAAGTTTCCACCTTCTGTGCTCTCCCTAGCAGGTGGAGAAATAAACGAAGTGGTTCAACAACAACAAGAAAAAAATCTAGCTTCAGTGTTTCTGTGAAAAGTTTTATTATAATAGAGATTCGGGGAAATCAGCTGCAGCAGTATTGCCTACCAGGTTGGGGAAGAATAGGAAAAGGAAAGAGATTAGCATTCACCTTTAGGTGATAACAGTGCTTCCTTTTTCTCAAAAGAATGAGAACTGAGCACTGAAAACTATTGCAGCCACTGAACTTATCTTCCTTCCTATAAACCTGGCTAAAGGAAATATATAGGAAACAGAGGGGCGGGGGTAAGAGAACAGGAAGCCCAGGCTCCCCTCCACTTTCAGATATATACACAACAGCACCCTCCTGAGCCCAAAAGGGAAAAAATCAGGCTATAAAAATGTGAAGTGATAAGGAGGACAGTAGCAATGAAAGAAAATTAAGTACTGGCATAGATAACTTTGTTAGGAAGATAAAAAAGATAAATAAAAAAAAAGATAAATGATCAAATCACACTGTTCAGAAAAATTATCCTTGAAAGAGATTTGCACTGGTGAATAGAACAGTAAATGCTCCATTCTTTGTTGATTGATGTTTCACCATGCAAACCATGAACTAACCTATGTGGTTCGAGAACAACCAACCACTGCCATGTTATTGAATGCTCCGTTTGATGACCAGTTGAAAAGTTTATGAACACTAAAATAAGACACAATCAAGTAATATGCTGACAGTGATGATACCTACTATAGGGAAAGAACTTGGCTGAACAATGTACAACTACTATAACTATATTATATTGCTGTATCTATATAATACAAAGTATTATATCCCGGATTGACAAATCATAAAACAGATGTTCAAGTAAGTCTAGTAATTTATCCAAGGCCACACAGTTAACAGATGAGTACATCTCTGTGGAAGTCTAAGTGTGCAATATCTACTCCTGTGGCCTTTCCACAATGGCTTTACTAGACCCTGTGCATTAAAAGATTAGCAAAATACCAAGTGGTCATCCAAAGTAAACAGTAGTTTTTTTCACAGTACTAAATATCTTTAATTTTTATTACGCTGTACTTTCACAGCTTAAGAAGACTACACACAATGGCTTAAACCGGCAAATTTTTATCTGAAACTTCAAAGCCAGAAAAATAAAAATTTCATGTACTTCATTACATATACTTACATTCATGAAGTCTGTTCTCAAGAACACACAACATACTCACATATATATAGGATGAGAGTACTTACAGGGTGTCAATATATTAAAAATCAACATAATGCTCCCCCAAAGCTGGGCTAGTATTACTAACAGACTTAACTCAAACTCCACAAGATTATTTTAAACATTATTTTTCCTTTTTTAGCTTTTAAAGACACAAAATTTAATTTTACATATAATCAAGATCTCAAATATACCCATTTTGTAGTTTACATTTAGCCATATCCAATCAGAAATTATAGATGTATTTTTTTCATTTCTTCCCTTTCCAAAAACTAGCTCAGTCATCTATGTTTTAAAATTGTGCTTCATTTTTTTCCAAGTTGTCCCAGCTGTTTGCTATGAATCTTACAAGCAAAGTGGCAGCCATATAACAAAACATAAGCATTGACGGTTACTTTATCATATCAAAGAGAAGTATTATGATTTTGACACTTTATTTTGCTGATATTAAATGAATAAACATGTAGAGAAATTGTTCTTTGGAATGGAAACACTGACTTCATTAATCAAGGCCGTAATTACTGGAGAAACATGTATTACATTCTGAATTCATGCTATTTCACTGGATGCAAGAGTTATAATCAGACCAACCGAGCATACAAGAGCCATCTGGGTGCTGCAGCATTGTAAAGCCAAAGTGAGAGCAAGGGCACATTGACCTTCCCACCACACAAGCACCACAGATTTGGGCATTAAAAGGTGTTATTTTTCTCTTTTGATTTCTCACTGTCCTTCTGAAGAAAGGAATACTATGATTAATTGGTATAAAACTTAAATGTCTAAAAGTAAAACCACCTTATGCGACCTTACCATTGTACCACATTTGATATTTACTATATTACCAATGTACTTGATTCAAAAGTCATTTTTATCCACCTCCTCCCACCCCATTCATCCATTAAGGAATCTCTAATCTATTCACAGAATCAGCTTTCTATAGTTTCAACTTCATCTGAGAAATCAAGACTAAATCAGCATCTCCACTGTTCCAGGCAATTAAGGCAGGAATCTGACTTCTAGACAATGACAATGGATTTCAAATTTGCGCAAACTACATCATTTTCCATAAAACTGACAGTCCTGAGTTAAATATGAGTAACCTGATAATCATGAGCTTCCCCTCAATCAATCCCTCTGAGGCAGCAGGTTATCGAAAATTGAGCTGCATGATATAATATGCATCCCAGATACAGTGTTGTAAGTACAACATAGATGATTTCAATGAGATTCATTATTTATTCATCACAAGGTCCAATTTGGGTGTCATTTTCACCCATGATATATTGAGTTAACTAGTTGAAATTCAGTGCTAATAGTGCTGAATGCAAAAAAGACCTTTTAAAAAATATTTTTTCTGTCTTCCTGTATGAAACAGTAAAAAACAAAGAGGGATTTTGTACTTGTGGCAGTTCATGGTTGTATTTGAGCATTGTTCAGCAATGCTGGAAGGAAGGACACTGAAGAAAGCCCTTAAGGGCCCCTATTTTTCTCATTAGAAGTTCATAATAATATGCCAAATATTACTAAGTTAAAAAATAATAAAATACCACCAGTCTTCAAAACAGAAAGGCTTTTTTAAATGTCAAATAATGACATATATACCAACAGGACACATGCTTGGTGAATAACTTCAGTTCCTCAGTCTATTTCTGGGCCTCATCTCCAAAGGGTGGGAGGAGAGGGAGGGGGGGAGGGGGAGGGAGAGACACCAAGGGGAAGAGGAAGAGAAAGGAAAGAAAGAAAAAGTTTCATGTTTAGGAAACAACAGAAAAGGATTCTCCCCTTCTCAGGTAGCAAGATGAAGCTGGCCCACATATTCCTAGACTCTTCCCATGGTATAAGTTCAAATATATGTAAAAAAACATGCATTATCTTCCAATACGTGGGGACCAAAATATGCTTTAAAATGCCCCCATATCAGTACTCACACTATCGGATCTCAATCTACCCTTCTGGACTGTTTCCCTCTGTAAACTTCATGCACTGTGTCAGCCAAAACTACTGCTCAACAAGCCTGAGTTTCCTTCTGTATATGTTCCTGCCTCAGCTTCCAGCACTGCTTGCCTGTCCAAATACAATGCCTACACCTAAATATCCTTTAGGGCTCTGCTTCAGCTCAGATGGTTCTGCTTCACAAGATGTTTCTTGACTCCATCAGCTGACAGTCACTTTTCCTTCCTCTAAGTTCCCCTAGAACTCTGAATGTGTCCCTTACATCCTCACCACTTTCCTACTTGAATTGAGGCTGAGTATTTATATGCACTATTCTCAACTTCATAATACTCTATAAAGTTCTGATGATCGTAATCCTGTCAATTCATCTTTGAGTTCCCACATGGTTTAATGCAATTATTCTTTTTAAAAATTTTGTGAAGACTGCTTTTCCAAGGATTAAGACTATAATGTAGCTGGGAATGTTAGTCCATGCCTGTAAATCCTACCACTCAGGAGGCTGAGGAAGAAGGATCGTGAGCTCAAGGCCAGCCTGGCCAACATAGTGAGACCCTGTCTCTAAAAACCAAAGGAAAAAAAAAAGGGGGGGGTCTGTAACCCAAACAACAATACATAAGCTTGTAATGATAGCTTTCCAAATTTAAATTACTCAATTCGAACCTAAACTGTAAGTAGAATACAGAATCATTTTAAATAAGCTGAGCAAAGGAGCTAAACTACAGGAACAAAATACCTTTTTAATCTTTGACTTTGTGAATTGTAAAATATTTCTGAACCTCAGATTCATTTGTGGTATTATCTAGTTAGCAGTGCTGGCAGCTGTTCAAAGTTTTAAAGTACTATAGGTCATGAATATTAAATGCTACAACAAGTTTACTGGAAGGAAATCCAAGTACATTTGTAAATGCACGGCAAACAGCCCCACAGTTTCAGTAAGGCTAAGAAACACTGTGATCAGAATCAGGTATCTTGCTGTAACTGGATTTTCACAAAGTGTAAGGTAAAGGATAGGACAGAATTATAAGAAAGTGGGAATACTGTCTGAAGAAGAATGGCATAAGCGTTGATTTAAAAACAAAAACCCAACAAATAAATCATATTGCATTCAGCGCAATCGATCTGAGGGTCACAACCTGAGTAGTCAAAACCTAGTCTAGAAACAAAGGATGGAGCCTGCAATCGATCTGAGGGTCACAACCTGAGTAGTCAAAACCTAGTCTAGAAACAAAAGGGATGGAGCCATAAACGGTAACAGATTCCACCAGTGCCATGCCCAGCAGTTAATCAAATACAAAAGCACATGTGGAATTGATGTGCAAATAACTCCAGGCTGCACATCTCCCCTTTTATGCGCTTCTACAAACAAAACAATCAGATGCACAGAAGCACCGTGTTTAATTTCTTTGGTATTCAGAGAGTGATGAACCAAAATACTGCAACAGAACATAAACTCTCACCTTTGGAAATCACTATCAAGATAAACTTTACAAATGGTTTGGCAATATGGAATGTTTGTTAGGTATGATCTGATCACCATATACAAATGTAGAATCAAGCTTAAGCAACAGAGAAGATGAAGGTAAATGTTATACCCCATGGGTAAAATCCATAGTCCACGTCCTCTTTGGCATTAAAACAAAAAAGCTATTTCTAGAAAGAGATGACTCATTTTTCCAAAGTGGCAGTGCTTACCATTTCCCTGTATAATAACATAGTCTTATCTTGTTTATGTGAACTAGAACCACAAAATTTAAGATAATGCACATCTTGGAAGCAACTGTAGCAAAATAAAAATAGTCATCTTTAGAAAAAGTCTTAAAGATCAAACCAAAAGGGTATCATTTCTCCAAATCTCAGCTATACTTAGAATTGCCACAGTGATTTTTTTTCATTCCCTTCCCTACTTTTCTTTCATTTCCCACCTGTAACCGAATAAGTGATTATGAGACTAATAAAAGGGGAAAAAAGACATTTTCACATTAAAACAGTTAACAGATGTTAAATAAGCACAGAAAATGGCTACTAGACAAGTAATGACTGATTCTGGGTAAGAAAAACATTGCTTTTACTGATTTTATTATCCATATACCTCCTAGAGTCATGGAAGCTTGTAAAAGAAATTGTGGGCAGATAAAACTCTAGTATTTATTTGCAAGGCTACTTTCAGTGTAATTCAAGGTCCCCTTCTCCTTGCTTTTTGACCACATAAAACTAAGTAAATGAAAGTAACATGAAGAATGCTAAAACAATCATTTGGTTAAGAGGTCAAGAAAATTTATTTTTCTGACTTCTGTGTCTTCCAATTCTACCTTACAGAACCCACTAACCCAGTAATGAAATTCTCACAATAACAGGAGTAAAGATTTCACTGTTTACATTACAGCCATGAATTTTTAAAAAGAAAGTTTTTAGTGTAAATTCAGTAATTTACAGAATGCCTACTATGCACCTGATGCCATACTACAGAGGTCAAAGACAACTAAGAACTACATTAAATAAAATCCTGAGGCTTAGAAACCCAGAATATTTTAAAATACTGTCTTTTGTTCACGTGTATTTCTGAAGACTTTTATATTTAATGTTTTTTGACAAATCTAACTATTGACAAAATTATAGTTTGTCAGTACTCAGCCATATAATTTCTTAAGTCATACTGCTTCTCTCAATAAGCAGTTGTTAAGTTAAATGTGTTAACATTTTAGTATACTAAGAACAGTACCTGCCAAGTATGAATACTCTAAGTGTTCATTAAATATTAAATAAAATATCTACTACATGCCAAGAACTTACTATTTCTTACATACTTTACCAAAGAAAAATGTAACTTTCAATTTGTTCTTTGCAGAACTGATAAAGTACTGTACATAACACAGATCAATGTGCCACTTGTAAGAAGTCAAAACTACCCAAATTCCATCATCTCAAGAATACTGTCTGGCCCAAATAGGGAATATTTGTTTTTTAATTAACAACTAATATTTCAAAAATAGGAGACATCACAAAAGAATTTGTTTCCCTAAAGAAATCTTAAGCTCTACTGAACAGAACCTGCATTTTTTAAAAATTGCTATTATGAGGTAGAAAGAAATAGTAGTGGTAGGACACCTCAGCAATGTAACGCTTTCTGCACGCCCCTGCCAGACTTTTGAGCTTGGAGAGCAGGACAAGCGTTTATGTAAGTGTTTAGAACCAAGCTGAGTACCCTAGCACACGTCTGTAATCTCCACTACTCAGCCAATTGAAGCAGTAAGATCACAAGTTCAAGGCAGCCTGAGCAACTCTGTAAGACTTTGTCTCAAAAATAAAAAGGAAGGGAGTATATAGCACAGTGGTAGAACACTTGCCTTTCATGTGTGAGGCTCTGGGCCCAATCCCCAGTACTACCACCACCACCACCACCACAACAACAACATAGTTCCACAGACACAAATGTAGTAGAAAAAGATGCTGAGTATTACTGTTAAAATGATAAAAATAGAAATTCTTGCCTACGAATGTAATAACTCCCAGCTTTACAATGGCACCCATTTTAAGACTTGGAGTATTTAATCAGTTCTCCAATTTGTATCATAAAGCTAAAACATTTGTGCACAGGAGTTTGCTATTCACATTTGAGTTATGTTTTAATAGAGCAAGGCAGTTTACATCATCATTAGGCAAACCCTAACCGGGATGCAAAGTTAACTGGTAAGATAATTAAGATGATTATTCTCTACAATTTCAAAGAGTCTTCTGAAGTCTTCTAATCCACTTCCTTCCGGAAGAATCTCTTCTAATTCATACCAGACATACAAATCCGTATGAATTTTCTGTAACTTGTGTTAACAATCTATACATTCTACAAACTTTTCAGTCATGAGATTCTAAATCAAAGTTTGTGCTAAAATGTATACACTTCAGTTTTGATAGACTTCTAAGCAGTTCATATTTTATAGGCTCTCAAATCACTATAAAAAAAGACTTCTAGAAATTTGTGCTAAAATGTATACACTTCAGTTTTGATAGACTTCTAAGCAGTTCATATTTTATAGGCTCCCAAATCACTATAAAAAAAAAGACTTCTAGAAGTTTATCATTTGGCCTCAAATTTCTTAAAAGTAAAAAATTACAAGTTTCATCAATTTTAAGTTTCTTTCAAATGCTGCAATGGGCACTCTAGCTTGTGCGTAACACCACAAAATTCATATAAACATCACAATTCCATGAAACAACAATAACTATCTCTCCACTTCCAGAGGAAAAGATACATCATAGGAACAGACCAAGTCTCGGGATCCTTTTCTACATCATATCCTTTCTGCCTCGCATTCATCTGACTTTCTATATCTGTTCATCTTCACACCTTCAGCATGCAGTAAAAAGACTGCTAGACAATCAGAAGTATGAATTCTACTGGGTAACCTTCACCTCAGCTAGAAGAGTGACTGAAAGTGCTAAGACTAGGGAGCAGCTCTCAGATGTACGGTCTGGCTGCCCCCACTGCTACCACAGCTGCTACCTGGTCTGCAAACAGGGATGGCCAAGATCAGGACAAGTCCTGTCACCTTAGAATGCTGAACCTTCAACAGAGCCAAGTCCTTTCCCATTAACCCTGTCTAAGGAGTTCCTCTGCTAGTGGCATTTCTTAACTTTATCAGGCAGCAGTTACATGAATAAGGTTGTCATATAAAACACAGAATCTGAGATAAACTTAAATTTCACAAAAACAAATAATTTTCTAAATATGTCATTCTACCTTTAAAAATCTAGAGAACTGATAATTTTTCAGAAAAAAATTTCAAAAAGACCCCGAAGCATGTCCTGAATTAATGTATAAAAACAGTGAGATAGTAAAATAGAAATTCTGTAAAACCACATTTTATAGGGTATCAACATGAGGTCCAAAACATTACTGAGCCTGCACACTGAAACAGATTGCAACTTACATAAAGATGAATTATTCTATTTGAATTTTCAGGAAAATAAGAAAGTGTGTTACTGTTGATGACATCATTCTAGGAAAAAACAATTATTCTCTCCAAATCTCCTTGAGAGAATTAAAACTGTTTGGAAGTGAAGAACTTAACTTTCAAACCATATGCTATTTCCAAGCATCAAACTTTACTCAAAGTTTTCTTCAAACTTTCAGCATTTAAATGAAATCACAGAAATACTTTATTAAGTTTATAGGGAGTTGCGTTCTAAGTGAAAAGCTTATATTTCCCACAGAGTAAAAGCACAAGAGTAATTATTGTCTATTAGGTGAACAAAATGGCCAACAAAAGTGTTTGTCTTTCTCCATTTTTTTCATTAATTTCTTCCTAATTCAATTTTGAGCAAAACTGGGAAGACAGAAAAATTAGTCAAATCTAGGAAAACTTAATGGCTGCCTTACAGCAAGTAACCAATATTTCATAATTCTTCCCTCCATAGGTGAAGGAGGCTGAGGAAGTTCAATTCACCAGTTTAAGACAAGCTTGGGTAACATAGCAAGATCTTGTCCCCTCCAAAAAAAAAAAAACTTCCTTTGTGTCCAAAAGGAAAGAGGAAGTTTGCCTAAAATGCTGAAGTTTCCAAACCCTGGCCAGATTCATTCTTAAATCAAACCAAAGGTGACTCTTCTGAGTGTCAGAGAAGAGGAGAAAGAAAGGCAGGCAGTTTCACAAGGGGCCCCTAGATTCCTCAATGCCTCCCTTAATGCTCCAGCAAATAACTACTCAGTCTCTCAGTGTATGTGCATCTCAAAGTGCTTCTGAGGCCATGAAATAAGGGAACTCAGAAGAATAAACATTAAGCCCACAGGCAAAGGTCTAAATTGGCCCCAGGGCAAAACTTTTAATAGGCACTTTCAATTTTGACTCTTCTTATACACTCCAACAAGGAAAAGGTGAATATGAGTCATTGTTTAAGAATTTAGCTTCCCAGTGCTGCACAGAGAAAGAGTTGCTTTCCAAACTCAGGAAAAGTAATGCTAACAAATGACAGAGGATTTCCCCTCTGTGGAGTCTAGCAGCTAACTCTATTATTGGCTGTTGTTTTTATAAATATATATTTTAGGCAATTTATTGGATTACACAGAATTTGGCAGAAATAATGAATTGAAAATCAATGAATAAAAATGGATATTCTTTGTAAGGCAAAATTAATTTTTCTACCACCTTTGAATGATGAAAATAACTTAAGAAACCTGAGAAATAAAACAAGCAGTGACTGAAACCCTGCTTAGCAGAGAAAGGACACTTCCACTTGCCCAAGATCAAAAAGGAACTTACTTTAAATTCTGCTTGAAGGGGAACAAATTTGCTTTTTAAATGGTGGCAAAGGACCAAGCAAGTAGATTACTCAGTAATCCAATGTTCAAGAGCCAACAATCACTTACTTTGTAAATGGCAGGTAAGAGCTGCTTCATTTTCAGCCTGTGAAAGACAAAGACATCATAAACCGCAGAGACTGCGAGAACAGTCACTCCTTGTTCCTTCCACAGCATGCTGCATCCCGCGCACAGTCCGGTGCCCAGGAACCAGCCCCAGGTCCTGGCTGAGTAGCCTCTTGTAGAACAGTGCTTAATGTAGCAGAGCAAGGAGAGGAGAAAGAACAGACTGGCCCCGACATCAGCCCGGCCCACGATTCCTGCCACTGCCTCTGTGTGAATGGGATGGGAAGCGAACATCAAGCCAGCCATGAATGTCCAGCATCCATCACCGAGGAGGATCTTGGAGAAGCTCGTGAAGAGGCCAGTGACAGCCGCATGCAACAGGACATTGACAAGATGGTAGCTCCAGGGATTCAAGCCTCCAATGGCATGGTTCAGACGAAAGGAAAGAGTGCAGAGGGGCCTGTAGGACTTGTGGCTGCCACTGTGTGTTAGAAGAGTCCCCCAAAAATCGTTGTAGAAAATGTGTGTCCATGGAGTTTCTCGGAGGAGGTCCTGATTAGTCTTGATAGCACGGCTAGAAGACAAAATGTTTTGAAAAATCAAATGTAAAACACAAAAATAAAATAAATTAAGTAATAAATAAAATGACCTTGCTGAGACACTGCCTTCCCCAGAAGTTTCCTTCTGATGTGGAGCTGTAAAGAGATTCCAACTGTGGTAATCTGACTTCAGATCCTCCCTCTAACGCTCACTAATACCACCATCAGGGAAACACTTATTTTCCTGGAAAGCTTCCTCCCTCTATGGAATGCAAAAACACAAAACAAAATAAATACAGGGTTTTTCCCAGTAACTTCAGCTTCAGTACGGCAGCTGCCAAACAACTGCCCTGAAAACTATAAGGCACACTGGCTAAAAATGCAGATTCCTAGCTCCAGGTTGATAGGAGGGGATGCTGGTGTAGGGACCATTTATAACCAGAACTGGTCCTCTATGAAAAAGTAAATTTTAGATCAAACATCAGTGCCTAGAGCAGTGCTTCTCATACACATATCACCTGGGGATCTTGCTAAGTAATCAGGTTTGGATTGAGCATGTCAGGGGAGAAGCCTCAGGCGGTGCTATAGCTTATATCTAGAGGTCCCTCCAAAGTCACATGCGGTCATAGGTGGGGCTCTTCAGATGTGGCTATATATAGGGTATGACACTGGGATGAAGGATGTGATGCTGGAATTGATTCAAGGTGTGATACTAGGATTAAAGGTTCCCCACCCTGCGTATGAGTGCTACCTGCTCTAAAGGCAGACAGCCTAGATAGAACATAAGGGACAAAAATAGGGGTAGCTGTCACTTGTCACTTGCTGAATGCTGCTTTGCTGCCTTCTGCTTGCCCTGCTTTGTCATGGACTCTTAGCTCCCCTACGATGCCCCTCTGTCATGCCACCCTACAATGGAGCCAGCCAACTACAGCCCGAAACCTCTACAACCTCTGAGCTACAATAACTTTTTCCTCCTTTAACTACGGGCCAGGTATTTTGTCTCAGCAATGAAAAAAGTAACTAAGACAGGTCGTATGTCTCTAACAAGCCTCAATGTGATGCTAATGCTCCTGAGAGCAGCCAATGCATAGAGTGCTTGGCAAGACTGGGCAGAAGGGCAGACCCCAGAGATTCCTCTCTTTCTTTGTAATATATCTCAGCATTTCTCATTTCTCAGCTCTCAGAGGTCTTACGATGACCTGTAGAAATTATTATGTCTGTTGATTTGAGAATTAAAAGTTCCAGGCTCGCACATCTGGTATTTCCAACGACACTTCAGGGTAGGCACTACCATTTTCTGAGTACTTGCTCTCTGCCAAGCACTGCACTGGACTTCTTGGCTACTTCTTCTCATTGAAACTTTAGAACACCATCGATGAGGTAAATACTGTTATCCACATCTCTCCAGTGAAAATCTATATTACAGATAAGAAAAACTAATCGCATTTCAAAGTTTGGAAAAATAAAACAGAGTTTCATGGCTTGTGCTTTTTTCATTATTCTGGGCTTCCAAAATGTGATGCACACATCACTGGAAGCATATGAAAAGATACACCCTATAAAATGTTAATGTTTATATTTAGTTTATGTGTATGAGCAAGAACATTAATTTTCTTATAAGTAATGAGTTTTATAGACGTTTCCTCAGAACGAAGCTGTTAAAAATTTAGAAGTCAATATAAAGACCGGAGTCGACACTGCTGATACTGCATATGTGGATATGGTGCACTCACTGAAAACAGCATGTAAATGACTCAGTTTAGAAGTTCCCAGGGAGCCAGGTGCATGTGGAGTGCTCTTTATCCATAGTGCACCTATCTCTCTATTTGCAGAAACACAAAAGTGGTGGGTACATGAGTTAGAATGTGTGACACAGTGACATTCCAGAACTAGAAAACTCTGGCCTGGTCTGATATAAGAGCTGTTCAAGGAAGTTCAGGAAAATGGAGCTGAAGATTATATGATGGGAGGTGGCCCTACTGACCTTTAGCTGTAGTTCCTTCCCCAGTTCTGCCCTCCATTATGAGGCAGCTGTGATTAAAACTTCAATATAAATCTTATCAAAATTCAGGTTGGAAAAGCCCTGATTGAGGGGCTAAGGGGAAACAAACATTCCTGAGTTCCAGCTCTGTAATTTACTGCCTGAACTTGAAAAAACAAGAAAATGCAACAGGGATTCGAACAGAATAAGAAACACAACCAGAGAGGCACAGCTAGTAAAAACAGGTAGTATGCCAGTTGGAATCAAATTACTGGGCAATGGTAATTTTCAATAGCTTCTCTGAGTTGCTTCTTAATTAACCTATCTGAGCTTCAGCTTCTGTGATAATAGTCAACCTTAATTGGAATCACTTAACAAACACTTGTAATTGTTCGTTTATCTTCTATATAGAGAAGCAGAGAACACTGTTTTGCAGATACGTGAGCATTCTCCACACCCTAGTAGAAAGGACATCTCTGCCCTATTAAGCTGCTATTATTAGAATAGACTGGGGAAGAAGTCTGGGGTACAATCGATAAAAAGTCCCATATTAAAGTCTGCTTGATCCTTAACTTCTGAAATTCAGTACATTTAGGTACATTTAGAATTAAAGCAGATCAATTAGATTACTATTTGCCAAATACCATGCATGCCTTTTTACATATATTGTCTATTTATGAGAACTAACTGACTAGCCAAAAAGCAGATCTGTTAAAATCATGTCTTGAAAATTTTGTTCCCCAATAACTAGTCTCTTTTTCCATATTAACAGAATTTTATTCTTTAGCTGAGTACATGGTTATCAGTTATATTTCCCTTGATGCTAAATTGGGTCATTTGACTAACTCTGGGCTACTATTCCAACAATGTGACCAAAAGGGAAATGAATACCTTCTTGCCCTGTCTCTGCCCCTACATCAGTCCTGCTACATGGAGCATACATGTAATAGCAGAGCTCCAACAGCCTCCTTGGCCATAAGGTGTCCTTAAGAGATAGGAATCCCATGACAAAACAAAGAAGACTGAAGGAAACTGAGCCCAATAGCATACCATCCCGAGGCTAACAACCTCCCCATTCTTACACATAAGAAGTAAACTGCTATCTTTTTCTAAACCATGATAGTCTGGGAGTTAAGTAGTGTCAACTGAACCTAGTCATAAGAGAAATCCTTTGTTAACAGAAGACTGACTAAATCACAGAAGTTTGATTTTCCATTTTGATTTTTCAAGTCTCCATGTATTGACTGTGCATTAAATGAATTTCCATATAAATTGGCTTTTAAAATATTAGAAACAGATGTTTTTCTGGCTCCATTAAATTAAAACACCCTGCTATGACATTCATCAAGAGTCGAACCCAGAAGTAATTGCTTAAGATGTGATGGGTTGTAATTAAAATTTAAAAGAAATATGAAAAACTGCCAAACTGCCAAACAGTGTTGTCAGAGAGAGCTGATTTTAAATAATTCAGAATGAAACTTAACTGGCTTCCACTAGACATCCTAGATATCGACGTGAATATCTCTAATATCAACAAATGTAGAACTATCAAAGCTAGGGCAGTGGAGAGTTCACTGGCAAAGCAGTCTGGGAAAGGTGGGAAGGAAGCACATTTTATTAAGCACAATACTTCACTCTTCCCATGGGAGATTCGAAAAGGATAGAGAACTGTCCTCCCTCACCAGTTTTTCTTTTCTTTTCTGACCCTGTTTTTCTACAAGCTATTAGGTCAGTACTATGACCAACTCTGTAAAGGCTTTTGGGGGGAAAAAACTTTAAAAATCTGTTTAAAGCCACTAGAATTTATTATCTTTATAGCAATAAGTCTTGTTAACCTGCAGCAGCCACAAGATATACTTCATCTCACACAAAATGAGGTTTTCAAAACAAAGAACAAAATTAATAAATCTCATAACTTCATTGTGAGAAAAAACTGAAGCACAGCTCTAAATTTATACCAAAGAAAATATTTAAAGGGCAAATGGTGTTTATAATGGTGTTATAAAAATGGAAGAACAAGCAAACACCTCACCTATGGGTAAAACATACTATACTAAGGAAGCCTTCTGAATTCTGACATTCTTTGGTGTTAAATTCTTAAGCAGGTTTTTATCTAACCAATGAATATTATGGCAAAAGAATCCAGTGTAGTAAACTATATTGGGCTTTAATATGTAAGTCATGTCACATATGTAAGTCAGTGATATCGGATACATTACACCACTGCAACACTATATTAAGAAATATACAGGCAACAACAAAAAAATGCCTTATGAGAACCTGAGTAATTGGCGAGAGGAGAAGTAAAAGTAGTCATTGAACACTAAGCATAATAGATTCTGATCCATTCGCATTTTCTTTTGCGAGTCCAAATAGAAATAGTAAAACCTCTTCTGTGTGCTATTTTGCAGCTAATGAAACACCTTAACACTAAACTAACTTTCATGCTGATATAATTTCTGAGGTTGCTTCTGTGAAGTGTTTAGTGTTGAAAATTCAGAGACAGTAAGCGATTAGGAAATTTTCCACTCTGGACAAAGCAAAGAAAATCAGAGTAGCAGATGGGAAAAATAAACAATTGTAGGCAGAATTCTCTAGAGAACACAAGGCTGGATTGTCTTTTGAAGCAAAAGGATACAGTCTCTGAAGTCTTCACAGAGGCCTTAACCTGTTTCCAGTTTTATTCATTTGTGGTTGGTTCTTTGTTTTGGTGCCTTATGATTTTTTTCCTTTAGGAAATGTTGACCAAGGCCAACATTTTAAAACTGACGTATGATGTGACATTGCCATCAAAACAGCCTTCTGTTTTTCTTATGCTATTTTTTCTGTCCACTGACCTTTGCAGTCACAAACACTCACACAAATAGTGACCATTAGCCCTTCAATGTAGAAATGACGCTCAGATTCTTCAAATGTCAAACGGCATGCTGTTCTGATATGCTTTTGATTGCTGTATTTGAAAGGTAAATAAAGGCCAACCTTTAAATTTTAAAAAGGTGACACTTTGCAATTCATTTTGCAAGAGAGAAAAATAGAGAGGCCTTGGTTACCATGTCCCACATCAGTGCTACCCAAACTGCCTCCACACTCAAGCTGGGCGGTGCAATGCCAGGTCAAAAAACTGACTTTGGAACCAAATGGACTCCTGTTCTCTGTGTAAAAAAGTTCCTTTGCCTCTCTGTGCCTTGGTATCCTCATCAGTAAGATAAAGATAAATGTACTTGCCTCATAGGACCACTGTGAGAAGTAAATTAATGAGCAAAAGGGACACTGCTATGCTAATACAATGTGTATGTGTAATGGGAAACATGCTTGTGTGTGAAATAATTTATGTAATACACATTAGCTGTTGTAACCATCAACTGCAAACAACTCTTGCTAGCCATCAATGCAAACAGGGTTGCTTTAATCGTGGATTTTTATTTACAACCTTCAAAATCTATGGAACATGGTCATGAATATTTCACTTAAAATTCACGTTAACTTTAATGACAGTTACATAAACAAATTGAGCACTTATCAAATGTTATCTTCCATCTTTAACACAGTACTCTTTTCATTCTCCTCTCTTCTTGACTACCTCCATTTACTTCTCCTTGGCTTACATCTCTCTTGCATGTCTCCTACCAAGTGTGAATGCATCTCTCGGACTTCTGTTCCCTGAGCTTTCTTTCCATACTCTCCCCACTGTGATGACCTCCACAATTGCAACTTAAGGGATGACCTCACCATCAAATCTTTGGCTGAGGTATTTTTCATGAGCCTAATGTCTTACACTGCCCACTTGATATTCATGCTGAAATGTAAGAATAATGGAATACTGGCTTTTCTAATACCAACTCTGTTACCTTCAGCCTCTCTAAAACTCTACTTCCTTACACTTGCTTATAACAAGCCTTCTCATAAAGGGTCCCATTAAAAGTCAAAGGGGGTAACATTACTTTAAGAAGTTTGAAAAGTGCATGGCCTTGTGTAATGGACACTTACTGAACTGCCAGACCTAATCTTCTCACTACTGATGTCCTCCTTTTCCTTCAGAGAACAGCCAATATTTATTCTCATTCCATATGGGTAGGGTGAGACTGCCCTTACCCTCTGAAACATGGTCATACAATTTGGCCAACTACTGCACTTTATTTTCCCATCTCCATCTCTGGCCACACGAGTGACATAGGAGCAAGCCAGACCAGTGTCAACATGACATCAATAATCAACTAGGAAAGGGCATCTTCTTCTAAGAATGACATAAAATCCTAGCTTTATCATAGAATTCCTTGAAGACAGAGCCAGCATGAAAGTGAATCCATCCGAACAGAAGCCAGATCAAGAAGACAAAGATTTGATAGAGTAGCTGGACCTAGTCTTGCCTGAAGCCATACTGCATCACTAAGTCTCCTAGTCATCAACTAGTTTGAGCTGCTATTCTTATACATGCAACCAAAACACTACCAAGTAATATAGCCCTATGTAATTATCATTACTAGTTGCCCTTTCAGTACTTTTTGCTTGGGAACATTGAATCCAAACTGGTCTTTCCCATAAACTGTAAAAGAAATTCAAGCATGGCTGAGCCAAGTGAGCCGCACACACATCTAGCTTGCTAGGGGATACTCAGGAGTTTGAGCATGCTCACTCCTGTATTGAGACTGGCTTAGAGCCAGCTGAAGGACATCCTGTTCCTCCTCTTCGCTGCCTCCATCACTCGCCCAAAAGATCACCTCATATAGAAATATGAGTGCATCAACCAATCATGTTATGCCCAGCATACAGTGTCCCTCCCCTTGCTCCTTGATTATACAAGCAATTGCTCTGCCTATTAAAAACTGAAGTGTTCCAGAAACCTTCCGGAGTCTGCTTGGTGATTCCGCGCCTCACCTTCCCCATGGGAACTTCAAAACCAGAGTAACTGTAAGACAACAAACAGACAAACAAGTGGCACCCAAAGTGGGGCTCTCGTGTATCAGGTAAATATTGAAGAGTTGGGTGAGTGATCCCCACAGGAGTACATGATGGGTAATCTTGCAAGTCATAATAAGCCAGTTCAGGCTACGTTACTGAAAGCCCTCTTAAGAACATGGGGTATGAAGGTCTCCCCCGCAAAAGACTCTTAAAAGAATTTTTGGGAATTGGTCCTTTAGATCTCTCCATGGATGGAGTCGGCCTACGTGGACAACCCAGAGGTCTGGGCGCCTGCAGTGCATAATGCACAGAGAGCTTCTTTCCCATAACCTCAGCAATAATTCAGAGTTTGGATCCCATATGATCGAAGCCTAGGAAGCATGGGTCTCGCAGGGCCCCTCTAATGACAAAGGGAAGACTCACTTCAGGGACAAAGCAGGAGGTGGCTCCTCCTCCCGGGGCAAAATGGAGGTTGTTGTTCCCCACTTCTGCTTTCTTCTTTGAGGCGGCCTCCACCCCTCCAATGGAAGATGAAGATTGTTCTGCCCCACCCCCCACCCCCATCGTCAGGAAGTACATCATCACAAGGAGGCCCCAACCATGAGCTCTGCCATCTTACTGATATCATGATTCCTCCTCTTCCTCGTCAGCTAGCGAGGAGCCCCTATCCTCCAGTGATGACGATCCTCGTTCCAATGATGCCTTCTTCTAAAACATGTTTAAAAAATCTAAAAAAAAGGACCCCACCTCTCTGGGCCTATCCCATTGCTGGGGTGGCACCCTAGATCCCCCATTCCCTCAAGGTTTGTAAAGACTTCCGTCAGGCAGCTCAAGACCATGGGCTCCAAAGCCCCTCTGCTCTACAACTGCTAGAAAATTTTCATGAAATGTTAATTGGCCCAAAGACTGGTTAGATCTTGGCCGTGCCTGTTTGTCCCCAGGGGACTTTCTTATGTTTAAGGCCATGTATAAAGATCAATGTGAACAACAAGAACGCCACAATATTGCCAATGGTGTCCCCATTACTCTGGCTATGCTCAGGCGGACTGGGCCCTATGAAGATGTCACCAGACAAGCCCAGCAAAATGCCATTTATTATGATCAAGTGCATAATTATGCTCTGGTGGCCTGATGCCACATGCCTATCACAGGAGGCACCCCTTCCATTGGTAAATTAATACAAATGCCTACTGAATCCTTCCCTGAATTCTACTATTGAGTCATCCAGACAGTACAACCCAAGGCTGTACATCCAGAGGCACAACAAGCTTTAATTAAAGAGTTCATTTTTGAGGGGTGTCACAATTCATTTAAATCGATCATCACCCATATTAAACACAAGACCCTTAATAATTGGATTTTAGCTACTACAGATATAGGGATCCCTGAACATAGTAATTAGGCCCTAGCTCAAGCACAGGGAACACCTAAGCCGGTCCCCAGACCCAGGTTAGTGGTCCTCCTTTGTGCTGCGCTCACCACCAACTCAGGACAAGCTACATCTGATCCCCCTTCTGTCACGCAAGTAAGGGCCCCTGTCTCTAACCCCCCTATTTTTGTTACAATGCACTGGAATTCTATTCTTCCCCATGTGTTTGACAACAATTCCAACTTTTACCCTTCCTTGATTGAGGCTTATTTTTCAACAGGCTCTCCTAACTCTCTGGAACTCCAAGGTACACCCTGCTTTGGTCTGTTTTACCAACGATGTCACTAATCTCACACAGCCCCCATTTTCATGTGTTTTCCTTCAAAGACTCGCTCATTTAGGGCAGAAATCAGTGTTAATCATGAATGAAAGACACCAATCTTCACACACCTCCTGCTGTTCCCCTATGTGCTGGCATTGTACTGCCGGACACCAATCCTCCCCCCATTCCCTCCAAACAGTGGTGCCACAGGATGGGGTGCTTCAAAATGATTACTACCTTCTCTGACACCCAATTCCAGCCTTATCTTAATCACACCTATAGCAACTGTGGCAACAGACCTTACTGTTTATGGGGACCCACTATCTCCTCTGGATTCATCGGATGTAAGCAGAATGTAGACTTCAGTCAAGTCAGCTGTTCTTCGCTTCAGGGGCCAATGCTTCCTTCAATGCCAATGCTCCCTTTTCTCCTACTAATACCTCTGCTTCTTTCCTCCCCAACAGTACTGGTTTATGTTCACAGCATGTCTTCCAATGCCATTTTTCTTCATTGTAACCAATTCCTCTCTCAAGCTCAATGATATTGTACTTGTCTCCACATGTGTCAATCCAGCCTTGTTTGCTAATAAAATCTGGTACTTCTGTTTTGGCAGCATCCCCTCCCCAGCAATTTGGTTACCCATAAATCTTACAGGTGAATGGCAAGAATCCGAACCCCTCTTTGATGTAATGCTTCACACACGACACCAGCGAGATTTAGGTGTAACTGCCACCACCGCCATGGTCATCTCCCTAACAGCCGCTTTAACTGCTGCAGCCACCACCTCCATTACCCTGCGTAACCAAATCATGACTGCTGCTGCCATTAACCAACTTGCCCATAATACATCCCTCGCTCTAGGACAAAGTGCAGCCCTATTTCAAGATGTATGAACTGCCACTCTTAACCTTCAAACTCAATTGGACCTGGTTTGGGAAAAACTACAAATATTAGAAACTAAAGTTCTAAGCAGATGCCACACAAATTATATTGATGTGTGTGTCACCCCATATGTCAGTAAAAATTGTAATAATTATAAAAATCTTTCAAATTATATATGGCATACCTGGGATCCCTACTATAGACAAAAATTATCACAACTAACAAAAACTCTTAATCAAATCAATAACACTTCAAGCTCTAGATATCATCACCTTTGACAATATCTGGGATACCATCTAGCAAGGGGTAATTACTAGATGGTCTCAAGTAATTGGGAAAAAGCTGTCATTCTATCCTCCCCTTATGTGCTTACTATATGTGGATTGATACTATTTTATTTCATCCTCAAGATAAGCCAAAGAGCTTCCTGTCGGTACAAATAAAGCTATACTAATGTAGTGCTTTTGGCCGAGGCAATGTAGTCAAAAGTACAAGGGGGAAATGTGAGAGAAACTCAAGCATAGCTGAGCCAAGTGCACCACACACACATCTCCTAGCATGCTAGGGGACACTCAGGAGTTTGAGCATGCTCACTCTCCTGCATTGAGACTGGCTTAGAGCCGGCTGAAGGACATCTTGTTCCTCCTATTCACTGCCTCCATCGCTCACTCAAAAGATCACCTCGTACAGAAATATGAGTGCATCAACCAATCATGTTATGCCCAGCATACAGTGTCCCTCTGCTTGCTCCTTGATTATACAAGCGATTGCTCTCCCTGTTAAAAACGGAAGTGTTCCAGAAACCTCCCCAGAGCCTGCTTGGTGATTCCATGCCTCACTCTCCCCATGGGAGCTTCAGAACCAGAATATGACAACAAACAGACAAACAACAACAATAAACTAACTCCCCCTTAATAATCCCCACGTTAAATACTATCATTATTCTATCGCTTCCAGTCAAGATTGTTCAGGGGCTCCTTCCCTTTTTGCTCCTGTATCTATCTTAAAATTGGTTAAGAACACTCTAAAGCATTTCAGGACATCAGAAAATATACTACATCCTGCAGGTTTCCCTTGAATGTGCATCTACCTTCCCTTTTCTACCACCCTCCAGGCTTTCACTACTTTCTGTGTGACTTAGCATGATTACTACAATTTCCTGATCATTTTTCTCTTTCCTTCATTAGGCCATAAGTATCCCTCAGGAAAGGAATTATGTCTTTCCTCCCAGTGTTCAATGCATGTTAGGCATGTAATAAATATTACTAAACTGAATTCAATAGCTATCCCTGCCTGTTTTCATTCTCACTTTGATCTATTACACATACTACAGATGGGAAAAGCTCCTAGTACAACTCTAACTCCACCCCTCATGCTAAAAATCCCTTACCATGCCCTATTTCTTTGCATAATAAACACCCTTCACAGCTCAGCATTCAGTACCTTCCTCTTTATGACTTCTGGGTCAATCTCTCATTACTGTTACATGCACATCCTACCATCAGCTAAGCTTCTTGGCCCACCCCTCATGCTAAAAATCCCTTACCATGCCCTGTTCCTTTGCATAATAAACACCCTTCACAGCTCAGCATTCAGTACCTTCCTCTTTATGACTTCTGGGTCATTCTCTCATTACTGTTACATGCACATCCTACCATCAGCTAAGCTTCTTGGCCTCTTTTCCAAGGCTCATACCATTTCTTTCTTCCTGGCTTGTTGTCCTTCAGCCATTGCATCTTCCCAAATGTGATTCAGCCCCCCACCCTCCTATTAGCTTGAAAACTGCTATCGTCCCAAACCCTTTCCTATATATTTTTGCAGAATATATTTAGTTTTGACTTTCAGTACTGACGTATACCCATTAATACTCACTGCATACTACAAATACTAAGGATCTTAGATGAAGTGTGAGGATAGTTCAGAAGGAAGAAGTGTATACATTGAAAGTGACACACAGGTATTTTTAATATTCCCTCTTCCACCCCCTAATGAGAATTATTGCCCAATAAAATAGGTTGATTCTGTAGTAGAAAAATTACATGCACTCACTCATTTATTCACCCATTCAGTAGTGGAATAGTCACTGCAAAGATCACTGCAATGGTTTGGTCAGCAAAGTAGATTCCTCAACTTGGAGAAACATTCAATCTACTAGATGAGTAAGTTTACAGGGAATTTCACTACTACAGCATTATAAATATTGCTCTAACACAAACACTGACTGCTAATAGAGAACATAAAAGGGGCTCTTTCCATCTTAGATCAAAAGCTTACTGTGTAAGGAGTTAAATGAAGGAGTAAGGGAGTTGTGGACTTGTTTCCAGGGCAACCGTCAATATTTTCAAAGAACATAGGCCAGGAGAAAATGTGGTAAATTTGAAAGTACACCAGTTCAGTTTGATTGGAATGACTTCTAAGGGACAGAGCAGCAGGAGTCAGTAGTATTGCTCTGTTTGTGTACTGCTGTCAGTCTCAGGGAGGAAAAGAATTGGGCTGCACATGAATGTTCCCAATAATCTGCAGGTGTGACTCATCTTGCTGGGATTTACTTCCTCATCACACTAACTCCTTACAAGTAGGAAAAGCATTTTATTTATACTTGGGATCCCAGCACAGAGTAGGCACTCAATGCACACTCGATGAACTGAATTTTAATTAGCGATGATGCATACTGATAAACCACATTTATTTATGGGAGAAATATCTAGATTGCTTTTAAGTACATGGGGAATTCTCACTTTCATCCAAAAAGTAGTTCACTCACTTTGGGCACTAACCTCTGCTCACACAATGATAATTAACTGTGAAACCCATCATGTTAATTGGCTTACCCAAATGTCTTTGGCACTCATTTGCTACTTAACCTATAATCCCTTCATTACAGCTCCTCTTCAGGGATAAGCCATTATATTTAGAAAGCTCCAGTTAACATACAAACACTTGGCTAGAAAAGTAAGGAAACATAGAAAAATACTGTAATACTTTAAGACTGTCTTAAAGTTCAGGGATAAGCAATGTATTTCAGATTCCTAAGGGGACCCAAGATAAGGTAAGTGATAGGGCTGGGATGCTGGGGACAGTGCCATCTACAAATCATGGAGACAATGGAAAGTACTGGACTTCAGGAACACCTGTAACACTTTGCTCAGTGTGCTTGTTTCCATTTTGATCTCCTCCTAGGAGGAAGAAATGATAACTTCATAGGCCTGATATTAAATGAAAAGAAGTCACAAGAAGCAACAAGAAGCCTGTTGTCAGTCAAATATTCAAGGGAGAAGGCCCCAAGTAACTGCTTGTTTAGTGAAAAGGGAAATCTAAGAATTTAAGCCTTGCAACTGATGGAATATTTTTGGGGGGTTTGGGGTTTTTGTTTGTTTTATTTTTGTATCAGGGATCAACTTGGCTCCTTGTACTACTAATGGAATATTTTAATAGATTTTTCTATACTTTTAGAAGTTTTTCCTGTAGGCAGTAAAAGAAGTTTATGTGTTATACAGGCACAACCATCCTGTCCTAGCCCTCAACGTTTCTCCAAAAACCAAGTCAAATTTTAATTCAAAGATGGCTCTAGGATGTGAGGGTGATCTGGCTGCAACATCTGTCACCCCATTGATTGCCAGAGCTGATTCGGCTGATCTGATGGCTAGGCAGGTGTCCCCTTCCTCCCTCACCACTCTATGTGCGTCCCTCCCGGAGCTGCATGCTCAGTCAAGAGGAGGAACACTCCTGATAAAAGAGGACCGTTTGCTCGGTCAAGGGTGTATGAGTAGCTGCACTCCCCCGCTAGAACCTCCAAACAAGCCCTCAAAGATGGCTCTAACTACAACTGAACAAAGCTTCCAAGCTGGTGGCGATTCAAGCTCCTAGAACTTCCATGGATAAGGGAGCTCCTTCCCCATCCCAAGAATTCTCCCAGACACTGTCTCCTCTTACTGGAAGAAATTATAGAGAACAACTATGGTCAGTATTTTAAAGTGTTTCTAGTTCCTCAGATAAATCATATTGTCATTTTGAAAATTTCTTCAGGAACTGCCCATAAAAAAACTTTAAGTATCCCCAATAACTAATAACCCATGTATAGGAAAGCTTATCATTTAAAATTAAAATGTTATTTACCCAAAGATGCTTTCAACATTATTTATGTGAAAAGCATTTAGCAAGATTAAGGCAAAAATTAACAACATGAAACTATCAGAAATATCACACTCCAAACATCTAATTTCACTGATTAAAAGAATCCTCAAACTTTATATAGTCCTTGGCAACTTGAAATACTTTTCACTGCCTTGCAATCTGCATGACGGAAAATATCATTATCTGCATTGGTCATTATATCCATACAATGCCTTCTTCCCCTTATAATAAACTGAGTTAGAGTGTCAACTTAAAAACTTAATGAAAATATCATTTCCTAATTTTCTAAACTCGAAATTAATATCACAAGAAGCATTATGCAGCTTCCTCACACTCAATTTAAATCAAATATATGAATCATTTTAGAATAGTAGTTTATATAATTTATGAATAAATTTATAGGTTTTCATACATTCATAGATACAATATTTTTATTTTAATTGACTTATTTTATTCTCTTTCACCTACAATAGCATCTTGAGTGTGTTCTTACAAAGTGCAATTTGCTCCTCAGTTTTTCTATATTAAATTGATTATAATCTCTGATTATTTAAGAGCTATAATAAATATCAGATTAATTTTTTTTTTTACAAGTCCAATGCTTTCAAAAATGAATGGGTTCTAGGGAGGGGGATTTAACTCAGTGGTGCCACCATCTGCCTCCCAAGTGCAAGGTCCTAAATTCAATTCCTGGTTACAAACAAAAAAATGAAGGGATTCTATCACATACTAGATTCCCAGAGATAGAACGTAAGTGTAACCATCAGATTCCAAGAGCACCTACTTTGCACACGGTCATGTTTTATGTGCTTTTACAGAATAAAAGAGGATGTAATCACTGTACTTAAGAATCTGGTTATCCAACTCCACACACTAAATGGCACATGGGGCAAGCTGAGAATATCCTAGTTAGTTAAATACCTGTCTGAATACATAAATGTGCTGCACAAATCTCAAAACAGATACACTAAAGTACCTAATTTCCCCAACCTCCCAAGAACTATGTTATTTTTCTAGTATGTTATTTTTCTAGTAAGTCATATCCTCGAGGAGGAGTCATAATCTTCACATAAGGTGAGTGGGAAAAGTGCCTTCTGGCTAGAACCACTGCTCATGAATCCGCTAAGAGTCCCCAGCAAGAGCATTGCCAGATCATGAAAATTAGGGAGAAATTTTTTAAAAACAGAAACTAAGAGTCTCTATGAAAAGAAACATTGGGATGGGAAGACATGCACAGT
This sequence comes from Fukomys damarensis, assembly GCF_012274545.1. Taxonomy (NCBI): domain Eukaryota; kingdom Metazoa; phylum Chordata; class Mammalia; order Rodentia; family Bathyergidae; genus Fukomys; species Fukomys damarensis. Next base: position 45,811,069 of record NW_022900927.1, on the reverse strand, counting down.
GCATTATCCAGATGCTTAGCTTACCTGCCGACCTAATTACTGTCTTTTCTGAATTAAGCCTTAACCAAATCACCTTTCTTCATCCACACCTCTTTCAGCCAAACAGAACAGCAAGAAGCATATTTTAGCCAAATGTTTGCAATGATCCTTCACATTTTCAACGTAAAATTCTCCACGTTGCCCATGTATCCCTCACAGTTATTTCCATTGTAGTACTACCTTATATTTGTATCATTTTACAATTTACAAAACATGCTCATGTTTGTGACTTCGTGACTTTCTTCAGACCTCATTGTGGTTCTGAATAAGCAGATATAGACAGATGTGGGGGTGGAGGTATTCAGAGTCTTCCTGGGGCTATCAGCTCAGTAAAGATGAGAGAAATCACTAAAATCCTGGTCTCAACTTCTCATTTATTACCCTCCCTATTTTTGGTTGCATGATCCCCACCCCCATGCATATCTTGAGGTACAAATCCTTAATACCTCAGAGTGTGACCATGTTTTGAAATAGGGTCAATTAAAATGAGGCCATTTGTGTGGGTTCTACTTCTGTCTTATCAGTGCCCAAGTAACAAAAGAAAATCTGGATGCAGAAAGATATGAGGGATACGTGTGGCACACAGAGGAAAGATCGATGTGAGGACAGAATGGCCAGGCCATCTGCAAGCTAAGGACAAAGGCTACAGGTAAAACCAAACCTGCCAGTCCCTTGAGAGTCTGACTTCTAGCCTCCAGAACTGTGAGAAAATCAATTTCTGTTGAATATGCTATGTTTTTATGTGGGCCCTTGCCAATTCATACACAGTATAACATAAGGACAATCATATACAATTACATACTCTATCTACTATTTATCTTTGGGCATTTCAAGGGAACTACATTTCATGTTTCACAGACTGGCCGCGTTTCTCCAATATTTTGTTTCATGCTCCATTTTTGCTGATGGGCTGAATTGCTTTGTGAGTATAAATAGGGCTTAAGAGTTATCTTATTCTCAATTGTGCTAGAAATTTGTCCAGGTTCTTACCAGAGGGGGCAAAACTTCTGATCGAGCCAATGAGGCCAATATGCAACAGCTTTTTTACTAACTAAACTGACATAATAAAACACCAGTGCTACCTCATACTTACAACAAGAATGACAAAGTTTACTAAGCACACACATTATCTCGTTTTACCCTCATGATAGTGCCACAAACTGGAAAAACTAAACTGGAGGGTAAGTTAATTAAAGGGAAGCCCACATTTAATAAGAGGTAGAAAGAACTATCCTTCACACTACTCATTTTAAACTTCAAACTACTCCATTTAAGCTTCAAAGCAGCCCACTCCTCCACATGCACAATAAATCTCCAGCAAGAAGTGTTGGGAAGGCAATTTGAAAGTAAAATCCTAGACTATTATTGCATTTTGTCTGGAATCCATATATCTGCCCTCAAGACTCAATAAAGTCATAAAAATGCTTTTCTACCATATTCTTTTAATTTTTGTATTTCCAAAAGAAAGTCTTCTTTTAACATTAAGGAATCTTGGAAAACGTGAGTCAAAGGAAGGTGTTAGTTGTCTTCCAGTGATGGGTGAAAGAGGCAGCTTTATAAAAGCCCCAAACTAACCTATAATTTCATACTACAGCATCTAATAGAAAACATATTCTGGCAGAAACTGTGCTGCCTGCATCTCTTTTCAGCTATAAAATAGTTATACACACACACATACATCTGAGAAAGATCAGACTTTGAACATAGAGCAGCAACATACATACAAAACATGGGAAGTTTCACCAGGGCTGCCCATGATGACAGGATACACAGACATCCCTACAATAAAATCAGCCTCATAGCTAAATCAGAGTCTTTTTGGATATAGGAATATATGAGGCCTGATGAGAAACAGGCAAGGAGAAAAACACTCTAATTTAAAACTAACACAGATGAGCCTACACAAAGTAACCAAACATTTGGTCTACAAACCTCCAGCAACTCTCTAAAGCTAGCTGTCATGGAAGACGAGAGATATTTCATGTGAAAATGAAGAAAAAAAAAAGTTATTAACTCCACGATTAAAATTTTCTGCCATTCCAATACATAACATTGTCTAAACTTTGTCATTCTTTGACCAACATTCAATAATCAAGAAGAAGTAAATTAAATCTCAGCAAGTAATGATACTTTTTTGCTCTATTGTCTCTTAAATAAATCCCATGGTAGGAACTCAATATACACATGCTGAATGGTATGTGAGAACTATCAGCTCTTTTGAATTTCAAGCTATGAACAAATTATGAAGCACCAACATGTCTTTTTAAGAATAGTAGAATGTTAAGACTGTTATATTTTACTCTTTTAATGACTCCAAAGTCACATACTTAGAACAGTTGGATAGGTGTAATGCTTCTTTTTAGCACTCTACAAGTACAACTGCTAAATTGACCAATCACCATAAAATTGAAATTCCCAATCCAGGACCATGAGATCATTTTTATTCAATATTGACCACCACTGCTTCAATAAATATAACTTCTGTTATCCCAGCCATTGCCAATAAAAGAAAATTTTCCAACATACAAGTAACCATGTTAATTAAATTCACAATGCATGAAATAAACAAGCAGAATTTAAGAGTGGAAGATGGTATTCAATCAGAGGAATCTAAGCATAACATCTAATTTTTCAGTCCCATCTGTGGGGGGGAAAGGATATTACATTCATCTTTTATCTGAGACAACTGCTAAAATTCATGAAAAGTGTTAAACATGCACACACATTCTTTTCAGTTAGGAAACTTTTGATTGAAATCATTTCTCTTGGCTTTACTAGCTGGATGATTCAGTTTTCTCATCTACAAACTGCTGTCAGTGGAGAAGATTATGATAGCTAGGTTAATTCCAAAGAATAGTACCTGACACATGGTTACGAAATAATTGTCCTGTTCACCTGCCTCACCAGCATGCCATAGAAGAGTGCTTTTTTTAAAATGTCAGTCCATACCACTACATGTAGCAATCAGCTGATGCTATCATTGATCTTTTTTCTTAGCATATTCTCTAGAACCTCTCTCTCCTCCTCTCTCTCCCATTGCATCCATATGAAATTATGCTCATCTTAATCATAAATTAAGCCCATAAGCTAATTTAACTGCACACAAATGATATTCATAGCAGTATAACTCAACCAGCAAGCAGATAACTGAAAGGTTAAGAGCACTGATCAAAAAGCAAAGAAAGAAAGAAAAAAAATGTCACAGGACATCCCTGTAAGTAATAGGACTTATATATAGTTCACAGCCTGATTAGGACAGTCTAAGAAACTGCCTCATTATGAGTAAAAATTACACACTTTCACGCAAGCTGTGACTGTGTGTATTTTTCTGACTAAAGGTCATCTTTTCTAATAAAACAACTATAATGTGGTCTGCAAGTTGAGTTTTTTTCCCTAAATCTAAAGTGTATTTTTTTCTTGCATGAAGTTGGAAAATAATTAGTCCAACCATTTGGAATCACACGTTATCTAGTATATTTTCAGAGAACAATTTCTGAACAATAAGTCCATACTAAATCTCTTTGCTAGTAAAAAAAAAAAGCAACATAAAATTTGAAAATGACCTCTTTATTGTCTTCTCATATAAGCTAACCCTATACAGGAGGACCATAACTGGACTGTAATTGTGATGTCCTAAAATACAACCTAAAAGAGTTTAAGATCAGAAATGTGATCACTCTGTGGAAAAAGGCAATGACATGCACTCTACCAGGGTCACTGTACTCAGAGTAGATGGGTTTTTGCACTGAAGAACATTAAAAGTTGCCTTTCGAAGGATAACAGAACAGAAATACTCAAATGCTGTACTGGTCCTGTCTTCTAATGGTTTCCTTTCTAAGGGCATCCTGGGGTGAAGTTCAATCTTTCTAATGGGAATAAAACTGCACTCCAACTTGCCAAGGGCATTTACTACTTTAAAAAGAAACTCCAAAGTCTGCTGTCTTTAAAAGGCAGTAGGTCATTGGGAAAAGTCATTTTTCATAGCTCTAGTGCACTGGCATTCTGCTTTTAGCTGGCCACAGTGATAAGGCACACAGTCTCAGTAACTGAATCACCTTTCTTTAATTTTTAATGCCAGTCCACTTCACAGCTCCCAAGAGGAAATAATGACTTCTTACGGTGTCATACATGGCTTGGACTGTGAATATGCATGCATTTTGACAAAACATGGAGAAAAGAATCCATCAACTACTCATTTTAGGTGAATACTGGATAAAGTTTACCAAAGTAAAACATAAAGTCACCTTCCTATTCATCTCAAAGTGAAAGAAAAGAAGTTGTAACAACCTCATCATTGTCACCCTGCAGAAAATCTGAAGTAAAAATAAAACACCTAGAGGAGACACGTTTTTTATTTCCCCTTCTGAAAGTGCACACAGGTATAAGCATGTTTAAATGGCCATGGATTCGTCTGGAATGTGAAAGACCACGGGGTTCACACATATAAAGATCAATAGTTGTTTCAGAAATTAACTATACCATATCTTAAACTTATACATAAATTCTAAACTGATCCAGGTGTTATCATTGGGGTGGAAGCAGATGCAGTGTTAGCACATTAAACTGACTCCAGCTCCAGCACAGCCTAATAGGCTCCACATGCTCAAAATGATCATCTTAGTAGGAAGTGCACTCAACCAGAAGTCTGACTTTCAAACAGAGCAAGTTTCATTATCGACATTATGCTCACACACAACTACTTTGGGACTATAACCGTTTCTATACTGATTATGAGCATTAACAATTTTGAAGGAGGGAAATGATAGTAGGAGATTAATTTGGCATTAAGAGTAACAAAGCCACAGTTATCACAGATGTGTGATAAGATACCAATGTTATCTTCACAATAAAGTCAGCACTGGTTGTACCAGCTGATCTTTATCTTGTGACTTTATGTGGACTCCAAAGTGTCTAAAGCAGAAGATAAAAGTTTATATAATAACCTCTCTTACTAATGTATGCATATAACATTCTAATTTTCAAAGTACTTTTATATACATCATGTGATCACACTAACATTTTCCCCATCTTTCCAATGATGAGAATAAAGATTCTCATCCAAGCTTACTGAGTAACTAGCAGAATTAAAGACAAATCACGTCTGTGGCCTGGTTGTTTCAGTGCTGTTTCTACTATGCTGTAGTCTTCAGGTGTGAGATCCCTTGCAATGGAGAGGCCATGTGCCCACATTCAACTTATAATTTATGATTTTTTAAAAATTAGACTATTCTGTAAGAAGAATAATGTATAATAAAGCAGCACAGTATGTTTCAATCAATTTCCTCTGGTCCATTTCTCTTGCAACTTCCAGCACTGGCTAAAATGTCTAAATGATGCTAAATTAGTGCAACATACTGGAAAGCTGTCTGGAACGGAAGGGAACTCACTATGGAGCATTCCACATTTATTGACTTTTCTCTTGACCAAAAGCCTTACAGTCTTTAAATAACAACTTCAAAAACAGACAGTTAAAATGATGCCAAATTATTCTCTATAGTTTTGGTACTTTCAGAGTTCACTCTGCCACATTACCAAAGGAAAGCATGACATGAAGTGCTGGAGCCACACATAGACTGAATTTCACACATATTATGTTATACCCAGGGGTGATTTTCAAAATATTAACAACTAGCATGGAATGGGCACTGGCTATACCACCAGAGCAGAGTTTTACAGGGCCTCTGCTATGTTCAGTATTGAAGTTCCAGTAAGTGGGCCAAGCAGAGGTTTATGTGGTCTTGGGTAAGGGCATAGGAAGGTCAAAGAGGAGAAATCTGCAGAGGCAGAAGACAATAGCTATTTATCGACTCCAATGCCCATACCAGTGATACTACCTAAATATCAGCATCCCCAACAGAATTGTTACAGTGAGTATGCATCACATTCATATGTAGGTAAATAAGTCAGATTGTAAAGAAGGCTTAATTTTTTAAAAATAATACATATTGATACCCTTCTAAGGAGAGAGGGATAATTAGGTTAGCAGAGTACAGTATCCAAAAAATTCCTGACACATTGAAATGACCAACTAAAGTAAACATAGTTGATGAAGTTCAGTAGGAAGAAGGATTAAACCCTAAGACCTAAAACAGGGTCCAAATCAAGCAGCTACAGAACAGGAACATGTGAGTCAGCAGCATATACATGGAAAAATACTTGGAAAATGGAGGTACAAGGAAGTCAATGAGTCATTGTGAATTGGCCAAAAACAAAAATTCAAATGCAGCATAAACCCAGACTTAATAAAAAACAAATGCATAAGCAAAAAACTAAAGTGTATACTGTAGATATAATAACCTCAAAATATTTGCTCAATATTGTTATTTACACATAGCTATTACCAACATTATTATTAACTTATTCATTGATAATATTTATTATAGTTTATGTAACATATTGTACAATAAAATTCAAATTTATCATTCACTTCATAGTATTTGTGAGAATCGAATTATTATCCTCCTTTTCCAAATGATTAAATTATGCAAGATCAGGAAGCCACTGTGGAAGAAAATTTAAAACTACAAACATTCAATTAAGAAATGAGTATGATGTGGTCATACTAGAACCACACCACTTTTGAGAACTTTGGGAGGTGTACTGGGGACTGAACCCAAGACCTTCACACTAAGCAACATTCCTTTTTATTGTTTGAAACAGGGTCACACTAAGTTGCTAAATTGCCCAGTCTTTGTCTTGCCACCCAAAATGTTGGAATTACAGTTGTGTGCCACTAAGCAGATTCATTTATCCAGTAAAAAGTAACTTGGAAATGGGAGACTAGATTTTTTTCCAATTATTGGAATTGTATCACAGCACAGAATGATTAGGTTTATTCTATACTTGTCATTAGTACTACTGAGATCTTAGAATTGCTAACTGTATATATTGGGGTATATGGAAGTATTTTCACTATTGTATATTATCTGGCGATAGAACATAACATTCCAGAGCTCCATAAGTTCTTCTTCAGTGGAAGTTCAAAATAAGAGATTACATGTCATGAGGACTACATTAGACATATTATAAAGGAACTGCAAATCCTGAGATTCAACATTTTATAGAAGTGGTAGGATACCACTTCTAAAACAGATCATAACTCAGTGTTTCCCAAGTAGTAAGCATTCAAATAGATCCCCCTTGATTTCTGCTACATTCGTGTGCTAATTGTACTATTATCTTCCTTTAAATTGCCTCATTCTGTTTTTCATACTGTATTTGTCTTCTTAGCAATAAGACACACTAATTTTAACAACCCTTAAAATGTTTGTGTACATCCACTAAAACCAGTAGCACACATACCTCTTTTAATATGTCTTCAGTAAACTGTATACATTTTTAATCTAGATATTTTCCCAAAAATCTTCAAGCTTTGAATTTTGCCTTAAAGAGAACTAGGAGGTAATTTTATTTTAGTACAGTTCTGGTACTGCTGTATTTGTTTTAAGAAAGAATAGTGGAAAAAGTATTCCCCAGGCTTCCTACTTAGTTGGCTATATTTGCCTCACGTTTTGGAAACCAATCATGTATATAATGGATAACAGCCTTAAGTGTCAAGATACAGCACTGGTCAACATTAAAATTTCTTAAAGTTGAGCTCAAATATCTTGAATGCATTACTGAATATGTCAATATTCCAATTAGCTAAAAGATTAACAGCTGTATATTTAGCATATTTGTTTGGGATTTTCAGTTTCCTTACAGATTTATTTTGCAATATACCTCTAATTTTGAGAGATTAAATAAGCTGAATATATAAGTATATTAACAAAAAGAAAAAAATCTGCCTAATTGGGTTTTTTCTACAACCTCTTCCAGAAAGAACTTCAACCAACAGCAGAAACAACTCAGAACTCAAACCAATGAAATTTTGAAACACGGAAGCTTTTTGTTGGCTTACTTTTAGTTGACACTGCTTTGTAGCCTCACTAGTACTTTCAAAAATAATCTGCCTTAAACCGAAACAAGGCTCTTAGCACATGATCAAGCTTCATACTGGGATTCTCGCCTAGCTTTAGCACCTACTTTAGTCAATAAATGTTTGTCCAGCTGGTTTTATTGGTTTATTATTCTGTGGTGAAATATTTTCCACCTTGGTACCTTCAAAAATAAATAACTGTGTCATTTAAAAACACTTCAGAAAATATGGCAACATTATATGTTCTACTCCATAAAGTTTACTGACATGTTTGGAAAGGAAGATAAAAATGCATAGGGATGAAGAGATTCAGCCCTGAAAAAAAGCAACCACGCCTAACTACAGTTAGACTGAGAACTGAGCTAGACTGAAGCCATCTTGGAGAGTCCTTGGACAGAACTAACCCACTTAGATGGTACCTTCTCTTTAGATGGTACCTTCTCTGAGTATGGCCCAAACTTTACATTAAATTTCCATGTGAGGTCATGGCAGCACAGAACTGGAATTTCCAATCAGGTTCTACAACATTTACTCCCCAAGATTGATCTATTATTGTATTTTCTTCTGTCCTCCACCTCTCATTCCTCCTTTAAAGACGCTGTTTTAGGGCTGGGCATTTAGCTCAGTGGTTCCGCCACTTGCCCTGCAAGCGCAGGGACCTGAGTTCGATCCCTGGTACCAAAAAAAAAGGAAGTTGTTTCCTTCCTTTGGATGACAAATTAAAGCTATAATTCAGATAAATTTAAAATTTTCTGTTCAAATTCAAAAGTTGCTTTAAATTAGCAGTTGCCAACAGCACACAATTTACTTGTAGTAAGAACTTATGCCTTCCAGTGGATTTGTTTTTTGCTGAACATTATAAATTAATGAGTTTAACAAAAAACTTCATTAATACTTTGCAAAAGAAAACTTTGTTGAGAACACAAAACACATATCCTAGGCAGTAATACAGGAGGAATTATTACACAGGGCAAAATGCAGAGGTACTTTAAAAACCTAAGATAATAATTTATAACATAAATAACTAATGAAATATCCCACTGCGGTATAGTATTTCTTTAGTCTGAAAATTTGTAGTTTAAGTTCTTCTTATAAAAGAATTGTACACATAAAAAAAAAACAGCCACAAACAAAAACTGTACATGAAGTCTGGCCACGGCAAAGGAGGAATGATGAATCAAGCCAGAAATTTTACTACATAATCAGTTGTCTTACTGAGTCCTGCTTTAGAACTTTTAACTTCACAATTAAATGAATTTGGCAAAAGAAAATAATCAGAGACAACAAATATGTTTGATTCCATAAAAAGAAGAGATTATTAACCTCACTATCCAAACTGAGAAACTCACCCGTCTCCAGGTCACCTGGAAATGGCAGAGTGGCAAGAATTTAACACCATGTAATCCATTTCCTATCAAGTATCGAGGTAAGAACGAGTGATTGGTCCAATGCTGTCATAACGTTAAGGGATGTTCTGTATTAGCACAAGCTACAGGGGATTCACTGCACTCATGACATCCTACAATCTTTAAAAAGAAATGAAGAAATGAGAGAGAGAAAGAGAGGGCATGAATCGAAGAACTGAGCCAACATCAAGGACTGCACATAAAATACATTCCAAGATTTACCTCCTCGTCTGGGAAACATTACAGAATTGAGAACAATGATACCTCTATTTTGGTTTGCTAAAAATTAAATAAAAATATCTATGCTAAGCTTTAGAGATCAATTCATTGAAAGTAAAGCAGCATCAATACTTTGGCCTCCGGGTAACCCTCAAACACAGCCCCAAATTGCATAAAACCACCACGACAATCCTGTTTGACTCTGCTGACTATACAGCCATTCAATAAATATTCAGCACTTACCTCCTCTACCAGTGCTGGCGAACCTATGACAGATGTGCCACCGCAGAAAGTATCAAATGAAAGCTGTAAAAGAAAAATTCACTACCAGTGACCTATACTCTGCCAGGCTCTCTATTATGAGCAGACTTAGTCCAGACTCTGATCAGTGATGATCAGACATAACGCACTTTCAAGGAAATAATTCTTACTGATTAATGATAGAAATCCTCTTTTCTTCCTTTTCTGACGTTGGGTAGCTTTCAGTGAGGACCTGACTGGCACAGATGCAGCTATCATCAAGAGAAACTGTTCATGCATGAGAGTGGACATACAGTCCTTGGTATCACAGTTAAAGATCAAACCAACACTCAGAAGGTCTGGGGATTTAGAGGGGAGGGGAGGGGAGGAGGAGGGGAGGAGGAAGGGGAAGGGGAAGGGGAAGGGACTCAAGACACTTTCCTCCAGAATTACATTTGATCTATTTTTAGTCAGGTGCTGTTAACCACCAAAATTAAAAACAACCAACACTACCCTATTTAGAAACCTATTCAATATATAACTGACAAAGATTCCATGTTTGTTGTATCAAACTTGTACTTTCCTTTGGAAATAGGATACAGATACTATGTGCTTAGTTATCCCTTCTATCCTATTCTGTACCATCTTAAAGTTGGTATGATTCCCCACAGATTTTTTGTTTGGTTTTGCTGTGCTTTGTTTAGGGTTTTTGGTTTGTTTTTATTTTTATGGTAGGGAAAATTGCACCCAGGGTCCTTCCACTGAGCTACACTCTCAGTCCCTTCTGTGCTATTTTATTTTGAGACAGGGTCTTCCTGAGTCACTAAGTTGCCCAAACTTGGTTCAAACTTGTGATTCTCCTCCCTCAGCTTCCCAGAGTAATGAAATTACAACTGTGTGCCTGTTTTTATAATTTACTACTTAAATATTTTCCATGAAAAATGGCAATGTTTTGTATATTATAAAACTTTTAAAATACACAATAGTATAATTCTGCAATTCACAATTTTTGCAGAGGTGTGATTTTATTATTAACATGAAAGACTCTGAGGAAACTATGCTTTTTTATTAAGTTTATTAGAACATTTTTAGGTACACGTAATGATCACATTCATCATAGGACACTTTGTACCATGATGTATCTTGGTTCTTATCTTTTTCCCATTCCCCTTCTCTCCCTCCATCCCTCCTTATTTACAAAAGCTTTGTTTCTACTTTTTCCTTTTTTGCTCATTTTTTCTATTCCCTTCTTTCCTTTCTCCCACCCTCTCCCCTTGTTCCCCTTCCCCTTTGAATATTTTCTTCCTTTTTCACAGTAACATTTCTCCACTGCTGGAGTGTAGACTGTTGTAACCACTATACAAATTAATACAGAGATCCCTCAAAAACTAAAACTAGAGGTTCCATTTGACTCAGCTATTCCCCTTCTTGGTATCTTCCCAAAAGAATTAAAAGCATCATAACAGCAACATATGCACACCCATGTTTATAATGGCACTGTTTGTTAATAGCTAAATTTTGCAAACAGCCCAAATGCCCATCAACCAATGAGTGGATAAAGAAAATGTGGTTCTTGCAATTCACATTTTTACACAGCAAGTTTCTGAGATTTGTCAGTATTTACATACCTTTTCCACTACTGACTACTACCAAGTATTCCAATGGATAAAGTTTCCACAACCCAATTCCTCAAATGACAGATACCAGGAGTGTTCTGTTTTTAATTTGACATGTATTTTTTAGACACATAAAACTAAAGTCTTCTGAGTAATCCTCTGATTATACATCAAATAGAAAAATAACTGAAACCACAGACATGTAGTTCCATCTCTTAGGAGACTATCAGGGCATGACAAGATGCCATGGTAAGCAAATAATACCAGGATATACTTCTCTCTAGGTAAACATCATGATATCCAATGTTCTAATATCATATCTGACCCTTTGTGACTTAGTGTCACCATCACCAATAAACTATTCTCACACTAAATGGCAAGACAGAATGTGCACCAATGCGGCCCTAAAACAGCAAGTTCACGTACACTGCAGAGACATTTACAGTAGGCCAAGGAAAGCTGAGATCAATAAACACTTTAAGGCCATTGTGTTGGGCAATGACACAGAAGTAGAACTATAAAGCAGAGTAGAATTTAATTTGAGACAATGCAGTTAAATTTGTAAAATGCTGTTTTAAATCTCCCAATTTTATGTTCAACATTTAGAAAGAAAATAAATTCCTTTTAAAGGAAAAAGAACTGTCAGGTTCCTTTCTTTGTGAATAGGTAACTCTCATTTCATCTTGTAACTCTTATTCTTTAAAATGTTTTAAGTTCATTCCATTTCTCTTGGAACAGAAAAGAAAAACTTTAATAGTGTCTTTACATTTCAGTATTATTTGGCCTTTCTCACCTTTCGGGCAACATCTGAGGCCACTTCTCCCTCAATATCAAACCTCTAGCCACAAAGGACTTTAATTTTCCTCTTCAAGGTCACAGAGCTCTTCCCCACTCTGAAAGGCTATACAAACCCAGGGATTCCTCCTGCCTCAACTCCCTCTCTTCCTTCAATATTCAGTTGACTTCAGAAGCCATCCTCACCTTTCCAAATATATAAAGTCTTGGGCTTTGCGCCTTTACAGCACTTATCACAGTGGTAATTTTTTAATGGTTGTCTCCTTTATTCCACTACAAAGATTGTAAAGACAGGATCTACAGTGTTTTTCTACCATTCTATTCCCACAGTCAAGAAGAGTAGCTGGAACGTAACATCTCAAAATTAACAGAAAAAAACCATGTTGGAAAGCAATGTCTCAGAATGTGCTACATAGCGGCCATGCCACATTTGCTGGTGAGCAAACAAATTTCAAGTCACACCAAACACCAAATAAGACACAATTCAAAATCCAAATGACAAATTGGCACCTACATAGAGTAAAAATATTAGAGGATATATTTTGGTCTCTTCTTCCTCAGAAACACGAATATAACATCATGGCAATCATCATCATTCATAAATATTCTTTAAGCACAGTCCTCACCATCTATAGTTATTTTTTGCAGATATATACAGTTTATATTTCCACTGAAAACCACTTTCACTCTATTTTCAAAAGACCGTGAGTTGAGTTAAACTATATTAAGGCATATTAAACTATATGAATAAACTATATTAAAGTAGTTGAAGATAACTATCATAAAAGATCAAGGATATAATATTTATAAATCGCGCTTTTTAAATTGGTTATTCAAAATACTGAAAGTTGTAAAATAATAGTATTTCCTATATTTAGCTTTTTTTTTTTTTTTTTTTTTTTTTTTCTGCACTGGGGATTGAACCGCAGGACCTTGTGCTTGGGAGGAAGGAGGCAGCACCACTGAGCTAAATACCTGGCCCATTTATTTACTTATTTATCAAACACATACACAGCCCAAGGTATAGGCACTGTCCTAAGAGGCTTATGGATAGGAATTCATATAGTTATTTCAATGTTTAAAAAGTTGAACAACAAAAACAGCAAAGATAATTTTATATGTACAACATTAACTTGAATAATTTTAAATAATACAATTCAGAGTTGACATTTGTGAAAATTAGTTGATAGTACGTATATTCATACTAACTTTTATTATACAGTTGATATTACTTTGATGCTTCTCAAAATCAATGACCTCTTCACTGAAATACCAGCAAAATATTCACAAAAGTGAAAAACTTGGATTCTCTTTTAAATGAAAACAAAAGGCCACTCTAAAACCAAAATTCAAACAAATTCCTAGCAGATAATCTGGATTTGTTATTCACAGTTGTGGAGGAAAAAGCATTTTCTCCATCTATAACTGAGAGATCAGAAAACTGATTTTGAATCTCCTTCAAATTCTAGCATTATGTTCCTACAGTGTGACTGTGAAAATATCTCAAGCACTAGGATGAAAGTTTCACGCTGATTATGAATTTTTGTAAGAACCTCAAAAGTCTTTTATAATCAATTATGTTTCTGATTCTTCAATTATAAACAAGTTGAACTAACAAAGACTAAAGGTGGCTGATAAAACTGAACTTTAGTCGGGAAATTATAAGTGTTTAAGACTCTCTTCTTAACATGTACAACTTTGGTACAACCTAGAAAAGACACAAGTTATCTTACACTGCATATTAAATGCTCTATTAGCCAAAATACTTATATTATTACAGTTTGATTCTTTAACAGTGTATAATTAATTTTCCCACTTTTACTTTCCTGGAAAGTTGAAGACACGACTGCTTCTTGCATGTATTTTCATCACTGTATTATACTGAATGTAACTTCCTAAATTATCAGCCGTGAAAACAAGAACTTTCTAAATTCCAGTCTTTTTATTATATTATCTTTAAGACTGTAGATGTAGGTTTTTACTGTTAAATCACAACTCCTATAATCTGTGCTGTGCATTACTCAATTCAGCAATTGTTTTGGTATGATTGATATATGTATCGTGTGTGTGTGTATATAAAGTTTTATAATTCATACCCTAATTAAATTGTAAGTTTTTTAAGGATACAAACCCTTTCTGATGTTTGGATTTTTTTTCCTTTACACAACATAGTGAAGTCTACACTCAAAGAAAATGCTTAAATATTACCTTGTTTTACAAAGAATTCCTCTCCCTAGAATGTATCAAAGTCATACAGAGTTGAGAGCATTTAAAACCTGCACCCTTGCACTATATTGTGCACAGACATGGTTACTAGTTGACTTTGCCCCATCATAAAATATCTTCACCTTTTCCTAACCCTCTAGATCTCCGATGCATTCTCCCGTAATATGCTAAGATAAAATCCATCCTGGGCTAGCTAGGTGTGGCACACACCTGCAATCTCAGCCACTCAGGAGGCTGAGGTACAAGGATCCCAAGTCTAGATCAGCCTGTAAAACATAGCCACATCCTGTCTCAAAACAAAAAGGGCTAACTGAGGATGTAGCTTGGTGGTAGAGTTCTAGCTCAGTCTGCACAAGGTCCTGGGTTCAAATCTCCTGTACAAGAAAAAATTTTAACCTGGGTTATTCAAACTATATTACATCTTCAAACTTCATACAGACCACAGAGGTGTTCCCTTCTTTAACACAAAGAACAGTAAAATCTCTGAATGCCAGCAAAAAGCATCCTGTCACATCATGTCACTTCAATGACAGCATGAACCTGAACCATTTCCTTAACTCTTCTGAGCCCCCTTTCCTTCAACTGCTTGACAGTAGAGAGTTGCTCAAGTAATATGATTCACCTTCTCTCTCTGCTCATAAGAGGAGGGGCAGAAGGAAGCATTGCACCTTTACAGTTTTCAACTACACAACACAAAACCAGTTTACCATGGTTACTTAATTTGGATATCATGGTTAGCCAATTATCAGCCTTTAATGTTTTACAACTTAGTCCTAGTATTCCTTTTGATCATTTATTTACACATTAGACCCATCTGTGTTATAATTGCACCACATAAATGGCACTACAGAGAGCTATATTCAAATCAAAACATCAGCAATTTTAAGAATGACTTGCTTCAAATTATTGACATCATTATTTTGCAATACGTGCATTAGTTAAGAGAATTAGAGCTCCTTAAAATCTACTTTGGTTTTAAAATGGATGCATAAAATTTAAGACCTAATATGTTGATAAGTACATAAATCATCAGAGAAAAAAGGACTGAATTTCAGATACTAATAATTCATCAATATGGGCAGGGCTCCAGGCAATGTGCATAAAAGCTTCTCACAGATTTGGTCACCAAAGAAACATTCCAATCCCAAGTAAGCAAGAGTGTATGTTACAGGGTAGTGTCACAGAGCATTTCAAATAGCTCATCAGGAAGGCCACGTACATTCAACCAGAGGGGAAAAGAAAAATCACTCCAGCCAGTAATTAAGAAATACTTTCTACCCCTACCAAAGATGTGCAGTGATTTGAAGCAAATGTTGCTGCATAATTACATATGAACATAATTGAAGCTCTCCATCTCTGCAAGTCGTCCTTTTATGTGAGTAAATGATTCGAAATGGAATGCAAAATTAAAAATATCTTTTTAAAGCACACCATTAAAATTATACTCTGGACTCCAAAACTTAGCAGAGAAAAAGAAAAAATCTTCAGGGCACAAAGGGAAAAGATGGAAAAGCAGCACCAACTCAAAAACTAAAAGACTATGTATACAATAAAGCCATTATTGGAACATCAGTGTAGAATTCTTAAACTCTAATGTAGGAAAAACAGCATGTCAGTGTGCTACTTCATATATTTCTATCGTAATTACCATTTTGCTATAAAATCTCCATATGAATAAAGGATACACCAAAATTAGAATAGGATATATATTACTGTTAGAATATGATATACTATTACTGTTAAAGGAGGATATTTTATCAGTTTCTTCTACTGGATAAAAACTCATTGAAATTATATTTCAGATCAGATTATTGTATTTGAACATTATTTTTAAAATGAAGTTTGACCAATGTGGTGTGTGTAAATTTATCCAAATTCAGCATTATCTGCCCTTTCCCACTGATTTCATCTCTCAAAAATAATTTTTGAAGCTATTACCGCAGTTTCAAATTTTCAATAATTATGATTTATTTATTATACTCTTTCATTCACTGGTACTGAAGAAACTAGGCTAATCTCCAGCACAAGTTGGTAGGGGTTTTGTTTGTTTGTTTGTTTGTTACAGAGTGAAAAAACTGGGAAGACAATAATATTAAGGAAATAAAACCAAACTACAAAACTTGAAACAAATAGATATAACAAAATAATCGTATTAGAGAAAAAATTGTTTCCTAAGGTTGTCTTCCATAAAGTAATCTTTTTGGTTATTTGAGTAATTATATTTACATAGGATATGTAAAAGTACATATTTGAGAAATAAGGCTTTTCTGTTTCTTGTGCATTTTTTATAATACATAATAAATTTCTTCTTTCATCTTACCAAGTTGAAGAAATAGTAGACAGACTGTCTAGAAAAGAAGAGATTAGAAAAGAAAGCAATTACCTATATAATGCATGACAAGCAGAAAAGGAAGCACCAGTGACAGAAAAGACTGAAAACACTTTGTTCAATTGAAAAATCGAAGCTGCTTTCAAAGCAGCCTCATCGTTCCCCACATCTTTTGCGCTGCAGGCCCTCTCTCTCCCCCTCCAATGGCTCAATGACTCTGGGAGCTGTGCCTGCCTTTCCATTTAGGTTTATGCAGGAAAATGAGAAAAGTGGACACCTCCATCATGTTTTTAGATGCTTTTGTTCCACATAGAATCTGGTGCTATAAATAGCTCAACTTGTTCTTTGTCTTTTGGTTTGTCTAGGGATGGACCCCAAGGCCCTCACGCTAAGCTATATCCCCAGCCCCCTTTTAGTCTTTTATTTTGAGTTGCTAAATTGCCCATGCTGTGCTCAAACTTGTGATTCTCTTGCCTCCCCATTTCAGAGGGCTGGGATTATAGGCATATGCCACCATTCTTGGCTTCACCTTTTTATTTTTTCCCAAATAAAGCTTACCTCAGATGTCGTTCAACTCTACAGCAATTTATGGAACTTTTTCTAGGTTCCTTCCTCCTTTGTCACAGGAAAGATTACGTCACAGTGAAACACACAGCTACTTCTGAACTGCTTATGTATCTATTTTAAGAGATTATTTTCTTCAAAGTGATCCCCCAGATAATTAGTTTCTCCCTCACTTAACTGGGATGGTTAAAATGTAAATATTGATCTTGATGGTCACAAATTATACTATCTATGGTATTCATTACAAACATCCTAGTAGACAGCAATTTTCCACAGGATTTAATTTTACTAAAATTTTACAAGTATGACATTCCTATTAACTTCTTCAGTAATCCAGTCTATACTTTGTCTTTACATAAAATACTGGCCTCACATCTTTTTTGCATACACTGACATATGATATAAATTAACTTTCACCCACAGAGCCTAAATAACACTTCATTTTGATTCATTCAGCACATTTGTCTTGAGTGCTTGTTATGTGCTACATAACACTGATAAATGAAATACAGAAAAATTGTGACCCAAATTATTATCATCAATGTTGTATATGTTTATTAGTGCATCAAAGTCCCACTCTCACCTAGCCTAAGCACTAAACCTCAGTATTAAAAAAAGAGGACTTTGGCCGGGGATTTAGCTCAGCGGTTCAGTGGCCTGCCTTGCAAGCACAAAGACCCGAGTTCAATTCCCGGTATCAAAAAAAAAAAAAAAAAAAGAGGACTTTGCACTCAGCTGTTAAATAAATTATTGTTTCCTCATTTAAAAGACCAACTGTCTATAATACAAACCATAAGAACCATACAGTATATTTGCTATTTAAGAAATGAAATAACACCTAGCACCAGGTTAGGACTTAGTAACTTAATACTTACACACTGTCCTTTCTTTCAGGGGAGAGGTAGGGTCTCTCACTATGTAATCCAGGCTGAACTTGAACTCGCTATGTAGCCCAGGTTGGGTACCAACTCGTGGTCCTCAAGCCTCAGCCTTCCCAGTGCTAGGATTATGAACATGCGCCATAAATCATTCTCCTCTGCCTTTAGGGGAAGCGCATGAGCAGAGGTAAGAGACAAAAGAAGTACTGTATTTGTATGTTGTATTCAAATATCACAATGAAGATACTGAGTAATATGAAAGATAAACCTAATATACTTCATTACAAAGGTAAATATGGAGTACATTTAGAAGAGGTTTCCCACTAGCTTCTTAAATTAAATGTTTCAGAATATAAAATATTAAAAAGAATTTATATAGGAAAGGTATCATTTTTCAAAAACAAGAGGTAATATCACAGATTAATTAATTTGAATCCCATAAAACCACTGAAGTAAAAGGTAAAAACGCTCAAAATATCCTAGTTTCTTTTAATATGATTTCAAAGCAGCCTTTTAAAGTATTCTCTGCCCTCTTTCTCTCTTGATTCTTTCTAGCATTGTTTTCCCACACCTGCCTACAGATTGGGGTCACTCTCAGGCTGTGTAAAGATTAGGAGATAATTTATTTGCTCATGGCTAGACTGCCCCATGGAAAATGAATACCACACTGCAACATGCCCAGCTATTTTAAGGATAAATGACTACCCTGCAGCAGGACAGTCACAAGCATTTTATAAAACTATTTCAATAACACATCACCTATTTTTATTCTGCTCCACAATGGCACTTTTATTATAACAGATGAATTTGAAGTCCATAGTTTACCTTAGGGTTTACTCTTGGTGTTATACATTCTATGGGTTTTGAGAAATGTACACACACAATGAAATGAATCCACCACTATAGTATCACACCAAGAGTTTCACTGCCATACAAATTCCTCTGCTACACCTATTTATCGTGTCTCTCTTTTTCTAACTCTTGTACCTACTGATCTTTTTTTACTGCGTCCAAGTTTTCACCTAGTACTATGCACCTAAGTATCTCCATGTCTTCTTGTGGCTTGGTAAATCAATACTTTATAGCATCGAATAATATTACATTGTACTACAGTAATTTGATGCTAATTTTATAGCAGTTTATAAAAGATACAAGGCAAAGGGCACGTGTGTGTGTGCATGCATGTGTGTACATGTACACGCTGGGAATCAAACCCAGGGTTTTGTTCAGGTTGGGCAAGTTCTTTATAATTACACTGTATCCATAGTCCCTACTATCTTTTTTTTTGAACTTTCATGAGTATCATATAGCATGTATCTAGTAAATAATTTGTTGAATGTATTATCAAAAAAATAAGCATAAAAATGAAGTTCCTTAGTTCTTCTAAGGCTTATTTTCTTCAAATGTAAAATGAAGCAAATACTTTCCTCACAATACTATATGAGAATCAGAAGACTGTAAGAAACCAACTGTCAATAGTCATCATTTCCAGGAACTGGTAATTAAAGTAATATTTTCAACATTGGGTCATAAATCTTTTAGTTCTAGGGACATAAAAGTGGTACAAGGTTAAGTAGAAGCAGACTAGGGTAAGATGCTCTTGTTAAGACAATTCAAGAGACATTCACTCACCTGTGCCCTGTACCAAAATTCAAATAATTTTCAATAGACTAGTAAAAAGAATGTATTTGAATATACAAATTTAGTGTCTAGGTCCATCAGTCAGTTGCAACAGTGAAAGATGAGGGAGTTCTAGTTTAATAGAAGAAAATATGAGCTCTAATTATTCACTACATTATTACTGATCAGTATTAGCTGTGACAAAACAAAACTTAAGTGAACAAGTATTTGAAATATAAATGTAGCTATATTAGAAAGCAATATGCTAAGTGGATGTGCATTGAGGACATACGCTTAAGTGAAATTAATAGGACATACATGTGTAAATACCGGATATTTTCTCCAGTGTGATAAACTAAAAGTGTAAATAAGGGTCAAAATGTATAATTGATATTTTGCAATAGGGAAAAGGTCTAAAAGCATTGAAAAAATGGTAGGGATAGGGGAAAGGTAAAATAGGAAGAGAAAAAATAAGAGAAAAGGAAAAAAATGAAAACAAAGTCTTTGTAAACAGTAATAGGTAGAGGGGGAAAGGAAGGCTAAGGGAATGAGGAAAAAATAAGAACCAAGACCTGTCATGTAAAGGTATATGATCCCAATGATGAATGTAACTGTACTGTGTATCTAAAATGTACCAATAAAAAATATTTTTAAAAAATTTTAAAAAAGAAAAGAAAGCAATATGAGATTATCAGCAAAGTCTAGTTCTGAGTACCCATATCTAAAGGGATCCTAATAAACTGAGAACTATACAGAAACATATCAGAAGAGGGTTTTTTTTTCAGCTGCCTGCCTGCCTGCCTGCCTGAGATCACCGGCGGCGTGTGCGCGAGCTCCCGGCCTGCACGGGAGCCCCTGGCCTGCGC
>NW_022900927.1:45782411-45785341 GCF_012274545.1 Fukomys damarensis | reverse complement strand
TATTCTGCAACAATGCATAAGATTCTAATAAGATTACTGACATTTAGAAATGGGAGGAAAGGAGCTAAAGGTGTAGGGAAGGTGT
Source organism: Fukomys damarensis (assembly GCF_012274545.1). Classification (NCBI taxonomy): domain Eukaryota; kingdom Metazoa; phylum Chordata; class Mammalia; order Rodentia; family Bathyergidae; genus Fukomys; species Fukomys damarensis. Next base: position 45,785,256 of record NW_022900927.1, on the reverse strand, counting down.
GATACGTAGGGGAAGAACAAAAAGGGAAAAGAAAAAAATGTGAGAGAATGAAAAGATGAAAATAAAGTGTTTGTAGATGGGGAGGGGAGGAGGGGGTGAAGGGAGGGCAGAGGTAAGGGGAAAAAATGAGAATCAAGACTTGCCATGTAAAGGTACATGTTCCCAACAATGAATGTAACTGTATTGTATCCCTAAATGTACCAATAAACTCAATTAAAAAAAAAAAAAAGAAAGAAACATATCAGAAGAATAAAAGATCTCCAAACTACGTTATCTGAATAGATTGAAAATGAGAGAAGTTAGATAATGAGCCTAATTTCTAGGATGGAAATTTAGTCTTAAGGATTTAAAGTTGCAAGGAAGAAAATGATCCTTAAATTCAACAAGTTTTCAAATGGTCAGGGTTGTTCAAGAATTGGAAGCATTTGTATATTCTCCTCTTTGTAGGAACTATTCAAACAGGGGCTAGGTTACTTCTTTTTTCTTTCTCTTCCTTTTCTCCCTCCTTCCACCCCTCTCCCTCCCTCTCTCCCTTCTTTCTTTCCTTCCTTCTCACAGTAAGCAGGCTGGGCCTTCCCAATGACCTAGGCATTTTTTTTAAATATATGAGACAGGCTCTTGGTAAGTGGTTAAATTGCCCAGGCTGGGTGTAAACTGGGATCCTCTTGCCTCACCCTCGCAGGGTGCTGGGAGTACAGTCATGCTTCACCATTCCTAGCTGCTAGATGGCAACTTCTAATCAATACCATAACTGCTATAGAACAAGAATTTTCTTCGTATTTGTAATGTAATGAGTAATTCTAAAAACTGAGTAAAATACTATTTAAACCTTGCAGAATGTCCTTTAGGTCTAATTCTTAGGAAAACTTAGATCTGAACTTTTTTATTTATTTATTTTTGGGGGGTACCGGGGATTGAACTCAGGTCCTTGCGCTTGCAAGGCAGGCCACCGAACCACTGAGCTAAATCCCCGGCCCCTGAATTTTTTTATTAATTTGGCCCATAAACGTATGTTTACCCAGCAATGTATTTAAAAATGCATGACAGTGGTTAAGAAAGCTTATCCACTACAATCGTTTTGCATGTGAGATGAGGTCCAAGGCTGTACAGCTGGCCACCATGCAATACTTAAATTAACTTACAACAAGCATATAGTCCAAGAACTTTGAAACAAGCCTCAGGTCTGCATAAAATTCTAATGGGCTGAGAATAGACAGTAAATAGTTAATGAAAATTTTAGAAAACTATTTAACATCTCACTCATTAAAGATCAGTGGACATCGCCATGCTAGTATTTCAGAGACTCAGAGCAGGGACAGCTTTTTCTTGATACCTTTACATATGAAATGAACATGGACACTTCATCTACATTCATGCTCATGTTACCAGTGACCCAGAGAACCTTGCAACTGATATTTCTGTTGGATCCCAATCTACAGCACACATCCAAGTGCACAGCAAGACAAAGAGGCAAAATTTCATAGTGTGTTTGTTTGAGAAAGATGGAAACATTAAAATTCAGTAATCCATCATTTCTGAGCCCTTTCAGAAGAAGCAGTTTTAATTGGGCAAAGACTCATTATGGAAAATTTACACTGGGAAGAAAAGGCTGAAACATGAGCAAGAGCAAAATGAATTACATTTTTTATAAGATTTTTTATAAGCATCTTAGAGCATGTATTTGGAGTTCTGTTTTAAAGTTGGTTCTCTCAAAAATATTAAAACTCATCAGTGGTTCTATGGCAATCATACAGAAAATTAAAAAATAAAATAGATCTGGGAGTACAGAATCATAATTCCATTTCTAAGAAATGGCAGAATTTTTATAAGAAAAGATGACAGACAAGCATTGAATGATAAGATGCAAGGCAGGAAATCAGAGATATAACTCATCATAAAAGCACAAATCGAGCTCATTTCCTTAAGATGAACAGCAAATTATGCTGCCTGATACAAAATGGTTAATGCCACACAAGATACAAAAGACAAAAATTAGAGTCCTAAATTTTTCCACTACCACAAAGGTCAATAAGTACGTCCAAGAACAAATGTATGGGCCACGAAGCCTGAACCTGCCTGTGTGAAAACGACGAGAGTTTAAAAAGCTATGTTTCCAGGGTCATCTAATCACCTCAGGTTCAGGGGGACAAAGGGAAGCCCATAATATGAAGTAACTAAAGTGCCTGTTTCTTTTTTTATGGCCTCCCTGTTCCCTCTTTCACTAAGGAAAGAGGCAAAGTTTAATGACTGAAGATACAAATGACCTAATGAATAACAGTGAAGAATATGATTCACACAAGCCATTGGTAGTAAACACTAATATACCCAAAGTGATTCTTTTATTCCTTTGCCAAGGGCAATAGATTTTAACAGCACAAATGAACCCTTCTGACATTCTACATTCAAAAATTATTACAGGACACAGACCAAACTGTATCAAACAGAACTGAGCTACAGGCGCCACTCCTGAGAGAATATTACATAACAATAAAATAAATACACAATGGCTCTGGGGAAAGCAGAAAGCTTCTTAGATACCAGGTAAAAGTACAAAGTAGACTTTTGTAAGATAAAGAAAAAATTTTATTAGTAAACAGGTACCACGTTATAGTCAAGGAAATATGTTTTGGTGTTCATTGTACAGTGGGGTAACTATCAATGATAATGTACCATATATTTTTAAAGGGCTCAAGAAAAGGATTTTGAGTATCTTCACCACAAAGATAGATATGTGTTTGAGAAAACTGTTTACCCTTATTTGAACATGATGCAGTATATACATGTATTCCAATATTTGGTACCATACACATATATATATATATATATATATATATATGTATGTACA
>NW_022900927.1:45771548-45782381 GCF_012274545.1 Fukomys damarensis | reverse complement strand
ATATATACATATACACATATATATACATATACACATATATGTATATATATGTATACAGTGTGTCAATTAAAATAAAAATTTCTGAAAAGCAAGGGTATTCAAATTTCAGAAATTTAAATGGGGGAAAGTACTATTTTCAGAAGTGGCTCTGTTTTTTTTTCCTCCTCCACTCAGCCATAGGGTAGAAAAGACAATTTATAACAGGGTTTATGGGCCAAATTGAGTTTTAGTTATATATGTACACCTTTCATTGCTAAGGACTTGGTCACGTGGCTAAAGCTGACTGCAATGAGTTTCACATGTGCTGTCTAGTTGTGAGCCTAAAAGGAGAAGCGCAAGGCCTGGTGTGTTTGACAGAAATTAAAACGGTAGTCAGCACAACAAAAACCTTTCTGAGTGCTGTAGACATTGTGCGCTAGTGACCAAAGCAAGATTCAGATTGATTTTAATATCATATCATGAAAATGAAAGAATTTGTTTTTTTTCCCTTCCCCAAGGACAGACACTGCACTTTCCCAACTGTGACACGGGTGGAGTGGTGCTTTCATTCATTCAAAAGCATCTTTTCTATTCAGTGTAGGAAAGCAACAAGCTTGAATCAAGGGTTCGTGTTACAGAAGAGAATGCTAAATGACATAATCTTTCTTAACAGAAAGCTTCTGAGTGTCATAGATTCTGAATGGTACATAATTTGGTAATATCTGTTAAATGAATAAAAGAGTCCTGTTTAATGAATCCTTATCTATCTAAGCACCAGTAAGTCATTTCAATATCAAGTCCTTCTTCTCCCTTCCTCCCCAAGAAGTAGCTTAAAGTATTATCACTCTTAAATAAAATGCTCTTAAGTATTATGGAAATAACTAATAATATATTGATTTTCTAATATAATTTCTAATGTATTGTTTTGTGATCAGAAAACCATCTTACTACACTGCCACTGAAGTTGCTTTATGGTCCAGGACATGATTGATATATATATAAATATTTTGTATGCTTATGAAGGCTATATATGATTTAATTACAAATTGTGGCAAATCTAAATGCTGATGTAAGAAAAAAACTCTTGGTCCTTATGAGTTTGTTACTATGGTCACACAATAAGCTATATGCAGTTCAATAGTTCAACTTAAACTATTTCTAGAGTATGGGTTAGAATAAACAAAAGAAAAGTTTAATTTGCCTGGAAATTTTTTATCCAATGTTTCTCCCAATGTAGGATTATCTCTGATTTTTCCAGTACCCATTAAATATTTCTAGCAATTGGAAATTGCTAACTTACAAGGCTGGCTTTTTCTGTTTTGAAGGACACTACAGGTCAAAAAAATCCTGTTTTCCTAATCTTTACTATTACTTGAAGTAAAAACAGTAGACTTTTGGTGGGCCCAATGTAATAGAGCCACTTTTCTCTTCCTATACACTCAGGAAGATTCTGGGTACATATGATTCTATCTTCGTACGAATTTATGCAATATCTCAGAGGCCAAAGCACTTCAGAAACATTACCGGGATGCAATCTATCCTTGAGTATTTCTGCACACTTTTTAGTAGCCACTTAAAACCTCTGTGGTCCTCCAAGAAATTAATGAGCATTACGGTTCCTCCTCACTCAAGGGTGAGCCACATGTGTGGCACTGCCTATATGTTACAAACAAGCATCTCAATTTTAAATGAAGTCTCTGCAAATGCAGTGTAATTTCACTGAATGAATTTTAGCTACTGTTGTGCTTGGCAATTTTGAAATGATTTAGGTTTTCCTAACGTTCTGAAGTTTATACATGTTAACCATGTACAATATTGTCTAAACCAAAGCTTTTAATTTTCATTTTCAAAGTGAACCCAATAAAAATTTGCAAACAGGCAAATTCTTTTTAGACAAAATTTATTCTTCTATATAATTTTATATACTTATTTTGTTGATATAATCAGTTCATACTATTAACTGAATACTGTTTGGCTATAGAAATGCAAAGATTTTAGTATATGTGCTGCCGAAGCAAGCACTAGAAATGCAAAGATAAGCACGATCCGCTTGTAGAGAAGGAGCTGTAAGCTCAATGGGATGATGAGAACCCTTGGGAAGTAAAGAAAAGAAAAGACTTTCTCTGAATAAGCCACTGTTACTCCACCCATGTACCTATGAAGAATTATCCTGTATAACAAAAGTTAATAAAGCTCATTATTCTCTTCTGGGAACAAACAGTATTATCTTTCAGGATGATCCAACACATCAAATATATTGGCTCTATATTTGCAGGGTTACACATTTATTATTCCCTTAATTCAATGTTTTGGCCTACTAATTCTCAACTCTGCTTCTTTCTGGGATACAATAAGCAAAAATGTATTTATCTTGACCAGAACAGGTGCCAACATCTGTAAAACCTGAAGAAGTTCTCATGAGTAAACCACAGTAACACTGGCTGTTATAATCCCTTAAAAATTCAAAGATAATGGAGAATTCAATACCTTACCCTAAATGTAAGGAGAGCTGTATTTGGCCTGTAAATGTTAAATGTAAGATCAGGTCAAGCATCAGGGGAATTTTTATATTTCTCTAAAACATAAAATTAATAGCACGGTGTTTTTTAAAGGATGATATTGAATACCTTCAAATATAAGAATCTAACCACTAATCAGTAAAGTCTGATGGATTGCCAAAGGCATGTTAGGCCATGCATGTATTTCTAAGACTGAGACCACACACAGGAATGCCAAATAAATCATTACCAAATAATATAAATCAAACTGTTTTTCAATTACTTATTAAACTATATTGCTTTACAGAAACCTCAGTGAAATCAGTGGGAGCAAGTACCAGTTAGAAAAGCATACACAGAACTGTGAGCCAGAAGATGAGAAACAGATAAAAAACAATGAAAAGAGACAATAAATTATATAGATTACAAAAGGAAGAGTTCAGAGAAATGACTGTAATGAATTTAACTAAGTGAAGACAAGGAAATAAAGTAAGGACCTGATCGTTACAGTGAAAGTAACCCTGAAGCGCCCGCAGAAGTAATGCAATGAGCACCTGATCTTAGCACTTAGCACTTCAAGTTGACTCACTAATGGAAGAAAGCAAAAAATTTGGAAAGTACATATATGAGAAGCTTAATTTAACAATTTACACAGGTTCTTAAAAAAAGAGTCAAGTCACGGTCTCTCACACATCGTTTTAAAAAAATCCCAGTGGTCTTCACCAAGCCGCGAAGCTGTGCCCCCAACATCTCCTTCCCTCGCGCACCATGCCACAAGAGGCACACTCACCTCTCTTCTCTAGCACCTATACCTTTGCTCCCATACATATCTCAGCTGTCTCCTGCAGGCAACTAACATTCAGATCTACTTCTCCATCTTCCAGTCATTCTTGAGGTATAGCATTGCTTTTCCAAGCGCCCTAGATATTTCTTTCTGGATCTCACAACAGTACTTTAAAGTCAGCACTTTTAACAAGTGACTCCTTATCTTCCTTTTTTAAGAGTTCCTAAACTACATCTGATTATATCTGTTAGCAACATCTTCACTTTCTTTTACCACCTCTTGCTTACTCTGATATACATCTGGTTTCAACATCAAACAACAGGATATTTAACTAAAAAAGAAATAGAAAAACTAAACTAGGAATAGGACATTTGCTATGAATATGTGAAAAAATTTTACTTGCTAGTGAGACTGACTTCAATATTGTTTCATAAGGCTTAGTAAGTAAAAGTTGTAAGAGAAAAAGATATTCTAACTTGATGCAACAGAATGACTATTAAAGACACCCAGGAGTATAACAGCCTGCTGTAAGAGGCCCCAAAAGCATAAACATGCAAAAAGAAACTAGATAGCATATGCTAGAGATGTTAGAACATTTAAAAATATACACTTTTCATAAGTATATATATATAATCCACACACATTAAAAGAAAAAAAAATGCGGCCGGGGATTTAGCTCAGTGGTTTGGTGGCCTGCCTTGCAAGAGCAAGGACCTGAGTTCAATCCCCGGTACCAACAAAAAAAAAAGAAAAAAAAATTGGAGAACAATGTTTACACTGATATCTGATGTGCTACATTTTTGAAAATCTGTAATAGCATGATAAAAATTACATTTATAATATGAGAGCAAATAAATAATATACTAGTTAAAGTCTAAAAGTAAGATATGAAAATTGCTTATTCTAGTGATGAGTTATTTTTCTTTAATTATAAAATAAACAAAAAAATTAGACCCATCTGTTTCTTGTATTAAAAAATAATAATTCTTAATATTTTCAAGGCTTTAAAGATTCAAAGAAAAATAAAAGATACAAAGGGGAGAGACAGACCAAGTTGGTTAGGAATTATAATACAATCTTATTTGATCCACTGGTTTCAATAAAATTGCAGAGACAGTCCTTTTATCACATATAAAAGATGACCTCCAAATTCTACATTAACTGTCTCTGATATCGCTATTGTGCATGATGTAGAAAATGTCTGATAGACTGTTAATAAAACTCCATTTGATTGCAATTCTATCTACATTTTAAATTGAGTGAATGTCACCTTAAATAACTCTTTCACTCAAAAGAGTGGGTTAACTCCGTTGACATGTTCCATTACATGGACAAGTTCTACTCCACACAGATTGCCATTTTGGCCATTACTTTAAAATAAATTCCTTACATCATAAATATGACTTTTAAAACAGCTTCCCAAGGAAATTAAGGACTCACGAATCAGTTTCTTCCATACAATCACTATTACAGAGAGAAGCATTTAAATTAACATCCAATGACAGCTAGTCCAAGCCAACTACAATAACTGATTTTACTTGCAGCATGTTTTCAGTAAGTGATATATAGCAGATATATGGGGGGGGTGTACATAAACTCTTCTTTATGTAATTCTAAATTCTTGTAATCAAAATAAATAATATTGTGAAACTGCTAACAGTGGCATACAGCTGTAATTCCAGAACTCTGAGAGGCTGAGGCAGAAAGACTTGCAAGTTAGAGGCCAGCCTGGGCAATTTAGTATCTTAGCAAAAACCCTATCTCAAAATAAAAAAAAAAACAGAAAACAATTTAGTGTGAGAAATAGGAAGAAAATGGCTAAAGGGGAAGTAGGAGAGGTAGGGGAAAGGAAATACGGGAAAAGAAAAAATGTGAAAAAATGAAAAAATGGGAAACAAAATCTTTGCAAAACAGGGAAGGGTGAAGGTGGTGAAGGGAGGGCACGGGTATGGGGAAAAAACAAGAACCAGGATATATCATGCAAAGGTACAAGATCCCAATGTAAAAGTAACGTTTAAATGTACCAGCAAACAGTGGAAAAAAATTTTTTTAAACAAATAAAAAAAGAAAACAGACTATGTAGCTCAGTACAAAGGCCCTGGGCTTTCATTCTCCAGTACTAACAAACAAAGAATATTGTGAGTTTCTAAAAAAATGTGCAAGTACATGAAATTGTCTAGATCTTCAGTTTGACAACAATAAAGCTTTAAACTACTGTATTTTTTCTAGAATATTTCTTATAACAAACACATTCATGATTTCCCCAATTCTTTTTTGTGACAACACTGACTATATTGTATATACAGTAATACCTTAGGAACTATGAGCGGGTGACTCAATTCATACAACTTATGAAATATAACCATAAAAAACTGCCAAAGCCTAAATCATAAAATGTCCATAGGGAATGAGATGTACCCTTCTGTGCACAGCATCTAGAACAATCCCTAATACAGAATAGGTGTCCAATAAATATTAATTACATAAGGCAAATAAAAAACAGTAACTTCTGTTTCATAAAACCTTTCTGGAAAATATAAAACTTCCTATTGTTTAAAGAGGATCTTATAAATCCAATGTGTTTTTTGTGTGAAATGTTTGTTTGGTTTTCTAATAATTCTATTATTGTAAATTTATAATTAGTTTTCTGTTTACAACTAAACCAGCCTGCAATAAGGATCTCACAGGACCATTACCTTTAACATGAAAACCAAATTAAAATCTCATCCCCTTCACTTTAAACAACATAAAAATCTAACACTTCACAGTACTTCACAGTAATCAGTATAAGCTTCCTTTGACCACAACGGAAGAAAAAAATCCACTTTTACCTCACTTTTAAAGAAAATGGTATATAAAAGAAACTGGTTATAATTCAGTCTCATTAAGCATGTATGGATTCTGATTATCAACATTTCTCCATATTCAAAACAAAAGTAAATATTATCCCATAGGGCCAGCATACTCCAAGCTTTAGAAAAAAAATCTGCACGTAAATTGTTGTTACTTCAGTTTCTCCAAAATGGAAAGAGATTAAGGTAATACATAGGAAGAACAGCCTAATTAAGACAATATTCAAATTATAAAACCCATACAGCAAATATATCTACCCAATATAAAAGGGACTAATAAAATTTTGAACATGTCCACCATGAGACTCCTATATTTTCTCCAAGACAAATCCAAAACAAGAGTAAGAAAGGACAGTCACACAGGCCCAGAATTCCACCTCACTCTCCCCCTCTCCTCCCAAACCACTGGGTTCCAGGCAACTGACATAAATCCAATGTACAGACTCCATTCCCCCTTCTCTATGCCCAGGGGACACAGGTTCAAAATAGTGAAGGAAAAAGTTGTATATGAATAGTTAGAGGTAATTCAAGGATATTTTAAAGTAGAAAATTCTATTTATGAACACATTTACATACTGTATTTTTCTACAATTTTTAAAAATTCTGTGACACTATCTTAAAATGTCCATTTCCTTACAGAAAATTTCTCAATTCTTTAAAATGAACTCGTGTAATTTCTGCTTTATTACAAAAAATCATTGAATAATTGATTAAATAGAATAAGGAATTTTGAAAGAAAGAAGTTGGCTACTGCTAAGTGGAGAAAAATTTGATTCTAAAAAATAAATCATGTTTTAGATCACCATACTTAAACTTTCCTAAGAAGTATTTAAAAATTCAACTTTAATTCAAATAGTAAGGGAGAAAGTTTTGACTAGTATAAATTTACATTTTAAATAAAAAGTGGATTATAAAAAAAATCTACACAATAGTCTCACCATATCTTCAACGATATATTGCAAAATTCACACTGGATGTCTCAAACTCCAGATGTACCAATTCTATACATTCTGGGTTTTCCCATATATACATACTTACGATGACTTTCAACCTTTCACTTAAAGGAAGAGCTTTACAGCTTCTCTCTGCCATTCCCAAGTTGCCAATATTGCTGCTGTTGTGCTTTGGACCCTCATTAATATTGGGTTATATGAAGATAAGCACTAGGAAACTGCCCGAGTAAATGTGATCACCAAAATGTCTATGAAGTGACTACAAGATGGGTAGTTTATATGCTGTGGATACCCTGGCATTGGGATGATTCATAATCCAGAGGGATAAAATAGGACAGATTGAGATTTCATCATGGTACTTAGAACCGTGCATTGTTTAACTTACGGACCCTTTACTTTTGCAATTCCCTATTTAATATTTTCAAACCTCAGATGACTACAAGTAATTCAAATTGAAGAAGGTAAAACCACAGAAGAGGGTGGCTAGTATACATGAAAATGTTAGCAAAAGAGAAAAATACATTTATCTATTACAAAACAAAAACTCATTTCAAATTTTGCCTTGCAAAAAGATTATGATGAGATCAAATTACAACTCTAAACTTCATGTGAGGTGTAACAAAAAAGAGAAGAAACATACTGAACTAGATATTAAAAATCTAAGTATAAGATTTGCCTCTATATAAATAGGGGATATCTTAGCATATAAAGCGTGATCAGTAAGTGTCTGAGTAATAAATGAAAGCAGTGAAAGAGTTTGTAAAGCGCAATGATTAATTACTGTTGTTTCAGTTCATGTTCCCTATCTATAAATTCAAAGCAATATTTCTTTCACTACTGGGCTATTTTTAAAGATTGAGGTTTTAAACATTAAAAAGGCCTTTAAAACTGCAAAGCACTAAGCAAATAAGCATTTCACTGAAATTAACATTATCTTGGTACATACACAAATCAATTATAATGTCAAGTATTTTTCATGCAAGCACAACAGAATGAGAGAACTTTTCTAAAACATTATATGTATACTACAATACACTTTCTTTTTCAGAGAAATTTCCCAAAAATTCATGTTGTTTTTAGGTAATTTAGTTAATAACTTCTCCTGGGAAGTATCTGGAATTTTAATGAAATTTTAGCTAAACTTCTACTAATATTTTCTATTGCTGCTTACTCCCTGGAGAAGTGGGTACAAACGAGTCTTTAAAACTGAATCTAGAGATGCCAGTTTTTGCATCCAATTAAAATTAATCCAGGCCATTCTTAAATAAGACTTTAAATTTTTCCCAAATAGGACTTTAAATATTTAAAGCATGTTATAAATTAAGAAAGATGTAACCATTTTTAGGTAGTTGCAAATATGAATTGGATAATTCCGTTTTTAATTGCCCATTTAAATTTTTAAGTTTTACATTAATTTCACTTACCTATAATTATTCTTCAGTGCAGACTCTGCCTTTCTGGCCTAAATCTCAGCATCTAGGGGTTAACTCCATCCTCTATTATATTAACACTGTATGTTTGGTTTATTTTCTACCTCAGACTAAATTAATCTGGACGTTTTGTGTTTGTTGAGCATTTCAGTAATGATCGATTCTCTCATGTTATGCTCTCTCATTTCATTTGGCTTCACATTCAAAGACCATTACAATTTACCAAGATTCAAAAACATATTTATGAGGTATTATTTGTATCAATCACAGAAACAAGCATTGCCTCCCTTTAATACATCTAGGTCTGCATTGGTGCTTTATAACTCTAATGAAACTGACAATGGACTGCTTACTGTAGCCCATAGAAACAGCGCTCACGGGTGATATGAAAATAAAACGACATTTTGAACCAGTTGACATTGAATCAAAGGGAACTAGTCATCCTTTCTTTAGCTCCACTATCAACAATAAAATCTAAAGGCTTATTCCTTACTCTCTGGTCTAATAAGCCCTCTGCCTCTCCAGCACCTTCCTGTCAAAGAGTTAATGGTCTGAAAACTAACACTTAAATGCACTGAGTAAACTACCTAATTAAAGGAACCCTGGGTGAATTATTTTATAAAGACAAAAATCATTTGGCAATGAGTACAATCACCTTCTTATGTGACTCTTTTTTTAAGAAAAAAATTACAATAACCTAATAAGAGAATAACAATAGTTATTAGACTATGTATCATTTCTTAGTACAAGACATAAACCAAAAAGATTGTACAGAAATAAACAAACATAATAACACAAGCTTTCTTTTCATAATAAACTATTACTACAAAGGAATCGAATTAGCATATATATTGAAATATTTTAAAACAACGGGATAGATTTAAAAGTCATATTGTATAAGGTGTGACACATCTGTATCCTAGAATATTTCTAAGTATTTCTATTAGTTATTTTCAATTTGAAGATGGACATCCAGAGCCCTGTTTATTCCAAATATTCTGTCCTCCATCAATCAAACATATTAGTGCCCATTTCAAACTAAATAAAGTTCTGTACTAAGAGTTATAAATCATAGCTCAGTTTTGTGGGGTTGGTTTTTTTTGGTACCACGGATTGAACTCGGGTCCTTGCGCTTAGCAAGGCAGGCCACCGAGCCGCTGAGTTAAATCTCCAGCCCCTCAGTTTTCTAAGAGTACATAAAATATGTACATAATCCACGTACTTGAAAAAAGTGTATATATATATGTATGTAGTTTTTATGGAAAATCAGAATCATAATTCCTAACTATATAAGTAACTTTAAATGTTATTATACTTATATGACTAATTAAGGGGGCTTTGTCTTAAAACAGAAAGGTACTGTCAGAATTGACAAATAATAATAAAGGAAACAAAATTTTCCAACTTTTCAGTTGTGAATCATTTGAGTTGCTGCCATCTGAAAATATTTAAATCAACTGAAGAAAGGGTTTTCTTGCCTTTCTTCCTCTTGCTCCCCTCTTCTCTAGAAGTTCCCAGAGTACATAGTTCATGTTGCCACAGTGGCTAAATTGTGATTTATCAATTTACGTCTCTGGTTCCCACAGTAAACTGCGTATGTCTTAAGGATAAGAACCGTATCATTCATCTTGATAGTCCCTGAACCAGCAGTGGCAAACATTACATATGTCCTCAATAAAAGCTTGATAAATGTTAATTTAAAAAATAACCCTGCATCACTGATAACAATGAGAAGCAAAGAGCTAAAAAAATGGAAAAGCAAATTTGCTAAGCCAACTTGCTGGGTTTAAACAGGGCCCACACCCAAAAACAGTCTAATTGCTTATGCAAACAGCTGTGAAAAAAGTCAACTTCCAGTATCTTCAAAAGCAAGATTTCTCATGAAAACTAAATTATATTTAAAACAAGTTCTTGATAAAAAAGCTTCACAATTATTCATTATTGGAATAAGTTACTTCTTCAGAAAATGACAATTCAATTTTAAATTGTATCTGTTCATCAATAAGCATTTATTGAGCCCTTACTTTATAAAAACACCCTTAATGTTTAGTGTTGCAAAAGATCAATTTCAAAATATTTAAGTATATCTTACATCCCTCGTCAAGCCTGCCTTTTCTTATTAAAACCAAAATTGAACAATCATTGTTTTATAAAGTTCCCAGTGGCGAAAATGTACCATCCTTTATATTATAAATCTAAAGATTTCTTACAGAGTTTTCAGATTACAAAAATACATCAGGATTTTTCCAACAAATACAGCCAATTTTCAGGGGCAAAAAAATTAATAAAGGCAATTACCACTTTTTAAAAACACAGGCTCCTTACCCCCCCCTCTCT
>NW_022900927.1:45703332-45771523 GCF_012274545.1 Fukomys damarensis | reverse complement strand
ATATATATACACACTTTTTCCTAAGCCCCAAACTTCTTAGCTGACCAATCTTCTTGACCTCACAAAAACACTTTAATGCTACCGTTACAACTGCATTTCCTTCTTAATATTCCCTCCTATCCTATTGTGCACTCCTCATTCTGATCTCTGAAGTTCACTTCTCTTCCTCTTCCTGGACCCAAAGTTTTGAGCTCTATTGTTTTCTTTGAAACACCATCCATTTCCCGACTCAACCATCTTGTTAATGTCTTATAGACAACAATGAGTCCAGCATTGTCCTCACTAAATCTCCTTCACATTTCCAAATGTTTTGTTAGGTGCACCCACCTGAATATCATAAATGGCACACTAGCCATTCCAAGTCTGAATATCCAAAATGTAACATCTTCTTTACTACATTTGAGAACTGCATGCAATCTTCCCAGGAATACTGGGTCAAAACATGGGAAACGCCGTTGACTCTCATATGAGACATCTAGGCATCAAGACCCACTGGTAACACTTTTACAATGTATCACACATCTTGTCCCTATCTCTACACTCCAGCTTTCATTAATAATTTTTAGGCCCTCGTGACCACACACCAGAAATGTCGCAGAAGCTCTCTAAAGGCTCTCCCCATCACTAGGTCATGTTCTCTACGTATCCTACACTTCCCGACAAGTCTTCCTACTGCAGTGTCTACTCAAAACAGTTGCACCAAATTTCATACCAAAGGGACAAAAACCATTGTTTCCCAAACTTCTGCAACTGATTTTCATTCTGCCTTTCTGACACCATCTCCAACTTGATGAAGCCAGGCAATTCACTTTTAGATACGCCATTCATTTGAAAGTCTATCCTTCTTCATTTTATTTTCCTAGTCAAAATTAATTTTATCCTAGTAGAAAACAAAAGCAAATAAACAAACAAAAAAAACACAAATTCCCCAACTAGGGTAACTCTCCTTCCAATGCCTTCAGCCAATAGCCGCGTGCCACTTGTTGGAAGCATCCATCATCCCCACTCTGGGCATGAAATCCTCCCAGGGCCCCTAGCATATAGCCTTAAAAAACTTAAAAATAAAGAGCAAATATTTTGGAAGTAGTCAATACCTTTAAAAGGTATATAAATAAATACAGTTGACAAACACATAAAAGTTATAAAAATATTGCCTGCTACCCTGAATTTCCACTAACATGCCAATGTGTGTTTCTGATTTAACCCCTTCTTTGTTATTAATGATCTACAACCAACAAGAGCAGCTCTAAGTTACATACACACTCTTCCATAATTTCAAATAAATGCCTACCAAAAAATGTTTGTACAGTATTTAATTCTACCACTTACAAATCAACATGGAAAAGCCCTACTTTCCCCCTACTCACTAGGGGAAATAAGAGTGAGCATGTATGTTTCTTATTTCCTAAGTGTAAAAACACTAAAATACTAAAATTGTGGCAATGGGGGGTTGCTAATTCGCATTTATTTGGAGGGGGTGGGGTGGGTAACCAGGACCTTGCACTTGCCAGGTGGGCCCTATGCCATTGAGCGACATTCCCAGCCCTAGCATTTATTCTTTTAGGAGCTTATTCTGACTTACCTTTTCCTCCCCTTCTCCTCTAGTAATTTGCTTTCATGATTAAAAAGAATACATATGAGTTCTCCTCTGAAAATACAATGAATGAAACAGCTTGGGAGAGCAGAAAGCAGTCCAACGTCCAGCAGGGTGCCAAGTGCTGAGACCAACGGCTCAGTTAAAAAAGCATTCAGAGGAACCATGGCAGAGCTGCTGCTGTAGCAGATACAGGTGAGACACACTGTGTGGTAATGAGTCAGACGTTCCCCACCTCTGGTGTATGCCTGCTTCAGGACTTTTTTGTTTACGTTCTTATTAACTTTCATTTAGTTTTACCTCATATGATAAGCCAGGCAATGTACTGAAGTCTTTAAGAGTATCCTCCCATTTGTTCCACAAGCAATCTTTTGCAGAGAGAGCAGTATCTTTATCTTCAGCTGTCCAATAAAGAAATTGAGATTATAAAATTTGAGTACCTTGATCAAGGTTTTGAGGCTAGAACAGCCAATATTTGAAACCGGGTTAACCATCTTGTCTGTTGGTTGGTTGGTTGGTTGGTTATTTGTTTTGTTTTTTTCCCTGCCAGTACTGGCGATTGGAGCCAGTACCTTGAGCAACCTAGTAAGTAGTGTACTACTGAGCTACCTCCCAGCCCACAGAACATGCATTACACTGATTTATATTTATCTGCTTTACTTTTATTATGTATTACAATGTGTGTCACAAAATGCTAGACAACTTGACTGGCCTAGGATCCTTGCAATGAATTTTCTTTTACCAATGTTTTTTTTCCATTTATTTTCCTCCCTAAATTGGCCAAGCTTGGCTCAAACTCATAACCATGCTGCCTCCATCTCCCAAGTAGCTGCAATTACAGGCATGTTCCACTGCATCTAGCGTGAGCTTGGAACCTTTGACCAAAAAAAAGGAGAAGACCAGCACTCCTCCCCTGCTCTGATTCCCACAGCAATGAAGTGAGAAGCTTTGCTCCTCCAGCCCTTCATCATGCCATTCCTGCCTTGGAGCCAGCTGACCACAGAGCAAAGCCTCTGAAACCAAGAGCCAAGCAGACCATTTCCTCTAAAAAGTGGGGAGGGGGAGAAGGACGGAAGGAGGGAGATAAGAAGGGAGTGAAGAAAGAAAAGAGAGAGGGAGTAAAAGAGGAAAAAAGGAAGGAAAGAAGGGAAAGGAAAAAAAAGGATGGAAGGAAAGAAAGACTAACTGTTGGCATTTAAGTGATACAGCCTTCACCAGGTTTCCTCATGTTCCTCACTGGTAACAATAATACTACCATCCTTACGTTGAGTACATCACCATCAAAGCCCTGGATGTGAGTTAAACTGTATCTCACCAAAAAGATGTTGAAGCTTTAATCTCTAGAACCTTAAAACATGTGGCTTTATTTGAAGACAGTGTCCTTAATCAAGTTCAAATGAGGGCATGAGTGGGAGATCTAATCCAATTTGACTGGTGTCCTTGTAAAAAGGTGAAATTTGAACACAGACACATATATACAATGACCTACAAAGATAAAAGCAGAGATTGGTGAGACGTTTCTATAAGACAAAGAACCAGAGCTTGCCAGCAAACCACCAGAAACTGAGGGACAGAGACACAGGGAAGGAAGAAAGCAACCTTGCTGACAACCTAGATCCCTGACTTCTAACCTCCAGAACTAGGAGAAAATACATCTCCACTATTCATTCTGTCCATCGTGGGGAACTTTATTTCAGTAAAAATTACTGCCAAAAATTTCAAAGCCATGTGACAACAGTAGTAAGAACCATGCTCCTGGTCTACCTTACCATGTATTCCCTAGGAAGTACCTTTTAGCATGTAAAGCTCACCTCTCAGCGCTGTGAAAGAGCAGGACCAGACTGACTGTCTCCGCTGGCACCATGGAGGTTGAAGCAAAATAGCCAAGTGACTTCCCATCAAGCAAACCTTTGCACCACAGTCTAAAACCTGATCTCTGGTCTCTGGGACTGCATATATAGATATAGATATAGATATAGATATAGATATAGATATAGATATAGATATCTAGATATTTTAAGTGCTTTCAATACTACAATAATTTCAGGTAAATTTTAAAATTATAAGTAGCTACTAAAGATCATTTCATTCCCTGGTAGTACCTCTCCCAGGAAGGTATTTTATGACAGGTATGTCAGCTAGGTTGATGCAAAGGATTGCAGAAGGGAGTGTGTCTCGTATTGTAAGAAGGAGGAATCGTATCACTTGCTGAAATTGTGAATGCAACAAGAGTTTTCTGAGTGCATCAACTAGAGGTCATTTGAGAGCAAATTTATTCCTGCAAATTGTCATCATTGTTTGCATTTTTTAAACATATATTTTCTTTTATCTGTGGCTATTCATTAGGCATAATACATTAGCAAGTCTTCTACATGCTTTAAAATAAAGACTGGATCAATTATATTAAAAAATGACCACTCTGTAAAAAACTTCCCTGTGAACAAAATTTTAGAGATATTTATAGTACATAAGAATTACAAGCTATACAGCATTTTACATAAATTGTATTATCAGATCTTACAACATAATACTGTCCTTGTTCTATCTACTGTATAGTAAACCTTCAAAAGCATGTACTGACTCTGTGAATAAGCCAGCAAATCACTACTAGATAATTCAAAGGCTGATGAACTACAGCCTATTATTTTAGGAACTGATTTGCTGTATAATTCAGAATGTAGAAAATAGGAAAAATAGAGATAGTAGGGTATGTTCTTTCATGTGCTTTTGACACGACTTTCTTTTGCTTGGTCTCCTATAACTTACTATGATAATCAGCACTTCCTTTGCTTTTGACAGGTGCTTCCAGCTTAGTGTGGCCTTGAGCATTTGCTCCCCTCTTCTCTAGAAGTTCCCAGAGTACATAGTTCATGTTGCCACAGTGGCTAAATTGTAGTTAGTGTGGCCTTGAGCACCTGGACGGCCCTGAATGAGACATCAGTGAATGGAAGACAACTCCTAAGGGCAGCCAAAGATCTCTACTGCAGGGCAAGATCCTCCCATGCCTTCAGAGTTGGGCAATTAGCTAAATTAAGAGTAGAAAAGGGCTGTTAAAAAAAAAGAGATTAAATATATTAAACCTACACCTATGTGCACTATCTACATTCATCAAGCACCTACCAGATGCTAAACACTGTGCAAGATGCTTTCAAAGAAGACTGACCAGTAGAGGGGAAACAGAGGAAACTTTAATGAATTATTTGTACCAATTAAGGTGTTTAACAGTTAACAGTAAACAAATAAGAATACTGAGGTTAATCACATTCCCAAGGTCACATGGCTGCTACAGGCAGGATCAAACCTAGGTCTGTTTGATTTCTTTTTAACACTGCGCCATATTAAGGGAACACAATGATTACTGAGGACATGAAATGGCTCAGAAGACTGTAAGGTTTCAATTATCTCACATCCTTACCATCCCCTTGCCTCTAACTCAAGAAATGGCCATGTTTTAAAAATATCACATTATTCAAATATACTGTGGTAACAGTAAAGAAAGGATGAAAGCTAAATTATAGTTACTATATACATAAAATTCAACACAAATAGAAAGCTTACCACTTTTTCTCATAAAATTAAGTAGTTTGCCTTATCAGCTAAATGAATACGAACGATTCTAAAATTATATGTAAAGTATTTAAAACTCTATTCTTCTGTGATTACATAAATTACAAATATTACTTCTCCTTAAAATATTATTGTAGGATAAATCAGATTATTCTTAATTCTAAATTCAAAATGATACACTGAATTGAACATCTTTCTTAGTTACATCAACTTTTCTGAAAATGCTATAAAGAGTATATTTTTTTTTGCCTATACTAATACCCTAACAAAGTTATTCTTAGGGGATGGGAAAGTAGCTCAGTGGCAGATTGCTTGACTAACATGTGCAATGCCCTGAACTCAATCTCTAGCACCACAAAACAAAGCAAAGCAAAAAATAAACAAAAACAACAACAAAAAACAAATATTACTCTTATACCAAGTATTCATATTAACTGCTAGAAAAGGCTATAGTTGCCTTTATCATTCCTTTTCTCCAAACATAAGGCTGTTGAATTAGTTAAAATATATAAATAAAAGAAAAGAAATGATTACTCAGTCTACATTTTAGTTAATGCCACTAGTTTTTCCTGAAACTTCTTTTCTATTAAAGTCAGAAGTCAAAGGGCTTAATTTTACCATGAGAGTCTTCAGCTGTTATGCCTATTA
Source organism: Fukomys damarensis (assembly GCF_012274545.1). Taxonomy (NCBI): domain Eukaryota; kingdom Metazoa; phylum Chordata; class Mammalia; order Rodentia; family Bathyergidae; genus Fukomys; species Fukomys damarensis. Next base: position 45,765,714 of record NW_022900927.1, on the reverse strand, counting down.
CAAAACTTTTTTTTAAATTACAGCCAATAAAATCATTCTTCAGCCTTGTTTCGAGATACCCTAGTAACCAGCTCTTTTTAATTTTTTTTTTTCAATGCTTTCACTGAAATATCAGACTACAACGAATCTGGCCAGATCATCTTGGCTACAAACACAGGCTTCTCCCAACAAAAAGCCCTCCCCCGCTTACTAAAATCCAACATCTCAAAAGGCCCACAGGAGGTCTCGCAGACGTATCTCCCATACACACATTTAGTGCCTTCTATATGGTCAGCACTTCTAAGTATCTGGTGTTCAGAACACATCTGGGCTTGTAACACAACTTATTTACCTCTGAAAGGTCAAAATAGCTAACATATGAATTTAAATCTACAGCATAAAAACAGGAAAGCAGGCAGAATCTCACCATTATAAACTCTACCTATAAACCTGCTATCTTAGTCTATTTTGTGCTGCTGTATCAGTATCTTGGAAGGTAATTCATAAAGGACATTTACTTTCTAACAGTTCTGGAGGCCAGAAAGTCTAAGACAAACGCACTGGCAGGAAGCACAGAACAGCCTTCACCATACAAGGGAATGCATGCACCATTCACAAGAAAGAAGCTGTTGTGAATACCTCCTCATACCATCATATTGGTAACACCTGGGTCTAGTAGACACCCATGCAAACCACAGAACTTGTGGGAACAAATATAAGGCAATCCAATCTCTACTCTTCAGAAGCACATACAGCACTAGGTGGATCCCAGGACCATGCTATCAAGATGTGGGTGAGAATTTCCCATAGCAGATAACAGGTTGTCTTGCTACATAATTTCCCACCCTGTTCCAGTAAGAGCAAGTTCTGAATGAACTATGGACTCCATATTATCTTATATTCCCTAGGATTCTCGCACCTATTCTATATTTTCTGAAAGGTTTCCATTAGCATCACTGCTACCTTTTCTTGAATGCTTCCTACAAGGCTGAAAGTATTAACCAGTGGCTTACATGAAGGTTCCATATGGAGCCTGTGATTATTTTTTGTTTTCTGCAGGTGAAAAAACTAAAAATTAGAACAGTTAAGTAACAACTCCAAAGCGGTAATAAGGCAGTCTCTCTAGCATCTCTGATAATCTATAATAAATACACTTTCAAGAGGTAGTTGAATTCACTGCAAATTGGAACGCAGTATAACAATCAGAGGAATTACCCCTACCTACAATATTTTCATAAAAGAAACATTTATGAAAGAACACAATTCAAATAATATTTCTTTTGACAAACAGGCAATAAAAACACTGGATTTTTTTTTTTAAGTTTAAAATAGTATTCCAGGTATTGTGGTACATGCCTGTCATCCCAGCTACTCAAGAGGCTGAGACAGAAGAGTCCAGGCAGGTCAAAATAAAATTTAAAAAAGGAAAAAGGGCTAGAGATGTAAGTCAGCGCTCCCTGGGTTCAATTCCCAATACTGCCAATACAAAACAAACAAAATGTAAAGCAATAAAATTCACGAGATGTATAGTCCTCCATTTGTTTGTAAAATCAGGATTCTGCAGATGCAAAGGCAGAGTTTGGCCTGATCTGTGAAATGTCAGTCACAATACATCTCAATTTATCTCCCCCAACACAACCCCCTTTTTCTGGGTAGTTGGGAAGATATGGGGGAAGCAGGAAAAAGTGAGTCATTTATATCTTTCAGGAACAAAAGATGAACCAAACTCCAGTGACAAGCAGTACAAAGAGGGGACAAAGGCTAAAGGGAAGCTTTAGAAAGAAGAAGTGCACTCTAAGAGTCAACACTAGCTAAACAAATTGCAGGCCTGTGCTCCAAACCACAAGCCAGCTGAGGCCAAAGAGGGGCCCCAGGACCTAAGTCACAACAAGCACCCCGATGCTACACACGTCAACAGACTGTGTGCAAATACGTGAACAGCCACAAGTGTGTGATGGAAGACCACAGAGCCGTCAGATTGCAGAGAAGGTTTTCTAACAGAAAGCTGAAAAATCAAATATGTGAGGTTTACATTGTGGGGACAAAGGAGCTGACACTGAAGACCTTCTCTAGGGATCAAGGAAGCATAAACCCAAAGTCATTTTCCCAAGTCTCCAATACAGTGGATAAGCCTATTAAGAACATTGCAAGCTATGCTAATTGGTTCAGGGGTTATCTATCTCCTTTGTTTGTTCCAGCTGAGCCTTCACATGCTGCAGTCAACTGGGGAGAAAGACAGTGTAATAAATCTATCTGAAACAAAACAGCACTGGGGTCTGAGAGATGCTAATGAGCTCCCGAGGTCCAACTTGCAAAACTCCCCTTCCCACTCCCACAACACATTACCAACTCCAAAGTCATCTCTAACTAGCACTGGAAGAAGGTGTTGGAAAATTCTTCAAATGCTCATGCTATTAATTCCTTATTACAACAAATACAGTTAAAGTGAAATCAAGTGTCATTTGAGACAGTAACACTAATGTAGTCACAGAATGAAAGCATGTTCTCGTGCACATAAATTGCATTGTGTAAGTGGAAAATTCAATCAACATTAATTTAATATTGCCTTTTGGAAATTATTACTTTCAAAGTAAATCTGCACGTAAAGAATTGATGATGCATTTTAGTTTTTTTTAAAGGCTGAGACAATAGTTTTCTTATTCTAGGATAAAGAGTAAGTGAAACGTGTGAATAAAAACTCCCAAAAAATATAAATTCATGGGTTTTTTTCCTTTCTTTGTTGTTTTGTTGTTGCTTTCTGTGTATGTGGATGTATAGTAGTAGGACTGGAGCCAATCTTTACACTGAGCTGCATCATCATCTTTATTTTTTTTGGAGATAGGATCTTGCTTAATCGGTAAATTGCCTAGGCTGGACTATGCCTTGCGTTTTTCCTGCCTCAGATTCCCAGAGCATCTGGGATTATAGGTATGTGCCACCATGCCCATCTTTATAAAAAGTCTTTTATAAATGTTAAATATAAATTTGAAGTCTTAACAGCCTAGGATACAGAAAATGAGAGCGCATCCTAAATAAAAGAAAATAATTGATCTATCCCTCACACAAACTAATAGTTCAGCACGTGTAAATACCTAAGTAGTACACAATTACAATAATTTGAAATAATCATATCGCTGTTATGTAATGAAACCCTCACAGTTGTGTATGTGCGCCCATTTTATGAAAAACAAAGATAAAAAATACAACACAACGTAGGAGATCTCAAAAGAATTACGATGCCTGAACATGTATTATTTTCTTTTTCTTGAGACAGAGTCCCACTTATGTAGCCCAGGCTGGCCTGGAATTCATGGTGATCTTCCTGCCTCAGTCTCCTGAGTGCTGACATTACAGATGTGTACCACCGCCCCAGCTATAACACCCATTATTTTCACTTTGCAAAAACTAATCACCTTGTATGTAGTACAGTATTCTCAATTTCCTTATTTAAACTTCAGTGTATGTCTATTAAATGGTAAGTACTATGTATCTTCAGAAAATCAAAGATGAATGTAAAAATATTAATTTGCTGACTATATATGGAAGGATGTAAGACAATATTGAGTGAGGAGAAGGGAGGGAAAGTAACTGCTTAATGTGCACAGGTTCTCCTCTGCCAGGTGGTGTTGCAACATTTGAAACTAGATAAAAGTGATGACTTCTCATCATTGTGAATTTATTCTTGAGTACATTTCTCAAGAAAGCACCTTAACCCAGGCATGACGGTACCTGTCTGTGATCCAGACTACTTGGAAGGCTGAGGGAGGAAGATCACAAGTTTGAGCCTAGAATGGGCAACTCAGAGAGACTCTATATCTGCAAATAAAAAATTATAAAGGTCTGGGGGTGTCCGTCAGCATTCTGCATTCAATCCCCAGTACCATAAAAAGAGAAAAGAAAAAGAATGTACCCAAAGGAAAATTGTAAAACTAAATTCTATTTGCTAGAAAATATGATAGGTGCTTTAAACAGAGTAGCTTGTTCAGTCTGTACAATGATGCTAGTGTATTATTATCACCATTTTTAGGGAAGGAGGGCCAAGCTAAAAGTGGATACATAGCAGGTAAATGACAGTGGAAATATTTTTTTTTTAACTAAAGTCTGTTCACACTCTTTCTATTATACTTTGCTATTGCCTGTTTCTATGGGAACTCACCAAGTAAGTAGATTAGAAAGAATACTCTTACCTGGGCTTGGTGTTACACACCTGTAATCCCAGCACTTGGGGATCCCAGTGCAGGAGGACTTCAAGTTCAAAGTTAGCTTGGAGTACGTAAGAAGACCCAGTCAGAAGCGGGAGGTGAAGGGGAAATGAGAGCAGAGAGAAAGAGCTTCCGATCAAGTCAGGGCAGCCTGGCACAGCGCAGTGTAAGGAAGCTTATTCATGTTCCAACAAGCGTAAGAAGTTTAGAATAGTAACATTTAGGGCAGGAGGGTAGAGCACAAAAGGCTGAAAACCGTGGCCATGGAGGCATAAGCCTGTAAGAAGCTTTCCCTGCCTGGTGGAAAGTGTCCCATTATCTACAGGTTCTCAAATGACAGCATGTGTCAGAATCACCTGCAGGCTTCACATGGCACAGATTTCTCATTCACCTGGTGGAGGGCAACATCTGAGAATCGGCGTCATTAACAAGTCCCCAAGGGTGCTGCTGCTGCTGCTGCTGCTGTGGCGCCGCTGACTACAGTGACTACAATTCAAGAGCCTCTAGCCTGTGGAATACTAAGAGGTTTTTAAGTAGAATAGAAATGGAATTTTATCAATATATTATTTGTAGATATAGACAGAAACTTCAAATGGGCAATAGGGTTCAGAGGTAAGTTAATTCATGAGCTATATTAATAAAAAATAAAACAGCCTAGGGATGTAGAAAGCTACCTCACGAATCAGAATTACAGAACAAGGGAACCGACTTTTTTAATTGAAGTGACCAGTGACTAATCACACAGGAAGTCATGTAGAAAGAACACTCAAAAGACAAGACACTCTCTAGTATGTTATGATTAAATTAAACCAGGCACCTATTCTCAGACAAAAGAATCAAGACCTTCTATCAGCATAAGAAAGACCTGTGCTTTTTAACATTAAAAAAAAAAAAAAAAAAAACCTACATACAAAATCTTTTCTTCCTGGAAAACACCAACTTCTCAGCATACCCAGGATGGGTTTGTTCACTGCACTGTATTCACTGGTGCCTCCAAGGAGTATCTGGCCCTATTGCACAGAAGCCCAGAGAAGCCCAAAGAGACATTCTGTTCACATCACTGTAGCCGTATGAATAAACTAATTCAACCAGCTCTCTTAAGCAGGAATGAGGTGGTGCTCTAGCACCCCAGCAATCACTGCAATCTGTTCCAAATATGTTGAGAAAGAGGAGAAAGGCAAAATGAAAGGACATAAAGTTTTTTCAAACACAGTGAATCAGGTCCAGCAATGTACTTCTTCCCAGGAAAATAAAAAAATCAATACCCTAAGTGAAATAAATAAGGCACACATGTGTAAATACCGAATAGTTTCTCTGGTGTGAATAATCTGCAATAATACAAAAGATCCTAATAAGATTACTGACATTGAGAAATGGGAAGAAAGGAACTAAAGGTGTAAGGAAGGTGTGATGGGCAGGGGAAGGGTAAAAAGGGAAAAGAAATAAATGTGAGATAATGAAAAGATGGAAATAAAGTGTTTGTAGATGGGGAGGAGAGGAGCAGGTAAAGGGAGGGCAGGGACAAGGGGAAAAAATGAGAACTAAGACTTGTCAGGTAGATGTACAAGATCCCAATAATTAATGTAACTGTACTGTATCCCTAAAATGTACCAATAAACTCAATTAAAACTGGAAAAAAAAATCAATATCCCCCTCTTCTAAAGGGGATATATATATATGTGTGTATTTATATATGTATATACACACATACACACATACATATATACATATATATGTATATACATACACACACATGTACATATATAGATATACATATGTACATATGTATATACATACATATACACACACACGCAATTTTTTTTTAAATATAGTGGTACCTTGGTTCACAAACGCTTTTGTTTGCAACCACTTTGGTTCACAAACAGAAGCATGTAGCAAAATTTTGTTCAGTTTGTGAACTATGAATGGGTAATGGAGAGGACAGTAGTCATCTTTCCTGCATGAACATGAACGTGGCCATCTTTTCTAGAATCGTGGAACAAATTAAGTTTATAAACTAAGGTACCACTGTAAAGTGCTCTCAAGCAGTACTTCCCAAGCAGAGCGAAAGGGGGGGCAAGTAGAAAAAAACACCCGTTACTATTGGTCTTAGAAAATTTTCAAGTCTTAAGTGTTTCAGAGACAGTAAACTACAAAGACAAGAAACAACTGACAAGCCCAACCCACCCCCACAATGCAGACAACAAAACTCTCCATCAAATCCCTCTGCTCAACATCCACACAAGACTGTGTCTCTGACAGCATGGCCTTGGGCAGTCTCCCCTTCTGTAAAAGGAAGGTTATTTTTTTATTTAATAATACCTCTCTTGCCTACTTCACAGTATTAATACTTCACTTGCCTACTTTTAGATGTGAAAAGCAAATACCAAATACAGCACAACACAGAATGCAAACTGAATGCGTACAGTGTAACACACTCTCATTCTCTGTATTCCCACTGTGAGCTCACAAAAGACTGAAGGTTTCGTCCAAAGGAAGGAAAATGAATCAAATGCCCATCAGTCAGGATTCTTTTTATTCAACAAATTTCTTTAGGTTTCATGGCTTTAGTCATTACCCTGCATTTCTAGGTCATTAGAACTGGGCTTGTTTGCATAACTCAGTAGAGAGCTGCTATTTCTACATAATTATAAATCAAGGATGGCATTTTGCATTAAAGGAAACTTCATTTAATGAATCTGTCCACTGTTCACTTTGCTAATTCATCACAGAGTTCCTATGTCTTCTTATTTTCTATTTTAAATGTTCCTTGATCATTATAGGAAACTCAACCATATTTGTTCTTTCCTCTTTATTGACAACCTCTGGAATTCAGCATAAGCAGAATCATAGCCCACAGGTTGCAATTCTCTTTCCCTGACATTCTTTTGAACGATCCTGATTGTTTGGCAAAGCCCTACCTCCCACATCTGCCAGTCAGGAGATTAGAAAACCCATTTAACTTTGTTTATCCCATATTTCAGTAGCTGGTTTCAAAAAGACAAAAGGAATGAATCTGGAAACCTGAGAAAGTCACTTGACAAAAATGATGTGCTTTATCATCTAAAAGGAGCATTCCTAAGTATGTTAAGAACATCTGGTAACACACAGAGATCTGTGACAAGCTTTGCTTTAAAAGTCAACTCAGAATTCAGTTCTGAAAGTGAACCAAGAAAAGCCAAGCCACCCAGGTTTAAAAGTTCAGCACTCTGGAAAGAGGCAGAATAGACCAAGAACACAGAACAGTGGAGTGATTTTTATAGAGTGCAAGGAGATGGCAAGAAAATAACTGCATCTCAGGTCATGCTGAAGCACCAGCCTAAAGGAGGGGGCATTAGTTCTTGAACATGAAAAGGACCTGAGAAAGCTATGAGGGAGAAAAAGGTAAGCAAGCTAAACCAGTTAATTGTTTTTTTCACATTGTAATACCAACGTAGGCAAGCTAAACCAGTAATCCACACCCCTACTCACTGTCCTAGGGAGACTGCAGCTAAACAAATTATACAAATGGTGAAGAAGCATATGCAAAATAAGTAAATGGAGAAGGGTTGCATGGGGGGGAAAGGCACATATCTCCAGCTTAACACTGCCAATCCACCTACCAAGCAACCCCACTGTGTTCTTATTGCTGTCCCTAGGCTACCAAATATTACAGTAAAAAGTTAAAATCATGTACCCAGAAGAATTCAATAAATTTGCACAATTTAACCTCAGTTTTGTTAGTAATTATATATAGATTCAACAGTGTAAGTCATCTGAGTGTTTCCATTGAGTCTAAAGGAAAAATACTCCTTTCAATGCAAATAACTAAAGGGTGAAAACTATTGTCATGTCATCCTTGTAATCAAATAATATTGCTATAATAAACTAATCCCCCAAAATAAAAACACGTTATTCAAAAGATGTTTCTGAACTATCACACAGAGTGTTTTTATCTAATCATATACATATACATATACATATATATATAGTAGCAGATATATATATATATATATATATATATAGTAGCAAATATATATAGAGTAGCAAATCTTATTTGCCTTTAAAAAAATCTGTAACAGAATTTTCATAGAGAGTTATTTACACATTATTGGGACACTGAGAAGTCTATTTCTGTCTTACACCAAAATAGCACTTGTGAAACTGTATTACTTTCTTAAGACAGAACATACATTATCGGGATAAAGCAAAAAGTTTATCTCACTATTAGTCTAAGGATACTTAACTTCCAATAATAAGAATCAGCAAAGAGAATTATAGAAACACAAATTCACACTGATATGACAGAATGAATTAGGTCAAACATAATACTAAGGGATGATTTCAAGAAGGCATATAAGCAACAGCCTAAGAAAGTTTAGTAAACACTACCACTATGAGGAAAATATAAATCATTTACATATAAATGAGTTTTGTATTATCCAAATCCTTAAGAATAAAAGCATAAACATCATTATACACAATTCCTTAACACTTCCCTTTCCAATTCAGAAAGAATTACAACAACAAAGATGCTATTACATGTAAAATGAAATGCAACTGAGAAAATACATCCAATGACATTTCATAAATAATACCTCTTAACCATGTCATTCCAGTCACAGCATTTAAAATCAACTCTAGGAGGAAAAGTAAACCATGAAGTACAAAAAACTGCTTTGCCTAGTAAATGGTGAAGATGTAAATATGAAAACAATTTTACCAGTTTCCAGTGGGTATAACTAAAATGCGCAACCTTACCTTCAAGCAAAACGTGACAGTTGTCAGAAAGAAACTGCCTTATGAAGCTCACTGAACAAACAAAACTGTTAGAGCTGAACACAAACTGTATTGTTGTGTAGGCTTCTGCACATGACAAGACAAATAAATTAAGCATTTTTCATTTTCTTGCAATAAAATAGATGTGCATGAGGAACTAAGTTTAAAATGCTGCCATACATACATCAAGGACAGCACAAATGAAGAGTAAAAGGTGTTCTTAGAAAGAAAAAAAAATCTGTAACCAAATGCCCTGGAGTTGGAGTTGTTCCTACTGCAAGGCACTCAACAGAGACTAAGGAAAACTTCTCATTGACAGCTCCAAGGGGTCTGAGACATTTCACTCACAGACACCAGCTCCAGGATCCCTGCTGGAGACAAAGGGAAGAGATGCACCAAGCAATATTCTTGTCAAGTAATTCCCAGTAAATGAGAGCGTACAAAGTAAACATTTCAATATTAACTCATTGGTGTTATTTCAAAATGCTGGAGATGCTCATTTTTCCCCCAAACTTAACCAAAGTTCTGTTTCCCTATCACAAACACCAGCTAAAGAAATAAATTCTCAAAGTACAAATTGGAGGAACTTAACTCGGCATCACTGATCTCTCCGTCAATAATGAATAAAAAGACTAGAATAAAAGGGACCAAAGAATCCTCATTTCTGAACTGTGAAAACCACCAGAATGTAGTGACCACACCTCATATCTTGCTACCTTTCTGTTATTCCCTTATCCTGTATTTAAATTGTGGAAAGGCAATCACTTATCTCAGATAAATGTGGAAATGGTGTATAAGTCATAATTTCTCAACTAGATAATTACTTTGCAGAAAGAAGTCACCGGGTAAGATTTTTCTTTTGTATTTTTTCTTAACATTTTATACACATATAGATATATATTAACATGATTTGCTTTATTGTTTTTTAAAGGAAAGAAAACCTCCACAGGGAAATAAGGAGAAGAAAAACATCAGCCAACCAAGAATCAAGTAATCATGGTAGATGAGCTTTCGGTATTGTTCACAGACAATGAAAACCATTCAAAAACAGTCATTACTATGACCTGACCTTGGGAAGAAAGCTAAAAATCAGAAAAGAACTGATTCATAAAGCAAAGTAAACTCGTCTCACTCAGAAGTTCAGTGCTACTGATAGAACAACACTATACATAAGACAGGCTCTAGCCTTGCCTCCATATTTGTTTGTTTTCTTTTCACACAAAATGTTTTATTCCAGAAATTAACAGTTTGTGCTGCTGGGCAGGAGTCCTGCCCAATGTATCAAAATGTTTGGTAACTGTTTCAACAGGTGACCTCTCAGGAATGTCCTCTTAGCTCTGCCCCTTTCAGGAATGTGCCATTAACTCCACCTCTCTGTGAACATGCTCACTCACTAGGACTTTCAGGAATGGTCTGTAACTCTGCCCCTGCCTTCAGTGACCCGGCTCACCTACCCCTACACCCCTATCGTAAAGGAGGCTCCCACTTCTAACAGAGTATGAACTCTCTGAGCTGGCAAGCATAATAAAAGGTTTTTCTCCACTCTTCAGATGACCTTCGCATTCTCAAGTCTTCAAATTGCAGTAGCTGTGAAGCTGAGCTGTAACACTGAGCCGTGCCTCAGAACTCTAACCCTTGGCTACAGCACTGAGCTATCCCTCTTTGCCACAACATCACTGGCTAGCTCAGGTCCTACCTTTTAGGGATAATGGAAATTAAAACTGAAGCAAAAATTTGCAGGAAAAAAGTTTTAACTGGAAATAAGAAAAAATGGTAAGCCTGAGGAGCTGACAGGTCAAGCTGGTGCTTAAAAAAGGAAAGTAACAGAAAATAGAAAAGAAGTCCAGCTTGAGCAGCTAGGAGGGGGCACACTCTGATGAAGAGGATCACACTGGCCAACCCCCAAAAGCTAGAAGGCAAGTTTTTACATTTAGCTGGGATGAACCACTGTCTGCTCAATTATTATTTGAGGCCTCTTTGGTACCTCAGATTGAATATTCATGACTTGAGGGGAATTCAGTTCCCATGGAAGAAACCTCAGAGCTTTAATGGCAATCTCAGTCATGTGTCCCTGCTGGAATCCAAAGTGATCATAGGTTTAGTGCAATGGAGACTTCTGGGTATAGGTGTCCTTAGTCTTCAAGGACAGTGAGATAGGCGAGGCTAATTTATGGCTAATCAACTTCATTTTGCCAATTTTTAGACACTTACTCCTAAATACCTTATATGCCTATTTGCAGAGCTCAGAAGGTTTTGACTCAGCATATTACAAAATAAAGGTCAAGCTTTGTTCTACTTTTACTTACCTACTAGGCATTTGCAGGCACACATGAAGAGTTTTGGTTTTTTAGCAAAAACCACTTTTAAGTCCCTGATTGTCTCAGGAGAAAATACAGATTATGCTTTTAATGAGTAATAGATTTAAGACCCGGAAGTTTGTCCTTCTTCCTTTTATGGTGGTCTCTATGTGTTGTCTAGGTCATGGGTATCTACTTAAATTGGAAACATAAAATTCTATCAGTGCCTTCAAAGTATCAGATATTTAACACATATGTACGGAAGCGGACCAAGTCTTCCTATGACCAGGGGTCAATCTGAGTTATGCCCTCTAGAATCACAGAGAAGAGAATTCTAAAGGAACATAGAAAACCAAGTTTCAGGCTTGTAAGTTAGGCTTAATAGTGAGAGACTATCATTTTAGTCTTCAGTATCATTTTCTTCAAAGCACTTGGGTTTTTAGAATAAATTTAGTAATAAGCTATTCCTTTTGCTGCTGCTATCTTTTAAGGTCTGCTGTAATTATGCAGTTCAACAACAGAAAGAGGCATGGATACACACACACACACACACACACACACACACACACACACACGACCATAAGTACCACATTGATAAAAATCTCACACATACACACAAAAAAACCCTCCCAAAAATCTTTTCTCTTACAAAAACCTTTCTATATCTGAGATCCACTTTGTGTCAGTGGAGAAGAAACAGTTTTTATCACAATTCTATCCAAGTAAATAAATAATAAATTTTTCTACATTTTTAAATTTATTAGAAGAGTTAATAATTAGTTTCATAATTGTTATGAAGGCACAAACCATGCAGAAAATGAGACTTGTAATGACAAGAGATTTTCTTGATAAAGGGATTCAAAAAGTAGTTAGTAGTACTATTCTAAAATATTTAGAAGATTCCTTCATTTCACATTTTTCATACAATTCAACCTGGGAAAGAAAAAACTCAGCGAAGTCATTTTTGCAAAATATATATTTCTTATTTGAAAACAAAGACTTAACTTCCTGTAAATTAGTAAGTTAAATAATAAATAATAAAGTCAGTTAAATAGAAAAATCAAAATTAAACTCTCACATGCTACTATAGGAATAACATGCTCTGGTTTGTTTTGTCTTGCTAGTTTTGGGAGGAGTGTAGAGAGGTACAGAAATAGAAGTTGTTCATTTTTAGATTAAAAATTAAAATAACTGATACCAAGGGGAACAATAAGACACCTTGGATTAAACACAGGATAAGAGTGAAATTTCTTCCCAGTTCCAATTCTGATGAACTCAAAGCAAAATGGAGGTTCCCCTCTTAATCTATTTCTTCTAAAGTTTTAATGCTCATGGGATTCCTCAGCAGCTTCAGATCCTAAAAAAGAGCCATCAAAATAAAGCTGGATTCTTTCGTATTTACTTGGACATCATGAATCCTGCTGTGACTTTAAAAGAAGCAACAACTACATAAAAACGGTGGAACAAATCTCTCTTCCCTTCTATGCAAAAAAATAGCCTCCAATTATTTACGTTTTTTATTCCCAAATGGAAATGGAAAGGAAAAACAGAAGAGGAAATAACAGTACAAACTAGGCTATTTTCTAAAAATTCTATTTGAAATGAGCAGGGAAAAAGAAAAAGACATAAAAAAGAGAAATCAATGATTCTCTGAAAACTCCAGGGCAGAATTTGGTAATAAAGTCAATATTCTCCACTAAGAAAATTAATACTTTGTTAACTCCAGTTGAATATAGGCTGGGAAAATTCAAAATCAAAAACATCAAGAATGAAATTATATTGACAAAACACTAATTGTACATTTCCTACCTACTTTCTAACTTTAAGACAGAAGTTAAAAGGAAAGCAGCCTTTACCTGTGGCTAGAGGCATCCTTAAGAGTGTTGTTTCCTTTTAATGTCTACAATTGCAGCTGAGCTTTTGTCAGAAAAGCAGGAAGCTACAATATAATCAAATTGTTCTCCTCAGTTAATGGCTAATAGCATGAAAGGAAACACTAGCATCATCAAGCCACAGATTCACAGCAGTTGTGTGACAGTGAACACTGTGCTTCACCTAAAAGACATTTTCACATAGCACACCAAGCCAACAAGTGCCCATTCCACTTTCAGACCATAGCCCGTCTTCTCCTGGATGCAATCACAAGCCAATGCCTTTATGGGGGTTTCAACACCCAAAAAAAAGAAGAGTTGGCACAAAATAATTAACTAGCATACAAGAAAAATATGCTACAGGTATTATTTGTATCTCATTAATTTTGTTTTTACTTGTATAGGTTTATAAAATACAAAATGTGCTACCACCTTATTTTATATATATAAAACATATAAATATATATTATTTATATTATTTATATATAATACATATATAATATATATCAATATATATCAATATTTTATAGTATTTAAGTGTCTTGAATCTTTTTGGAATGATGAGGGAAATTGGTCAAAACAAAGAACCTCAGTGTAGGGAGGCCTACTCTTTATTTTTGTGTCTGCCAAGAGGAATTAATGACAAGGCAGCAACCTGAATTCTCATCATACTGATATATCTCATTCTAAAACTTGCAGTGTTAGAAATACTCTAATATTTGTCATATTTATCAGTTATCATAACCTTGTGGCACAGCAAGTACAAAGACGTACAATCCCAGTTTTTACCTATCAAGGAAATTAAGAGTTGGAGAGAACCATCCCAGGCTAACAGTTGCTCAGTCCTCCTCCCCAACCTAACCAACTATTCCCCCACTCTTCCACTTTACTTTCTACACATGCTTGTATCCTTAGAACAAAAACTATCCTCTTAAGGATGCCACAAGTAGGATGAATGGATGGATGGATGGACAGACAGATGGACAGACAGAGATAAAGACATGGAAATAGAGATATGGAGATACAGATATACTCTTCACCAAATAACAATTTGACAGATTTTTGCTCCAGATTTTCACAATCTCTCAAGCATTCTTCCAGCCAGATGAAAAGTCAAAATGAGACTGAAGAAAGACAAATTAGGTAGAAATATTCTAGGCAGACAAACGGGGCCAGGTCCTCAAGGGAGTCAGGAAAGAGGATGAAAACACATTACCACTGTGGCTAGAAGTGCTTCTGTAGAAGGCCCCCAGGTCTCAAGATAAAGACAAAATGACCAGGTCTACATGCTCCCTATAGGGATTAGCAATAAATTGAAGATGCAAATTATAGTTTGCATCATCTGCTCCATCCAGTAAAGACTAGACAGACAGACAGTCATTCCATTGGGTTACCAGGACCGCCTGATCCATCCCTTCGTTTTTTTCCAGTATACTTGCTATATGACCTGCTTTGTAACTGGATCAGTATTACATAAATGGCTATACTTATAATTTTATTAACACCCACATTATAATGATTTTGCTCTATAAAACTTCCTTTGAGAAGTGGGCTTGTTGGTAACTTTGGTGGACTAATAGTCAACATTTTTTTCTTTTTATTGAGTTTATTGGTACATTTTAGGCATACGGTACAGTTACATTCATTATTGGGATCTTGTGCCTTTACATGACAGGTCTTGGTTCTCATTTTTTCCCCTTTTCCCTGCCCTCCCTTCACCCCCTCCTCCACTCCCCCATTTACAAACACTTTATTTCCATTTTTTCATTTTCTCATATTTTTTTCTTTTCCCTTATTCCCTTTCCCCTACCCTTCCCACTTTCCCTACACCTTTAGCCCTTTTCTTCCTATTTCACATTGTTAATTATCTCATTAGGATCTTGTAATAGTCAACTTTTTAATGCCCAACTGAACTGAATCAGCATGGTCTGGGCTTGGAGGATCCACCTGAAGATTGTTACCAATAGCCATAAAACAGAACTAGAGGGGAAGATCTTGGCCTGTTGATTTTCTAGAAGCTTGCTGCAGATGGTTTTCCTGATGCAAACTAGACTGTTGTAATCAGAGGAGGAGCTCAGGGCCTCACTGTCACTGTCACTGGGAATGGATGCTGTTTTCATCAGGGGAGCTTTCCTTCACTGTATCACTTTCTAGCTCCAATGTGGATCCCTCAGCTTGGTGGCACAAATCCTTCATCTCACCAGCAGCTTCCACTATTGGCCCTGGGCCTTCCAGGTACAGATCCTCCATACAGACAAACATGTCACACTGCTGTGGGCTCAAGGCCACTGGCTTGGACTCAAGGAGGGCACTGCCTTGGACTCTAAGCTTTTAGATGGACTTGTGTGGAAAACCGCTGGGATCTAGGCCCTCAGCTGGATCCTTTGAGCTTCTGGTATGTGGTTAATCTCTTGCACTCCTTTGCATTTGAATTTTGGGTAATTAACACAAAATAATCTTAGAAATCATGTGTCTTATTTTTCATGTATTCCCTTGCCAAATCCTGCTGACTACAACAGCAACCCACTTCTTCCAGATCCTCTCCTATCTCTCAGGAGCTATCTCTCTCAATAAAGTTTTTCTACTCTTAACTTCTGTTGTTCCTAAGAATTTATCCTTTGATTTTGGGAAACATAAACCTGGTGTATCTGACATGTAGCAGGTTAGGAGTTACATTTATTTTCCCTATATCAAAACCATGAGTGGCAAATCTCTTCAAAGAAGAATATGAACTTAGGTATAAAGAAAAAAGTGACCCACTAAAGAGAAATCCATCGCTTCTCAGACTTTTGGCTAAGATCAAGAGTAAAGAGAAATCCAAAATCAGAATTCTACACATTGGACAAATTTTTTTTCACTAAACTACAAATATTCTAGTGAAGTGTCAAATCAATAGCAACAAAACAGAAGTTTGCCTCCATTGAACTCATTTATAGAGGGAAACAAGGCTGAGGAAAAACAGACAAGGGAGGATCTTCAAGAGAAACTCTGACAGTACCTCTGTGTTATCTGTCCTTGTGTGTGTGTGTGTGTGTGTGTGTGTGTGTCTCTCTCTCTCTCTCTCTCCCACCTCCCCTCCAATCTGTTATACAAAGTACTACAAAAATGAAAGAAAGAAAAAGGGAAGGAAGGAAGGGCTGAATACATACCAAATAATTCAAAAAGTTTACCTTCTAATACTATTAATTGTTCAGACTTTTATTTAAATGATCTATATTACATGCTTTTTTGGAACTAATCTCCCCATTACCACCCCTCCCACCAAGTCCAGGAAACATTTAATATTCAACTCAAATTCATTAGATCTTAAATGAACCTTCGTTTGTTGGCAGTGCTGGGAATTAAACCCAGGATATCACTTACGATCTACCACTGAGCTACATCTCCAGCAACTAATGGAAGCATTTTAATAAAAAAAATTCTAGTGTATCCTGCTTTCATTGTTTAACAACAATAAAAAAAAAACTGTATAAACAAGTTTATCAAGAAAAGAGGCCTGTTAAAAATAGATTTATTATGCCCATGAAAGACCAAATGAAGGCATTTCCCTCCATGAATTCATATACTCTTTCAGTATAAAAATGAATATTCAATAATTTGTTAATTTCATTGCAATAAATGCCACATTAGCAAAATTAAAGAGGCTGGTTAGAAGCAACTCAAAGGTGCCATACATCACATAAGCCTTGAATCCTAACACTGAATAAAGCCATCTACATTGTAAAAAATATCACTGTCCACGGGGCAGATTTCTATCCTCTTTTCTGAGACTGTGATAAAGTGGCTATGTTAAACGTTGATCTCAAACATTGTTTTAAAACATAGCTTTGGCAGTAGCTCTCAGAGTGATCCTGGTGAGGTCTCTGACTTGCATTAGCTTTAGCTAACACCTCCAAAAGATGAAAATGACAGAAGGCAGTGCTGGTCAGAGGTCTGTAATGTATTCCTAATCCTACACTAGGCCAAGCACCAGGAGTGCCTGCAAAGCTCTCAGCCAAAATGCAGATAAAATGTCTATGCACTAAAGCTTGTAATAAATTATGGAACATATATTTACCAAGGTCATTAAGCATGGGTCCACGGAAGTATTTTTCCTTTTGTTCAATCGGTTTAATAAAACAGCAGATAACTATAATGTACATAATTCGTAAATTGGGGGCCATTCAACCTGCCCTAGCATCCCACCATATATTTATGCAGTGGGAGGGGAGACCAAGATGATTCATTTCTTTAGGAACCCAAAGAAGGATTAAAACAATTACCTAAGGAACATCCACTCATCAATGAGAAGCACCAAGGTCAAAAATTCAGTTCTTTACTGTTTATTTATTTATGTTAATGATGTAACTGTTACATATTTCTAAATAAATAGGAATGTTAAGAGGCTTTTCTCTGGGTATGAAGTTCTTCAAGGCTACCTACCAGTCAGCATGAGACCACCAGTGTGGTCTTTAGAGAGGGCTCAGCATACTAAAGCACACAGTTGTAAACAGCAACCAGCTGAAGGCCTAATTAGCATTAAACAGGCCCCAGGAATGAACAGCAAGATGACAAGGGTCACTACACTCAGAAGGAGGTCAAGCTCCCCAGCCCCATAGGACAATGCCAAAGGTACCCATGCAAATTAGAGAAACAGCCCAGGCATGTAAGGGATGAGCTGCAGACTAAAACCTCCAATCCTTCTTTTTACTTCTCTCTCCTATACAAAAAAAAGAAAGAAAGAAAAAGAATAGAAAACCAAATGGCCTACTTCTTCAGTGCTGCGTGATTCTCAATTAGTAATCAATTCTGTCCTGGAGAAACAACAAATAAAAGGCAGCTAAGAACATCGCAATGGCAACCAAGAAGAATCACAGAATACAATTAGCATCTGTATTAAGATGGGCAGTGGTTTTCTCCCACAACATCCCAGCATTTCCACGACAAAGGGAAATCTGTACAACCAATGGCCAACTTGTTGATTTTTTTCATCCATTGGAAAAAAAAATAATAAAGAGCAAACTCCACACACATACTCTATTCAAAAAGTGACAAAGAACCTTTTGCTTGAAATATACTATAGGACTGTTGATTTTGCCTTTCTCTCAGCAATAACAGTTCTGCCTTCTTCAAATTACTGCAAGATAAATCAAGAAATCTAATTTGGAAAAATGTGACATAGAAATTTTCAATCTTATTAACTTCGATCTGATTACCAACCCTCATCCCCTATCTTGTTTTGTTTATTGAATTTTTCTGTTTTGTTCATGTCCAAGCTGGGAAAATGTTAAACACTATAAACGAGAAGCAACTTTATATCAGCAATCAAACTATTTAGGTCAAAAGATATTTTGGGTTACAAAAAAACAGCTCAGAAAACTTAAAACGTAACAATCATTAGTCTAGCCCCATTATCAAAAATTAAAACTGTCTTTGTAACAAAAATGCATCATGACACAGCCCTACCAAAGAAACTCTTCCTCCTCGCTAGACTGCAACTGAACAAAAGCAGCTGTGACCAGAAAGCTCACTAATTCTATTCAACAATAAGAGACCTTTCTAATATGTTGAGAAATAAATAGTAAAAAGGAAAACATGATTGAACATTTTTATTTAAATAAGCAGTTATATTTTAAGTCCCATGTATTCTTTAATATTTGCCTCTGAGGATAAGTAATTTTTTTAACCACAAAATAGAAAATGTTAACTCAAATTATTTATGAGGTAAACAGTAACTTTTTGCTTTTACCTCTAAAAAAAGATTTTTTCCTTAGAGCTTTTTTTTTTTTTAAATCTGTCTCTGTCATTCTACTTTACTATTAAAGAGAATGCTAACTAACTCCGGCCATTTCTTCTGTGTTGTTACTTAGGCTTTTTATATACTTATACCACAAAGTATCCGTACAATACATACAACTTATATTGTATTCAATATCTATATTACACAAACCTTCAACGAAAGTAGTGGTTCTTACTGTGAAAAAGCAGCCATGCGTCTGATATTATAGGGAAATTATCACAAAGCCATCTACTCCACAATTCTCACAAAAGGAGTAAAATATTTTATTGCTATTCATTTGACACTGGAAAAAAATTATTTTGAATTAAACAATTAAGGTAAAGGTTTATAAAGCAGATATTGGCAAGAAGCTTGTACTGTTCTTTTGCTCAGTGCATTAAGCAGTCACATAGTAGGAGAGGCGGTTCTAAAAGGCACATCGAAAATATTGAGAACAGAAAATTAATAAAAAAATCCTTCATGAAATTAAATGTTTACAAATAAATGATACAGGGTCAGGCACAGTGGTGCCCAGCTCTAATCCCAGCACTCAGGAGGTGGAGGCAGGAGGATCATGGACAGTTTAAGGCCAGCCTATAATGAGACACTGCCTCAAAACAAACAAAAAAACAAATAAATGATATGGAAAGGAACTCACAAAACAGCCATCTTTAAAGGAATACCCTTAGTAGCAAATTAGAAATCTAAACGGTGATTCTCCCATCGATTCCATTACTGAATATGTAACAGCTTGACAAGGTGCTATTCTATTGAATAGGTATGCTAAATGAATTTTCTATAGGATACTATCACATCTTTACGGTTCCTGATCACAGTTCACCCTGTATTTGCTAGCGTATACTTCCTGAATCAAAGATGTTAGGCATAAGTTTATCATGTGAAGTCTTACAATGTAGAGCTGTCCTTGAGTATCAATTTTCTCATAATATTAGAGTTACATCTGAAAGATAATTCTTACATGCTTTCTTATGAGGACTATGTAGAATAATCTATTTAATAGCTTGTATCTAACTGACATCAGCTGCCTAAATGCTGCAGTATCTCTCTAGCAGCAATGTCATCAGTATCTGATCCTTGTCAATTTTCCCCACTTTGGATCCCACTATTACCAACATCATTGCTACCACCATTCTGAATTTCCTTACACCTTCTGCTCTGCCATGATGTTAGGTTTCTTTGACATTTGTTATGGTTTATATCTAGATGTCCCACAAACAACCTCATGTGCTGTAGGTGTGGCTTCTGAGAGATGACAATGATGGGGGCATGATACTCATCAGTGGATTTCTCTACTGATGAGTTAACAGCTAAGGGCGAGGTTGAGAGTGAAGCCTGGTAGAAGGGGTGAGTCACTGGGAGTGTGGCCTGGGAGGGTCTCTCTCCCTCTCTCTTCCACTGATCTCGCTCTGCTGCCCATATCCATGTCATATCTGTTTCTCTTCTGCTATGCCTCCCGGTCTTGGAGCCAGCCAACTACGGACTAAAATCCTAAAAACTGTGAATCAAAACAAACCTCTCCTATGAGTTCTGGGTGTTGGGTATTGTGTCTCAGCAAAGAGAAAGTAACTAAGACACCTTTGCATATGTTATACTCTGGCTGGAATGTCCTCCCCTGCCACATTGTTTGCCTGAAGGATTACTCCGCCTTTACGTGTCAGACTGTGCAAGAATTTGTAACTGACAGCCACAATAAAAGAAATCACCAGGTGCAATAGTTAGCAAGCCTTACTTCACACTTTTTAAGAATAAAGCTAAAGGAGAGAGAAATAATGGCTGGCCGTAGAACGCCAAATATTCAAATAAGTAAAAAAAATGTGCTATTATGTGACCATCTCAGCTCAACAGAAGGTTGGAAAAATAAGGAAATACAAGTTATAGTCTCTGTCCTTAAGCTATGTAGACCACTGTTAATGGAGATTAGAGTATTATATAAAATTAATAGACCCTAATAAAATTTCACCAAAAGTAACAGACTAGAATAACGATGATAGTTTGTGTAATACTTTGTAATTATAAAGTAACCTCCAATGATTATCAAACTTAGTACTTATATCTGGAAAACTATGCATATTTTATTCAACTTACTGAAAACAAAACTCAATCACCTAGTCATACAACTATTCTGACAACAGATCCCAAACATGATCTTAGGACATAACTCATTATCACTTCACTTCTATGTGGTATTGTCCTCACAGAGAAAGCAGGCCAAGGAAAGGGGACTTGATATAAGAGTTGAAGAGTGAGAAGCCTCTGGACAGAGGGGAGAAAAATAGCTAAATCATGATGGAAAACAATGGAAACAAAGCATGAACACAATTTGAACAATGTGCAAGCCATTGAAGAGGTGGATCTGAAAAAGGGGAAAAAATCAGCTGTGAAGTAGAAAATGAAGCAAATAAAAGTAGCAGAGTAAAGCCAAAAAAAAGGCATTTAGAATGAAAAGTACACAAAAGTTGCTACTCACAGTTTATGAACAAGGCAACACCAAATTTGAAGAATTTAAGAAAGACATTTTAAATAATCCTTCCAGAATATTTTGTTGGGACAGACAGTTCACTAGGACTGAGTATGTTTAATGGTGTAGCAGCTGGAGTTGGACATAAAAAGAATGGACCATTTTAAATCTTCTGTAAAGGTGGTCCCTTCAAAACAAAACTTAAATGAAAGTTCTAAAGATGTCTTTTAGGAGATAAAATGGAAAAGGAATCATTCTCAGCATACTACATGTTCATTACTTTGTTCCTGGGCCTTGCTGTAATTAACAGCAATTTTAAAAAAAAATTTATTGGTACATTTTAGGTATATAATATGACATTCATCATTGGAAATTTGTATCTTTACATAATCTATCTTGGTTCTTTTTTTTTTTTTCCCATTTCCCTGCCCTCCCTTCAAACCCTCGTCCCCTTCCTATGTACAAAGACTGTTTCCATTTTTTCCTTTTCTCATATTAATTCCATTCCCTTCTTTCCTTTTCCCTACCTTCCTACTTCCCCTTCTGCTTTGCCCCTTTTCACATTATCTATTATACCTTTTAGTCCTTATTTACACTTTCAGTTTCTCACACCAAAGAAACTATTCAGTACTTACACGTCTGTCCTATTTATTTCACTTAAGAGTATCGTGCTTCAATGTGCATCCATTCAGCTATGTGTCTAGTTTCTCAATCTTTATAGCTGAGTAGTACTCCATATTATTATTTTTTTTTAACTCACATTGTCTTTATTGAGTCTCTAGTTGATGGGTAACTGGGCTATTTCCAAGTTTAGCTATTACAAACTGTGTTGATATGAACATGGGGACACATGTATCGCTATTATCAACAGAAATTTTTAAAGAGGCAAGCTAATTTAGCCCATTTCGATATCCAACCAGTTTACACTGATTTCAATAAGTTGAAGAACAATATATGCCATTTTCCCTGGACAATCCAAATTCATTCATAATGCTCTGGTGTAGTTATTAATTGTAACCCCTTTTACTCTCCAAAGTGTTTCATCTAGGACAATAAATGATGAAGTCATACTTGCTAAAACATAGTACAACTAATATGGTAGCATTTTCAAGACTGTGCCAGAGACTTTATTTGATACAACCCCAAGTGGCCACATTTATAAGAAAATCAGGAATAAAGAATTCTGTAGAATTGTACAACACAGAGAAAAGGATCACCATGGAAAGCCAAACTTTTTTTGGTAGCACCTATTCTCAAGACAATTTGAGGTAGACTTCTTAAATCTTGTTTAATGTGATAATATTTGTCCAGAAGATTTTAGTGTTCAAACTAAATCCCAATCAGCAAATGAAATAAAATTAAAATGTACAGTAATCCCAAATCTGGCACATACCCATAAAGGAAACAGGATGCCTGGCCCCCATTTCCTGGGAACCAGTGGCAGTGCCACAGCATTCGGTAATCCCAGGAACCAAGAGGAAAGCTCATTTCTCTCTTCAGTCCATGCTGTGTTGTGTTTAGCATATATGTATGCTGAAAACACAAATAATTTAAACACAAACAGGTTCCATTCAAAATACTAACATGAAAGAGCCAAGATATGATAAGAACCAGATAGGAGAGCTAATATTGGTATTTAAATATGCATCCCTAGGAAAAATAAAAAGTTGGTTTAATTCAACGAGATGTTCTATACACATACATAGCTGATTTTCTTGGTGAAATCAGATACTGGTTTTTACATATACACAAAGACATCTCATTTCCAATTTTCTCCTAAATTATATTTCCTCTCAAAATTAAAGAATATGATCCTCCCAAAAAAATGAAAAACTGCCAAACCCTCAACTAGTAACTGAAGAAACTAAACCATTATGAATGTGTCAGAGAAAAAGCAAACCAAGACTAAAAGGAAAATGGGCTAAATTTTGTCTCCTTCCAATAGATACAAGCTGGTACATTTACTTTCCCTACCACAGCACTACTGAAAATGGAAGAAATATGAGCATCATTATATCACAGGCTTTTATTGCTACTAGAGACTAAGGCTAGCCTCAAGCAGAACATTTTTATTCTCCAATAAAAATATTTTTCTTTTGGAGATTAAGAAAAATTTCAGTGACCATTATTAGTTCCTAAGAACTCCATGTATTTCATGACCACTAAAATCAGTCATAATTTTTTCGCATATCCTGTCTTAACTCCTTTCATTTGCATGTCTCACATAATTTCCTCTCTGTAGCCCCTCACCATGGCTCTGAGTATGTGAATACTATTTCTATTTATTTCCTACAAGATCTAAAAAAATAGGTAGATCCTGCTTTAAATTTTCCTTGCAGTTAATTTTTGCTTACCATTAATAGCAAAAGAAACTCCGGTTTATACTATTAACATTTGGTGTCTGTCTTACCCATGATCACAGAATGTTGAACAGAAATTAAGTAGCTGGTTTGTAGCAGAAGCAACGTCTTGTTCCCTGGTAAGATTTTCCCCTTTATTCCTTCATAACGGAATCCCCGATTCTGCCCAAACATATGAAGACTCAAAGGCTATTTTCCATCTCCTTGGCAACTGGTCTAACCAGCAGATCAAATTCTAGCAAATTTGAGACTGAAGACAAGGTGAAATGGGATGACAGGGTCACCACATCCTCTTCCCCAAGCTGCCTGGGCTGAAGAAAGACCTGCTGAAGGCACAGGAGAGGAAAGACTGGCTTTGAGGGCACTTGCAGGAGCTTGGTCAGCCCTAGAGTAGAATTCTACTCTTCATTAATTGTCATTGTTCTTTATTTCTTGTATAAAATAACAGAAGAAAAAAATAAAGTTATCTTGGATGAGAGAGGTTCTTCAGATGTTAACTATAAAGAAAGTCCAATCTTACAGTTTAAAAGTATATTATATAGCAAGGAAGGACATTCTCTTCATTCTGAGGCAGAAAACTCTCCCCTCAAATTCTCATCTCTGAAATTGCTGGATGGTGTAGGTCAGCTCTGTTTTAAGAAAATGATGGGGGGAAAGGTCTCCAGAGGCCACTTCAGGATTCAAGTATTAATATCCTAGTTAAAGAAATAGCCCTTCTCATTTTGCTGTGGATAAATTACATGCTAGAAAAATGTTCTTTAGTCCTCCGGATGTCAACCACTACCCAGGAAATGCTAATAGTACAAATGATATTAATTATTTACCACAAATCAACAGATATTTTATCACAAACTACAGCACAATCAAAGAACATTAGGTTAGCAGTAACAAATCACTGTCAAGCTTTTGACTGCATATAATTTGAAACAAAACTCTAAAACTGCCAAAAAGACATAGAAGCTGGTAGTCCCTGGTGACAACCAATATAACTAACTCAGGAATAACTGTGCGTAGAAAAGAGGCAGGAGAAATTTTAGAAGCAGTCAAGCAACATATAAATTTTCACTCAGGCTCAATTTTCCCATCAAAAGAACAACACAGCATACAAATTATAAGAAGAAAAACTATAAACTATACACACACACACATAAGAAAACACCAAACCACACTTTAAAACACACATACAAAAGGGTCTACCCTCTTCCAAACTTCTATAAATAAAGAAGTACAAGAAAGAGTTTTTTAAAGTAATTCATAATTCTCCTGTCCCTTTCTTTTATGCCTAGGTAAAAGACATCCCTGTTTACCTCAGCATTTCTTTCCAGACTGTACCAACAGATACATAATTCTACAGATCACTGACTAAAACCAGAACCTCGCATAAGATTTAAATACTTGTAAAACTCCCAGATTTTCTTGGCAAAGTGAATTATTTGGCTTTGATTTTGGTTCCTGGAAGGGAAAATATAACCACATTTATGCTTGTTGGGGCAGGAAAAACTCTAAGTGAACTATTTATTGATCTCCTTGGCAGAATTTCTAATTTTTCTATCTCTTACAATGATGCAACCTGCTACCTCCACCTCCCAGTGCCGTCAGGGAAAGCTTCTGCACTGATGGACACGTTTTGCACATTCCAGCGGGTAGCCCCTGGTCAGCAGAGGTCACTAGGCTCTTGAAATATAGTTAGTATAAATGAAGACTGAATTTCTTATTCTACATCAATTAAATTTTAATTTGAACTGTCATGCGAGTTAATAAATAACACAGTAGATAAAATAACTCTTTCATAATCTTTCCAATCTTTCAACTCTCTGCTAAAAAAGGATGCCTCTTCTATGAAGCATCTCCACCTTCTACAACAAATAAGTTCAGTGTCTCCTCTCTGTTGTGCCACAGAAATTTAAATATTTATGGAGAAGTTGCCTGGGATTGTTATCAGCACACAAAGCCAATGCTTAGCCTAATCAAAATTACTCTTAGAAATTCCTGATAGGGAAGAGGGGCACAGTGGTGCTCCCCTGTAATCCCAGCACTTGGAAGGCTGAACCAGGAGTTCAAGGCCATCCTGAACTACATATTGAGACCAAGCCTCAAAAACTAAAAAAAAAAAAAACTTAAAAAAAAATAGTAATTCCAAAGTCAAGTCTAGCTCATTTTTCTCTCAAACTGGAACCAAATTCTTATTGCTCAATTAAACATGAATGTCATCACAGATTTGCACACAAGGGCCGTGATACAAGAAAATTTCCCAGCTAAACATCCAACTGACAACAACAAAGGCAGATGCTATTCCTATGAGAAACACAAAGTAAGTGAGATGAATAGGAAGAATAAAAGATTCATGTTAACATCCTCATTCTAGTGCCATTATGAGGATGATATAAGGCAGCACATATGCAAGGTACCTCTCTCTCTCTCTCTACTCACCTCCCTTTCTCAGTTACCTACTGTCCTTCCTTACCCACTTATTTATTTTTTGTCCCCCTTGCCTCCCCTCTCCTCTAGCAACCATGCTTGGTATTTCAATTCCTGTAAATTAAATACAGGTATGATGGAATTCTACTTAAATAGCACTTAGCACTTTCTCCTGTTCATTAGTTATTTATGGATAACCTCTCTGTCCTCCATTAGTTATCTTTGTCTTCCCCATATGCCAATATAATTCATATTATTATCAACTACAAGAGCAGTGCATTTAAACTACATTATCTATTCTTACTTATAAAATTAGGGACTAGTATGAAACAAAGAGCACAAAACTTTGAAGCCTTTAGTGACCAAGCAGTTTGGAAAAACACCTGAACAAGATGTCTGTCTAATATGTGATAGAAATTAGCTAGTTCCTGCTGATAGTACAACAAGGTAACGTTTGCTACCAGCTTGTTGTCAGGTCTTTCAACTGCGTTTGTTTGTTTGTTTGTTTGTTTGTTTTTGGTACTAGGGACTGAACTCTGGACCTTGCGCCTGAGGCAGGTGGCAGAACTACTGAGCTAAATCCCCAGCCCTGGGAGCAGCATGTAGATTAAATATTCAAAGCAAATCGAGTCCCCGTTTGGTTTTCTTACACAAATAATAAAGGTAAAATGGCCTCCAGGATGGTTCAGGGCTGAGATCATGGGTGTGTATAAGTAATATTTTTCTTTTTTTCCTCCAGTACCAGGGATGGAACTCAGGACCTTGCATTTGCGAGGCAGGCGCAGTTCCACTGAGCTAAATTCCCAGCCCTGTGTATGTATAATTTGTTTTAAGGGTTCACCCATCTGCTTGTGCATGCTAGATTCTACTGAAGAAAGTTACTGACCCTTCTCACAGATGGGGAAAAAAAGAGAGTACTCAGTTCTTTCAATTCTCTATAAATCTAGGACTCTAAATCTCGATACCCCTTTAAAATGGGCCAAAAGCATTCAGAAGCAAATCCATTTATCAAACGCATATGTTTAAGAATTTTAATTGCCTAACCATTTATCACAGTCATCTCATATCAAATGGGATACTAAATTTCACAGACTGGAAGGTTTATGATTTCCTAGGCAAGCTTAAGTAAAAGTCATAGTTTAACTTGCAGCTATACATTTTATTAAGGATATAATAATAAATTACTCAAAGACACTTCAGTTATAATGTTATTTACACCCACACAAAAAATTCAACTCCAGCAGCATGAATTTTAAGCTCAGGATAAAATATATCATTTTCAATGATAAGTCATTAAGAATTTAGGCATCTTGATTCTTCAAGTTTTGAGAAAAGTACATCAAAAGAAAACAAAATTCAGCAATAAAAATAAATGTTCCTGAATCGCTTCTGATGTTTCATATCCCACAAACATTTAGGAAAGAGGACCGCTTCAGTGCAGTCAACTCCTACGTCACTGTTATCACGGCAACTAGGTAAGCGGTGTCTTGGCAAGAGAGGGACTCCGCCATGCTATTTGTCATTCCATGTGCAAGTCTCATTAAGAAAACAGTTTAAGCTGGGCGTGGTGATGCAGGCCTATCATCCCAGCACTCCGGAGGCTGAGGCAGGAAGTTTGCGACCAGCTTGAGCTACATAGTGAGTTCCAGGTCAGCCTCCACTAAATAGTGAGACCCTGTCTCAATACCCCCCCCAAAAAATAGTTTAAGCATGCTTACTTGTCACAATCTACATTATATTAAGAACAGTTCTATCATAATTAACTAATGTGTAATACCTTTTACTTCTATATCGCTTTATTTATTTCTACTCCAAATAAAAATCTATAGATTCTCAGAACCCCAACTGTAACAATCAATAAATACACAACCGTAAAATAAACATTAACACAATAAACTAAAGAAGCACACCAGCAAGATGCCAGAAACTTGAAGGAATTTCTCCTGCATACACTGCATGTAGAACCTAATTAAAAAAGATATTAAGGGCCTAGAAAACCAGACCCATTGCCAGAAAAATTACCCAGCATTGTGGGAAGAAAATAAAAGGTGTCTGGCAGAATTCCACTAATGCATCTTAATTTGCAGGATTGAGAGCTGAAAGTGTGGACAGGCTGTGGGTGACGGGACACACACAATTCAGCCTAACTCAGAGCAGCTGTGCTAAAAAAGCTCCTGCGTTGCACACACTCTACCCATCCATAGAAAATAAAGATGTGTTCTACGGCCTTTTCTTTGTATAAAAAACCATAGTAGGAGAAAGGGGATTATTAGACAGGCATAGCACACACCAGGTGCTAAGGTCAAAGTGAAAACAAAGACACAGTGTGAAATCTGGCACTCTGGATGCCAAACCGAAGAGGGAAAGAAGCAGGCTCAAAATTCTTCTGGATTCTGCACGGCTGTGTCTTCCTCTCTTACCTCCTCTTTAACTTCCAGACCAGTGGTGGCAAACCAATGGCACATGTGCTACAGCAGGTTCTTTGTTATCACTGAAAGGTCTGAAAGGTTCGCCATAACTGCTCTAGAGTCTTTAATCTGTAGTGTTCGCTTGTGTCACCCTGAGCTCCGATACAAATTCTGAGAGAAAGAGCTGTGTGACCACCTGGAGGACAGGGAACTGCAGTTCTGAACAGGCTTTGCTATTTGCAAAGGTGAGAAAAAAAAAAAGGTATTTTAAAACATAAATTAATTTGAAAACAACGTGCTTTTACAAAAGAACGGGCTGGATTCAGCGGCATGGGTCTGGAGTGCCACCCCAGCCAGGCATATCTCTTGAACCCTGGAGTTCGAGCCTGGGCAACACAGAGATCTCCCCTCACAGGATGATTTCTGCAAACAAATCAATTTTAAATTTACCTTTGCTTTCTCAGGATAGCTTGAGAAAATGTAGTCTTTATGAAACGAGAGTGAGGACAGAATAGAAAAAGATTTTGCAAAGTGGCAGGGAAGGACCAATTGAAGATGGAACAAGTTTTAAAGGTAGCTGGATTTCATTACAGAAAAAGTTTGGTGAGATTGAAAATTTAATAGGAGAATTCAAATCCTAAGACATAATAAAACATAGAAACAATCTTTAGAAAGTAAACTTCCTCTATTCCAAGGAAAAGCACAAGGTAGCACAGATGAAGAAAGGAACAGAGCTAGGAGTAGAAGGGAGACAAAAGAAACCAGCCTATAGGCAACCCTAAAAGCCACGGAACAAATGAAAAGAAATATTTGTGAGAAAAAAACTTTCACAGGCTGATGAAATACTAATCTGCAGACTGAAAGGTCATAGTCAGTAACAGGCAGAATGGATGGAAATGAATGAAGTCTAACTCTGCTATGTTGTCTTTGCAGAGCAAGAATTTAAAAAGGAATC
The DNA here is from genome assembly GCF_012274545.1 of Fukomys damarensis. Taxonomy (NCBI): domain Eukaryota; kingdom Metazoa; phylum Chordata; class Mammalia; order Rodentia; family Bathyergidae; genus Fukomys; species Fukomys damarensis. Next base: position 45,736,229 of record NW_022900927.1, on the reverse strand, counting down.
CTAGAAGCACCAAGACAGAAAAAATAAAATACGGAAAATATCAGTCTGGCTTCAAACTCTCCAGAAGCCAAGGTAGTAGCACTGTAATTCCAGAGCAGCATTACCATACAGGTTGTTCATTTATAATTGAAAATAGAAAAGATGACAGATATGAAAAGGCGCTCACATGGGACATGTGAACACAGTCTTTATCCCCACATATACAGAGCCAATATCCCGAGGAAAAAAGAAACAACTGCCGCAAATCCTGTCAAAAATAAGAAGGCAAATGGAAGAGGCGGTATCTAAAGAAACACACATAACATAAAAACAAAAATAATAAGTCACAAAGAAAGAGGGAAAAGAGCAGTCAGAGGAAGCAGAACTGAAAAAATTATTTTGTCATTTTTAAGAGGATATCAAGGTATGAATCCTTATGATAATAAATTTACAAGTAGGAAAATATGTGTATGTGTTCTTTAAAAGATTAAAGTAAACATTAGTGGGAGCAAAAAATACGCATTCTCAACTTAAAAATCAGAAAGACATCAAAAGCATCACACTGAGAGAAAATATTGTTTCTGTGTAAGTGTTTATATAAATAGAGAGAGAGCAAGAGAGTGAGAGGAGAAGGGATGAAGAAAGTGGGAAGAAGCAATGGAGACCCATCATGAGTATCTGCAACATTTTCTAGAGGACAAATGTGAAGACTGCAACAAGGACATCTAGATTTTGACATGAGCATTACTCACGTCTGTGGATTAGACGTTATGACTAATTTTTTGTGAATGAAAAAAATCTGTAAATTAGAGTGGTTTCATGTAGCAAAAAAGTTTTAAAAATACATAGTAAAAGAAAAATAAAGAAATTACAGTAGGAGATGGTCATATAATCCATTCTTTTTCCATTCACCTTGGCAGAAGAAATATATACATTTCTTATATCCATATATCATGCATATATATGCAAGAATATTTCAGTTGATATATCTCTCATTTTTTGGAGCCCTTCTGAATCCAAGCATGCATTATAACAGGAAATTAAAAAAAACTTTAGCATATTTTTCACAGATAGTGTTGTTTTTCACAATGAATCAAAACTATAAATCAATTTTTAAAATATAAGCCAAAACTCGGCAAATTAAAGTTAAAGAAGAGTCTGGAATGGTAATATACAGCCCCCCGAAGGCAGGAACATCGTAAATTTGAGCTAAGCCAGGACAAATTAACAATTTAGCAAGACCCTGTCTCAAAATAAAAAGTAAAACAAGAACTAGAGATGTAGTTCAGTGGTACAGCACTTCCCAAGCATTCATAAGGTCCTGGGTTCAATCCCAACACTGTAATAAACAGACAGACAGACAATCAACCACAGAAGCTACAAATTAAACAAGAAGAAAAACAAAAGATATAAAAATTGAACCACATACTGTTTAAAAAGCAAAAGAGTCATAATAGAATTGACTGACGCATCTAACAGCAAACCTGAAAAAGAAAACTATGTGGATCAGCTAAAACTTAACTGCTCTTAACAGATTACTTGGGGAGATTATTTAAACACGCTGACTCAATTGTAGAGTGTACTATCCAAGGACTGTCCACATTATTCACGTGTTTATTTTTTTCAGTGCTTCAGATCAAATGAAAACCTTCCTCATGCTAGGCAAGTGCTCTAACACAAACTACACCCCAGTACTAGATTGTCTACTTTAACCCTGCCCTCCTGTGCTACAGATACCCAGCAACCGAAAACAACCCTTGGAGGATTTGGTCTCAGGTCTATTAAAGGGATTTAAGTAAATCAAAGGACTCAACAATAAACAGAGAACATAAACAAGAATATAACAAAGATCTTCCAGACAATAATATTATCCACCAGACACTGTAACAAATTATAAACAATGAGACACAAATGACTCTCCAAAAAATTTCTGTTCAATGAGCCAAGAAGAAAAATAAAACTGAACAGATCAATAGCCACAAAAGCTATAAAAAGTTATCAATGAAATGCCTTCTATAGAAAACCAAGCTAATATTGTTACATAAATTCATTGAAACCCAAGGGACAGATACTGCTGTCACATAAAATGTTTCCGAGAATATAAAAGCTTTCCAAATCGTTTTATGATGCTAGCATAATCCTGAAAAATACAGGCTAAAAAAAGAAAACCACACTCCAATCTCACTCATGAATACAGCTACAAAAATAAACTACTTACAAATAGACTCTAGCAGTGTATTAATATATCATACTGTATTTATGTTCATTTTATTCTCTAGTGCAACATTCATTTAGTTATAGGGAAATTATCAGAACAATTCTTTGCATCAATATGTGAAAGCAGAAAAACATATGGGTAACTAGACAGCTATTTATATATTACTTTTCAGTGGAGGCTTTCTATTACAAGTCTACAAAGTAAACACAGGAACTTAACAATTCTCTCACAAAATCTGACTGAAATATCAAAGAAGGGATTTTTTTTTAAGGGGACATAGATGCCCAAAGATACTCTGTTCAAGGACCACATATTTTTATTATCCCTTACTATATGACCTACTCTATTATACACTCAACTAATATATTATCAAATGGTTAATCTCTGCAGACAGCATGATTAATCTCTCTCCTTCCTCCAGATAGGGTAATGGCTCCCCAGAACAGGCACCTTTATCATCTTAGTCATCATTTTCTTATTCTCATCATATCATGAGGTCAAATAGCATCTTTTAAAAAAGGGAAAAAAATGAGAGAATATGTTATAAAAGAATATTCAAAAAGGGGATAGATTATCAAAGTTTTTAATTGGAAAAACTTACTTAGAAATGTTCAAGAATTCAGTGAATCTTAGCATCACTTAGTTCTCACCACACAAGGCTTCCTTGGGTGTGACTTGGGTGAAACTCAGAATACATATCAGCATTTTAAGCCAAGGTAAAACAGCTGCAGGTCTTGGCCCAGGCTCTGCTGGCTTAGAAGTCCGTACAGCTTTAGAGCTTAAAAGACTCTTGCTACTATGGATCATAAAGGCCTGGAAGCTTCTCTGTGCCTGGGCTTTCCATGATGCTTAAAATGCTCCAGCCTTCTCCTACTCCCAACATCACAGGACTTAGTGTGCTTCACATCTCAGCCCTTCCCACTCCCACACCCTTCAGGCTGCACACTTTCCACTGTAGGAATCCTGGATCCTCCCAATAAATGTACTCTTTATCTGTGACCACACACTACCATTCCTGGAGAGAATCTCAATGAACTACCTTCGTCTCTCCAAATTTCCTGTTTTTCATCAACCTAATGCCTCAAAGAAAAAAGTACTGACTAAGTGCCTCTCCCTGTGAGGACCACTCCCCAGGCCTGGAAGAAGAGATAAACATCTTCCTTCTGATGACTAGGGGTTGCATTATTCAGCCTTAGTTCCTGCACATCATTTCCTACTTCATAAAGGAACTATAATTAACACTGGATAGGTTTCATTTATGGCCAGCTGCCCATCCACAGTTGCATTATTATCAACACTTTACGAAGATGATTAATTTAAATCTAGCCTAAGGAAAATATCAAAAACAGTAACAGAGTACTCAAATTCTTGTTCCTATAAATGTGTTTCCTTCAAAAAAAAAACAAACAAACAAAAAAAAAACACCCATTTGCAGTTGTAGACAATGATATTCTAGTCTCCACACCTAGAAATCTAAAATCATTTCTGATTCTCTCTTCAGTCTCATATTCAATCTCTCAAGTTTCATCAAAGGAAATAATGCCTAAATAAGGGACTGAGTGGCTCCAGCATTCCTCTTGGGATAGACATACTTAAGAGTAAGACCAGCATTATGTAACTGAAGACCAGGATGCTTCAAGACATTTAAATAATCCTGTGGTAAAACCGCGCAAGCTTCTAGGACAATGGGGATAGTGAATCAAGCAAAAGGGAGTAATACCTAGCATTGCAGCAGAAGGCTGATGATACCTGAGTGGAGAGTAGAAAGAAGCAAAGAAGATTTCCCAGAACAGTAACAACTGTGGGCTTTTGGAAGGTTGAGATTGCAACCATCTGTTTTAAATTGTTGTGCTGCACCAGGAACTGTTGCTACATCAAGACTTCATGAAGACTAGACTCACAACACTAACACCAATGGGTCTCTTCCCAATCAAGAGGTCACTTCAGCCACGATGGATTCAGAGGATGGAAATGAAAGGGCGCAAGGAGGTAATAAACTGCGTAACTGAGTCAAGATATTGGCAACAGCAGAAACATATATGAGCTTCCTGCCAGCCCCTATAGTTGTCCTTAAAGAACCACTGACCCAGGATTTCTCAATCGCACACAGGAAAGGATGTTGCAATGTTCCTTCTAGAACTCTTTCAGGGTTAAGTCTGTATCTGAGGCCATCTGCAAGCACAAGCAGCCAACATTTGGGTCATAACTCAAGACCTTGGTCATAAATTAAAACTAAAATTCTGGTTGTAACCCAAGCCGTTCCTATGTCACATCGTCCTAACTCGAGGGTCCACTGTACTTACCTGAAGCTGAGTACTAAGAGGCCATGGCTTGGAATGCATGAGTCTCCCTAGTGAACCATTCCTAATGAGTCCATCCCAAGGGACTCCTGACTCCTTCCAACTCTCTCTGCTCTGCAGTTTCTCCTTCCTGATCATCCTGGAGCCTCCTAATGCCACACTATTACTAAATATCACCATCCTTTATATCAGTATCTCTTGTAATATTTAGCACAGTAAAAAAGTCCTTCATTGCTGCAGAGTTGAGAAAACAGGGAGTCGGAAGTTAACAAACTTGACGGAGATCACACTGCTGCTGAGTGGCAAGGATAAAAACTGAGCTCAAGTGTGTGTAATGCAGCCTCACATTCTTTACTCTCCACTCCACTGCATTCTCAGTCTACCACATCCCTCTCTGTAGGTGATACTTAGCTTTTAGCTACCAATTTGCTACCGCAAGCTTCAAAAGAAACCTGGGCACCGTGCAAATCAAAGCCAAGAAAAGCACAATTTGAGGAGATGATTTAATATTTCCTGTAGGAAGCAAACATAATCCATAAAGAGAAAATATGAAAAGAGATATGCATTTTTCCCGATTTTGACATTGATTATAGAAAGACATGGTCCAACTGCTGTCAGACATCTTGCTAGGAAGATGCTCCAGACAAAAGTCTATGTAGATTCAACCAAGGGATGGTTTCATAAATGCGTTGACTACACACTTCAAAACAAAACACTGGCTACAGATATTTTCCTTATGTAACGTAGTTACTTCCCAAATTTACGTGGTCAGTTATTTCAATCCTAGAACCTAACTTTACATAGAAGTGATACTATGACATGCCAAAACCAAGAAATTACGACAGGAAAAGAACAAACTGCAGGGCACCACCACTTATAAAATAATAGTTTCAGACATATGTTTCTAAAAATCAGGTTAGTGGGTAACTCAAAACCTGTTAAAGTAATAGTGTTTGCACTTAGCTTAAAGGCATACTAAAGGTTTAAACATGCTGACATTTCTCCATGTCACTTTCTACATCCACTGCTGTGTTTCTAACCCACGGGCATTAAACCAGCTGAGCTGTAACTCAAAGGATATTTACAATTTATTTACAATTTACAAACTAGTTTTTCGGCTGTCATCTATAAAAGAACATAGCTGCTATTTGTCATCAGAGCTTAGAAAAACTGACAACTGTTTTTAACTTCTTACAATGCCAGTTTTCTATAAAGCAAGAGTCGAATAGAAATTTAAAAATTACTATTACAAAAGATTACAATGTATTAATCAAGGGATGGAATTTTACCAGAATGTTTGAGCTAGAATTCAGGGCTTATGTATTAATTTTATCACATAGCTACTAAAAAAGATCAAGACCTCCATGATATACCATATCCTCTTCACATAAAACTGCCTTTGTATTTTTCTTGGGAATTTTTCCATAAAGAGCAAAGAAAGTACATAGAATTTACAATCACAATTTTATCTCTGTAAAAAGGTAAGTTTTAGATAAGCCATTTGAAGGTCTAAATTTACCTTAAATTCTTAAAACAGCTTCTTGATCACTTTATGTAGTGAAAGAAAACCAAGTTCAGATATTAAGCAGAGTTCATGGCATCCTTTTTAAAGGTTATTTTAATATGCATTAGGACACTAAGATACACTCTCTTGATTCAAATGTTCAGAACATGTGAACTGGTTTTGCTTCCTAAAGCAGGGTTTTTCAAACAACAGTGATAACAATAGCAAGTCTCTTGCATGGTACTATATAACTGAAAGTAATTTTTCCAAGTTGTTGTTGTTGTTCTTGATTGTTTGCAGTACAGGGGACTGAACGGGGGCGGGGCTGAACAGCTAGGCAAGTGCTCAACCACTGAGCTATTTATATACCCAGCCCTTTTGATATTTGTTTTTAATTTTAAGAGACAAGGTCTCACTAAATTGCCCAGGCTGGATTTGAACTCACAACCCTCCTGCCTCTGCCTCTCAAATAGCTGAGGTTACAGACAAGCATCACTGTAGTTAGCTACAATTTTCCCATATAATTTTCTATATATCACTAAATGGGCATACGACCATAGAGGAAAACTTGATATTCTCATGTCTATTTTACCAATAACGAAAGGGGTGCTCAGAGATTAAAATCATTTGAAGCTTGAGAGACAGAATACAGACCTCAATTCCAATTTAGTACACTGCCCTAGATGGCTACAATGCCTCCTACAGTAATATCTCATATTTAAACAGTGCTTCGCATTCTCAAACCAAGTTTGTGGTAAAGGTTAACAAATGAAAATCTGTCACTGCGTGAATATTTACATCCAAGTAATACCTAAGCTAGTCTAAAATTACTGGATGGTTTCATTAGGGTTTTAATTATTATACATATTTATTATTAACACACAATATGATTTGGGTTTAAACTGCCATTTGAAAAATAACTATTCTACAGCATTGTGTGCAGATCAGGCATCAGGAACGGGTCATGAATCTAACCCTTAATATTACACTTATAAAATGAATAGCCAGGGATAATTTCACAGAATTTGTCATTCACAGATATTATTCTACATCTTGGATCTATACCCAGGAATAGAACTTCACAAACAGCTTTACAAGTTAACAGCAAGCTGCTCTTCACAGTTTTATACCAATTTATACTCATAGCACCAATAGGTGGACCCCTATCAGCTTATAATATTGTGAGTAAATATTATATACCAGTAAAATAAATACAGTAGTACTCCACACCATATTATAAAACATACTGAGCTGGGCATGGTAACATATGCATGTAATGCCAGCACTCTGGAAGATCACAAGTTCAAGTCCAGCCTAGCGGCTCAGTGATACAGTCTTAAAATAAAATAAAATTTAAAAAGAGCTGGGGAGGTAATGCTCAGTGCAAAGACCCTGATTCAATCCCCAGTAACAAATAAATAAATACACATATTTGTACAAAGAATAATGGAGGCTTTATTGAGTACAACACAGTTTTTACAAAGTTCAAGCCTAGACAAATCTAGAAAGAGAAATAAAAATATGTGGTAAGCTAGTTGTTAAAAACCAAGGGGAAGAGGCTAAGGGAAGGCAGAGGCATGGATAAAAATGAGAACCAAGATCTGTCATGTAATGGTACAAGATCCCAATGATGAATGCAACTGTACTATATCCAAAAAGTACCAATAAATTTAATGAAAGAAAAAAAAAGGAAAAGAGACAAAATTATAGACTTATTTTCATGTTAGAGTCAGAAATATCGGACTACGGAAGTACACAGATATTTATACATTGCCTGTATTCTTTTTTTTTTTTTTGGTACTGGGAATCAAACTTGGGTCCTTGCACTTATGAGGCAGGAACTGGAACCAATGAGCTAAATTTCCAGCCTGCCTGTATTCCTTAATAAGTATAAAATAAGGTAAAAATTATATTTTTAAATTTCTAATTTATAACAAGACTGTACAAATCTCACTTCACATTTAACTTACAATAAAATCTTTTTTAAAAATATTTTTTCTGCTAAAGTAACAAGGTTCTGAATTCTCTGGAGATTCATCCAATCCTTTGATATTTCAATCATAACTCTTTTTGAAGGACCTCTCCTGTCAGTCCCATGGGGATGAGTGCTGGACCTACTTCTGCTGCACCCACTGAGTATGGGTTTATGTGTTAACTCTCGCTTCACTGAGCCAACTTCACTGACTGCATGGAATCTTCCCATCTTTTAAAAGAGCAAAAGTTGTGCATTTTGCATTGTGTTTTTAAGTGCTTTTGAGATATTCTCAGAAGACATTATTAACATTTGATGCGGAACTTACAATAGCATTAAGTAGAGAGAGAGGAATTAAGGAGTAATCTGAGAAATCACTAATAAGCATTTTTTTGTTTTGTTTTCGAGAGCAAACTATAGCCAACAGGAACTATGATAACAAGCACTGCACAAGTCAGATTTCTAAGGTATATGAAGAATATTTCTTAACCTCTATAGAGTATCAGACTACTCTTCAATAAACTGCCCAAGAGGAACATTAAAATCCACTGACCCCTTAATGTTGCTATAGAGATAGCAACACAATGTATATGGAAAATGTTGGTAAGTATTCAAGGATATTTACCAAATGTTAATATTTTAAGATTTTATTCATGAGAAAATTGCAACAAAAAACAACTGTGTAAGTGAGCAATATTTATTCTGTTTAAAACCTAGCAAACAAAGCACAAAAACAAGTAAGAAAGGAATGCTCCAAGCCCTAAGGACCACTGGGAGAGACTCCTTTGCTCCCTAATAGACTCCCAGCGGAACTACTTAAAGTGCATGTGTTATCTATTAAATACAGTAAAAGCCAACTACACTCTGTAAAGTCCTGTCAGAATTGAGGGTTGGGTTTTTCACGTTTTCCTTTTATCCCTAGAAATCAGGGTTTTGCTTTAGGAAAACAGTCTGGACTAAAGTAAACACAAGGCTAAAACACACTTATCATAGTAATAGTTTTATTATAACCACTAGCGCAATGATTCAAACTCTCTTCGTGGGAAGAATGAGCCCTGGAGGCATAAGGCTCCACTGGAATCACTGAGGTGAATCCTTTCACAGTCACAGCTGTGCGATATGTGGATCCGCAGCCACCCATCTATGCACACAGCCAGTGAAGGAGCCATCACTTCCACTATGTGGTGTGTACCCTCCAAAGAAAGTAAAGGTTGCTAGGCCACAGGAAAACACTACGCACATCCACAAACGTCTCACACTCCACAGAACTGTTGATCATTGTTAAATAGCTCCCAAAAGCCCAATCTCTCTAGTATTTGTATGTGCTTATGTTGTTTACACCTGACTACTGTTCAGGACACTACGCTAACGTTAATTATTCATAGGCAGGGAGGGGGTCTGTATATTCTTTGATGGCATGCTGTGACCAAATCTGGAAGTAGTGATACCTGCCAAAGCCGGGAGACCACATGAATATGAAACCCTCATGCGGTTTTATTGGCAAGACAACTACTCCCAGGCACATCCAACTTCTTCTTTTGTAAAGAAAATGCCTGCTTAGTCCACAGCTCTTGGACACAGACTCTAATAACCTGGTTAATGTGCCAATCAAGAACTTATCTGTCCTTACAACATGCACACACCTTAAAGAGTGTTTCTACATGAGAAGATTTTACATCACTATTGATGAGAGGAGAATTAAAGGGCAAAGACTGCCTTATTTTTATAATTTTACATGCTATTATTAGTAAATACAGAGATTATACTAAGCATCCAACAGAAGTTAGAAAAACTGGACAGGAAAATATAAGGCAATATTAAAGCTCTAACTAGAACGTTTCACAGGTAAGTTTATCATATACCCTAAGAAGAACTAGTTCTATTCTTACATTAAGTTCTTCCATGTAACAGAAGAGGAGGAAAAGTTCCCTCAACTCATTTTATTAGCTATTGTAACCTTGACTCCAAACTAGATAAGCCAGTCTTGTGTCAATTATGAGCACAGACATTAAGAGTGTCTTTTTTTTCCTAGTGTATCATTTTACACTTAGTAGTTAACTTCATTTTTCTCCCTTTTCTTTTTCCTATTGTGGTAAACACACATCTTTAAAGAAAAATTAAATCAACAACAAAAAATGAAACATCCACCAAAAGTTAGCTTTGAGGGTGAAAGCAAATCTGACACTAACCTACTAAGTGTGGCGAGCAAATTGATTTCAGCTACAGTGACAGAAACCTAACACAAAAAAACAGGAGAACTCATTAGCTACCATAACTAATCAGTCAGACCTAGGATGTGGGATTCTGTGTTTTTAGCTCCAAGCTCCACCGGCCCACCTCTTGGGATTGAAAGTAGCAAGAAAGTTACCACACCAGCAGCTTACCTTAACACCGGCTAAGAAATCTCCAGGGAAAAGGTCCATCTTCCAACAAAAATTCCAGGAATTGAGACTCACCTGACCAACTTCAGTTACTTAGCCATCTGCATGTGGGCAGGAGAACAGCCCTTGTCCGTTAGAGCAAAAGGTAGAATGTGAAGAGAGCCTCTTAAATTATATTAGAAAATATCAAAAAAGATTCCCAAAAGAAACACCCTCACTGTAAATGGAATAATGGAATTGATGTCAGAGACACAACAGATACCTACCACAGCTGGGTGCTGTTCCAATCCAAAGAGGAACCAAGAATAAATAGATAACACTAAGCAGTTCTACTCACCTGCCCTAGGCCTCCTCTATAACAAAGTTTCCAGCCATCAGTATTTAAATTACATTTGCTCACAACACTGGTGAATTTGAAGAATTTTCCCCTCCAAACAACTGCAAGTTGGAATGTTGGCGGGTACTCCAAATACAATGGTATACAGATGAACTTTGATTGTAATCTCTATTTCAAGGAAGCTTTGATTTGTGAAAGCCGCTTACAGATAGCATTTGAAAAATAATTATGCTTTGCACGACACCATTCTCTGAGATGCTTTCTATAGCTCATTTAACCCATCCTCACATATTCCTGTTCACAAGGAGATGAGTGCAGTTGCAATGTGCTCTGCAAAAATAAAATATAAGAAACCAATTTCCAGGGCACATAATTTCACAAGTGCTTATTCACATTCCAAAATGATACACTACTACATGAACTGACTCAGCTGAAGGACTTTTAAAAGCAAGTACCTCTAGTACAATCAAAATGTTTAATTTGCAAAGTTTTGTTCTATGCATGAACAGAGCAAATCTATTATTTTAACTAAGGGCTGGCTCCTTACAATACAAAGTCTCTAAGCCTTAAAACCCTATGGGTTTTTCATTTTGTTTTTTTAACTCGGTGCATTAAACTACTGGTAGAAAAAATCAGTAACACAATATTTATTTCTAGAAGCCACAAAGAGCATGCATTTAAAACAATGCAATATTCTCTAAGAATAACAATTTCTCAAACTTCTCTCAAGTTCTTTCCGACAAACAAAAGACAGAGTAATAGAAATGTTTGCAGATGTCATTCTTTGAGGTGTCTCCAAGAAAGGCAGGTGAACTTTCAGGCATAAACTTCACTCAATTGATGCTAACAGCATCTCCATTTGTTCCTAACCACAAGACTCCAGAAAGTCCCAATTCCTGGCAAACATGACCTACTAAGCCTCCCTAGATAATCCACTCAATGACAGCTATGCCTCCATGAATGTTTTCTAATTAATGTAATACAGTTTATTTTTACTTAGATAGCACTAGGACCTTTTTTTTTTTTTTTTTTTTTTTTTTTTTTTTGGTACCAGGGATCAAACCCAGGTCGTTGCGCTTGCAAGGCAGGGGTCGGAACCACTAAGCTAAATCCCCAGCCTGCCTGCATTAGGACCATTTTCATCACCATAAGGCAAAGGCTGACTCTTGAAATCAATTAATTTTCATATCAAAAAACTATATAAGCGTTTTAGAAGATCTTTGAAAATTTAAACAGCTTTACACATATCAATTAGGTCTCTCAGAGATTTTATTATGCTTTGGCTATGACAGGAGAAAGAACTAAATCTTAGAAGTGATGAGTAAAGTGTTCTGTGCCTTCTTTGAAACAAATGAGCTTCTGCAGTTTTCTTATAATTCTTTCCAACTTAGCAAGCAGAAATGAATAACAATTTTCATAATTACCTTCTCCAGTTAAAATTATTGTTGCGAAAACACTAGCCAATAACTCATTGGTAAAAAACATCACATAACAACATTGTATTTACTTTTAAACTTGGGCCTTCTATAAGACAAAACCACAAATAAAGAAAGTGTTTAAAGAATATTTATATATGCCAGTATATGTCAGTTTTTCTTCTCTATTTCTTACCAGAAGACATCTTCATTAAAAAATTATTTTAGCTAACATATTGACATGATATCAATTTTTCAGAAGTAAATGATTTAAATGAAATAAATTTTCCACAGCTAGTCTAGAAGCCAATGCTCCTGACAGTAGAAGGGCAAGAGTGCTGAAGAGAGAAGACAAGCAGCCTAAACAACCACTCACATACATGCTTCTAGGCCTTCTGGCTAAGATCAAGTGTAGGACCACTCACATAAAAGAAAACACACACACACACACACACATGCACACACACACAAGGTCAACAAGGTATATCCCTCTATCTTGCTGGCTTAAGATGATGAAAAGACCCAGGGAGGGAAATTCTCACTAGAGCAGCCCTTGAGGACAACAGGAACAACTGATGTGGGTGACCTGAGCCAAGGCACCTCAGGAAAGCAGGACAGCAACATCACAGGTGAGAGATTTCAAAGCTCGTCTTGCCTCTGCCCAGCACAGCTTTGACTGGGGATAAGGAAAAGGCAGGAGAGGAGACTTGGGGTATCATTAAAATCACACCTCAATGTCAGATAATTACTTATGAATTTCACTGCTCCTAACTTAAAGCATAACCCCAATGTAGTAGTCAACCATCTTGAAGGTTCTGCGTGCACGATGTTTATTCATGTTAATGAAGGTGTATGATGATGATGTAACACAGTTTATATTCTGAATTTAAAATTAACTTGCTGGAATCAGTGGCTGGTATTTATGCAGTCTCTAATCCAATTTACCAAAATAATGATTGACTGCTACCCAGTTTATGCTCCCAAGAATATAAACAGCTTACTTACTAGTAACTCAGAATAATCCCAGCCATGACGTTCTTATAAGCAACCAGACAACTTTAAGAACACAAAATTAGATCTCCTAATTTAAAAAGTAGATTGTCTAAGAGGGGGGAGAGCATATCAATCTAATAAACACTTGGAAAAATGTTTAACGTCAACAAAAATATAGACAGCAAATTAAAAAGAAATGCCATTCTTCTCTTACAAAAGTTACAACAGTTTTGAAAAATAATATCCAATAATATTGGTCAGGTTAAAGGTCATGTTCACATTTTTTTTTTCTTTTTTGAAAGGGAGAACACTACACATTTGAAATGCCTTGACATCTTGCTCATCCCCTAACACAACCCTGTCTAACTGGAAATTTACAGGCATGAAACATTTCAGATTCCATGCAATGTACATGTGAATACTTCACGGTTTTGATAAAAGGGAAAAAAGGTATTAATTACAATAAATTCAGAAAATCCTTTTTTTAATCATATTATACTTTATAAAAAAATAAACACTAGCAACATTTACTAAAGTTATAGTTGCCATTTTCCTTTCTTTAAAGAGCTAAAATTATTGAACATATCATAGAATTTTAATATATTCACACAATATTAATACATGTTATTCATGCAATATTAATAAATTTTGCATAAACAAGCAATACTCCCATTAACCATAACTTCAAGATCAGACATCAAAACCGTAGCTTTCTCATGAAGAGATGATTTACAGTAGTCAAAATTCTGAATTATTTTAAAATAACTATGTTGTTTTATTTGTGTACTTATGTTTCATGTTATTTTTGTATACTTCACTGTGTCTCGGAATTTAACACTGTCTCAGAAATTGGTGGACAAAAAATAACTCTCACAGCACATAAATATAGACTGCAAGTTATATCTGCTTGAGTGTAAATTCCGGCTTCCTCATTTGAACCTGGGAAGTTACTTTTTTCTCTTCAACAGTTTCCCCATCCAAGGGGAAAATTTAAAAAACAGAATTCTATTCATTCAGTAGCAATTCACTAAGTATCTATTATATACCAGGTACTGCACCAGCTGAGGTCCTAGGATTTAGGCCAGAAGAAGAAAAAGTCAGAGCCCACAGAGAGCTTATATTCTGGAGGGATTATACTACTGAAGATTGTGGCAAGGAACTGGAAAAATCACACATTTTACATAAAGCACTCTGTGCAGTGTCTGAAACAGACAGACAATAGCTACAAGCCACAGGATTGATAATAGTTATTTTTATCTCATGAGACTAATGATAGCTATTATTATCTCACACTACTGTAAAAATTCAGTGAGCCAGTTCAAACAAAGCACTTTTCCTTAGGTTTAAAAAAAACTCTATAGATAATCAGCTATTACGATAAAATCATTAACATCATGGTTATTTCTGACATAATCTCTATTTGCTGCAAGTGATGAGTGGGAAGAATGAAGTGGAAAATGCTGGTAAGTCTTTTCGGAAATGGCAAACCTTTGCTGTTTCATGTCACCTACCAAAACACAAAGAAAAGAGGTCAAGGCCGTCTCTTCCCTTCATCTTCATTGTGCATGCTGATTTCTAGCAGAAACCTCCATGATTTGGTCAGCATTGTAAAAAAGCATTTAAAGCCTAGCTTTAAAAAATGGTTTTAACTTCATGACTTCACTAGTATAAAACCAAAGGGAACTTCATAACTTGTTGAACTAAATATGATGAAAGCACTGGCACAAAGAATGACAAGTGCACAGTGAATCATTACACAAACACATGGACTGACTACTGTATGTTTTTCTAGAGAACTATTGTCTCCTCCATCTTTAAAATCTGCTTTAAATAGTTTCTGTCTGTTAACACAATCTTGATTCTTCTTCCTAAAACACTCATCCTGCCACTGCTTATTTCTGCCCTGAGGAGGGGGCCTCACAGTAGAAATTCAGCCTGACACTAAAACGGCAACACATCTGTGTCGTTCAGTGGTGTTCAAATCCCTAAATTTAGGTGTGGGTGGCCAAGCAAGTAGGTGACAATAAAAAAGAAACTGTCCTCGACATCTCCCACTAGGATGTAAATCTAAGAGGACAAGGATTTTATTTTCCCAGTGCAAACACATATGTAAAAAAAGGCTGTCCAAACTAAGACAGACTGGCACTCTCAGGAGAAGCCAGAGTGATTCCTGGGGTGCTGTGAGTCTCCACAGCAGGAAAAGAAGAAGGTTAAGAAAACAGAAGAACCCACTCTTCCGCTTCATTTGTCACCAAATACAACCTGAGCAGCCATTCGAAGCTCAACAGATTTACAATAAAATAAATGAAGGATGGGATTCACTAGGGAATTCCCTCAAGTTCAAGTAAAACAATAAACCATCCTTACTTATCAAACCTGAACAAAACACTACTACTACTACAAACTATTTTGCAAGACAGATATGCTGATGTACAAACTATGTAGTAGGCTTATAAACACAAGAGGCTAAACAGTATATCTTAATCCACTCAGTTCATTTCTTTATTGATTATTTCCCATAACAAGCAGGAGGTTCTATTAGTTTCTATTTTACACTTAACAGAACTAGGGTCTGCAGAGTTATGGACCTTGTCCAAAATCATTCAATTAGAAAACTGTCAAACAAGGATTCAATTTCCTCGAGACCTTATGTTCTGTTTAAGTACTCACCAGAAGAGAAAGGATATTCTCTCCAGTTATACCATCATTGCTCCATGACTTCCAAACTTTTATAATTTAATTTAGGAAACAAGTAGGTAAATTCATCATAATCCATGATACCTACGTTTTCCTTCTTATTCTACTACCCAGACCAAATTTCTTATTTATTACCGAGACTGAGACTGATCATCAAATCTGATTCTTCATATTAAAATTATAGAAAAGTTCAATTTGGAAACAATATGAATTTAACCTTCAAGGGTGAAATAGTGGCTATTACTAAGGATGCTTTTTAAAAAGTGTTAAATATATTTCAAGTTTAAAAAGACACTTTTGTCACAGTCCAAATATCACTGGACTCACCCCTGGATGAATACATCAGTGGATCAATTTGAAAGGTAACAATACTCCATACGCTGCTCTTATAATGGACCACAAATCACAGCCATGCACACTACACTTTAATATCTTTAAGGAAAAACTAATAAGACTCTCCTGAAATTACCTTTTTTCCCCATTCATTCCCTTCTTCTTTGGCACTATGACAGAGAAATTGCCATTAATTAGGTATTTTACACTTTTCAAATTTAAAGCTAGAATTCATTATTCACCATGGGGCAATACAAGTGAAAAAAATACAGAACTTTATATCAAAAAACAAGCTCCTATACCCATCCTGTCAGTAGCTAGAACCAAAATCTCGGACAAAATTTGAATTTCTCTGGACCATTTTTTCATGTTTGAGGATACTGTAGGAAATCTAAAATTCTGGTAATATTACCCATTTTTTTCTTTTGTTCTGAAAAGTCAAAATTAATACAATGTCTCACATTCCTTGGTATAGAGGAAATGATGTTATACATATACGTACTAGTCTTCTATTACTGCACAATAAATCATCACAAAGGTAGGGGCTTAGGACAAGACAGTCATTAGGTCATAGCTGCACAGGTTATAAGGTGAACATGACTCAGTTAGGTTCCCTGTTTAAGGTTTCACAAAGCCAAAATCAAAGTGATGCCAGATCAGGCTCTTCGGCAGATTCTAAGGAAGAATCCACTACAATCCTCATTCCAATTATTACACAAATTCCATTTCCTTGCTGCTCTAAGACTGATGTTCCCACTCCCTTGCTGGCCATCAGCAGGAACCAGTATCAGCTTCTAGATGCTGTCCACATTCTCTTTCACTTGCCCCTCTCCCCTCAAACCAGCAACAGCAGGTAAGCAGCGTACCTCTCAGGACTTGAGTCACACTGACTTACTCTTCTACTATTCCAATTTACAGTTCACCTATCATTTGGGTCAGGCTCACATGGACAATGTCCATATGTTAAGGTCACTTGATTTGGGAACCTCACTGCATCTGCAAAATCCCTTCGCAACAGTGCCTGGATCCTTGTTTGACTGACCAGGTAGGAAAAGGGATCCAAGGGAGCCTGTCATTAGCATTCTGCTTGCAGTGTAGGAGTGGGTGCACATATGTGTACATCTCTTCACAAAGGTCAAAGCTGGCATCATTTATGAATCCCTGTCATACACATAAGTGCTGAAATAGTGTGCCCATAAATATCTTAACAAAATATGACTCAACAGACAAAAGAAAAACACACAGTCCCATATACTATTACTAACTGAGCCCCAGCTCTGGAGAGAAGATAGAAATGAGATGTACCTATCTGAAAACACAGAGTTTTTTTAGGCTGCTGGGTAAGATGCTGATGTTGATGTTGTTCAATGTGAAAATACCAGATGCAAATCAAAAGCCAATAAATAAGCAAATAAGGAAAAGGTAATTTTTAAATATACATACAGTTCTTGCTTATTCCCCAAACTCTAGTGTTTAATACTTTTCTCTAGTAGCTATACCAGCTCTTTGTATCACTGAAACAACTGTAAAACACTATGTAAGTTTTGTTGTTGTTGTTGCTGTTGTTTTGTTCTGTAGTAGTAGAGATGGCTGCAAGGAAGGTTTACCATTGAGCTGCATCCCTAGCCCTCTTTTTTTTTTTTTTTTTTTTTTTTTTTGTACTTTGAGACATTGACTTCCTACCTTGCCCAGGCTGGACTCAAGCTTACCATCCCCTATTGCCTCAGCTTCCTGGGTAGCAGGGATTACAATGCAATTCATAATGCTTTCACGCCCACAGGCAAAGCATGCTTTCTCCAACCAGGGTCAAC
Source organism: Fukomys damarensis (assembly GCF_012274545.1). Lineage (NCBI taxonomy): Eukaryota > Metazoa > Chordata > Mammalia > Rodentia > Bathyergidae > Fukomys > Fukomys damarensis. The sequence continues at coordinate 45,718,289 of NW_022900927.1, read as the reverse complement.
AGCATTACAGCTTAGGACCCAACAAGCAAATAACTACCTGATCTGTACAAAAAGCAAATTGTTTTGCCACACTTCTTGATTCAGAAGACCCAAGCATTTTTTGATACTTTTTAAATTTAGAAAAGGGAAGGATGTTAAAAAAAAAAAAGGCATTATTTTCCTAGATGCTCTGAGAAAGTCACTAAATTAACAGCAATTCATATAATTTATTCTGTAGCAGTTATTTGCCTGCTTTGCATCTTCATAAAAATAAATTGGATTTTTTCCAAAGCATCAATAATCCTGTCCTATTGCAGGGTGATGTGACATCCCCATAAAGATAATTAATTATCATCTCCCACTATTATCCAGTTGTCCATTAACAAAGGCTAAGTGATGTTTTCTCTGTGCTCTCATGTGCTAATGTACAATGTTTACTGGTAATAAGCATTTTAAACTACAGAGGAACAGTTTCAAAAGAACAGAAAATTAGCTAAACATACATCACAACTCCGTGGAACTTCTCACAGGGTTCTGTGGATAATGAAAATTCACTTAGGACATTCCATTCGTTCAGTCAACACATTTCAAATACCACTAAAGGGATCACTATCTGCAAAGGACTTAGCTTTATTGTGTAACACAGGGGAGTTATAACATTCTTTGTGACAGTTGTCTTCTCAGACACTACAAAAGCTTTTCTGCAAGAACTGTTATCTATCTGCCCATCTCCAGAACAGCCAGATCAAATTTAATCATCATGTGCTACACAGCATGAACTGCTTTAATTTGGGGTTGCCTGAGCTATGCTCAAGTAATGAAAAAATTAAAGGGCACACACATGAAGATAAGGAAATAAATCCCTGTGGTGTCTTTCAAGATGCTAAATGGCGTCTGATTCCTTTTTTTTTTTTCCCAGCAATAAAGCAAGGATTTATATATTTCTTCATTCCAAATGTAAAATTGTAATATCTTTTGTTATAGTCTTCTGACAGCAAGAGAAAGCCAATAAGCATCAAAACACTCTCAAAAAAAAGAAGGACCTTCTGATTGGAAGTTAAATTGGTCATTTCAATGGCCAAAAAAAGGTATTTTCCTAAGAGATCTAGAATACAGGATATCTTCCACTGGAAAATCACCTAATTAGACTGAATATTTGTGTGGTGCACTGTCTGCACTGATCCCCAAGTAGCCCCTGCTTCCAGTCAAATTCCAGAAAGGGATCACCCTGAACATTACTCCATATAAGGAAACACACACAGAGGTCTACCGGCCAGGGTGACATAAAAGTCTGTGCTGGCCCTGTAAATAAAAATAACTAAAAACCTGAGAAATGTGTCACTTTCTACTCTTGTCTCCCTCACTTCTTTCTTCCCGGAATGTGGATCTAAGACTCAACTACCAATGCAAAACTGACATGATACGCACAAGGAGGGTGCTTACAGCTGCTGAGCTGCCCCAGACTGCTCGCCACTGGGCGTTCTTCTTACATGAGAAAAATAAACTCTTACCTCTTTAAAGTCTCCAGAGTCAAGTTTCCTGATATTTGCAGGCAAAAGTATTTCAAACTCAAAGAGTTTGTTGGTACTTACTCTTTTTAGGCAAAGTATTAGAAGTTTCATTAGATGTATTAAAAGTTCCAAAAAGATTCCACAATATATGCTAATATTCAAACACAAATATTAGAAACATTTGGTATACATCACCCAAGGAAAGTCATGGGTGTCTAGTACACGTAATTTAACACTTATTACAGGTCAACAGTAGTCAGTTTCATTCTAGTATTTATGTAACAATTGGTTAACAAGCACTTATACAGTTGTTCAATTACACAAAAAAGAAACAAAATTTGTCTCTCCGAACATGTATTTTGTAGCTGAAGAAGCATGGAAAAACAGAAAAGTTACAAGAAACAATGAGGAAAAAAAAATGCACATATAGCTGAAACAACATCGCGACATGCGACTAGAGTCATATTTTCTAAAGTATCAAACTGAGTTAAATGAAAGGGCAGATTAGTGGGAAATTAAGCTATTAGAAAAGGGCCTATTAAACTGTGCTAATGCTGGATACTGTAGAGTAAGTAGGATTTAAATAGGCAAGGTGGAGGGAGGGCACTAAAAAAATTATAATATTAAAGCCAAATTCAAAAGCCAAGATTGCAGATAGACACAGAATGTTTAGGAAAATACAATGTCTTCCTGGCTGAAAGGAAAGTCTGGGCTGGGAAACGAGGAAAAGGAATAACAATAATAATAATAAACCACCATTTATGAGTGCCTGATAGTTTTTTTCCTGGTTCTAAATGCTATCAATCTGCTCTTTCATTTAATCCCCATGATAATTATGTGAAGCAGGTATTATTGTCCTTACTTACCTAAGTCTATCCAGGTCAGAAAACAAGTGACATACCCAAAACCACTAAACTACTATTTCTCCTGCATATGCAAAAGAAATCTGATGCTAAAGATAACAAATAATTCTCAGTCAGCAATACTCACACCTCAGATGAATCTCACTGGCTAAGATGCTACCACTAAGCAAAGCTTAAAGATAACAAACAGGACACATTAAAAACTGTTACAGGAAGTAACTGTCTATACATGAAGCAACCATGATGCATTGAAATGTGTAAGATAAGAAGCAAGAAGACCACACGGTTTAGGTCTGAGATGAGGCAATAGTAATAAAAATGGACTGGACATAGAGAATAAAGAATAGATGAGGTTTAGTAGTATATCATCTTCTTTAAAGACAATTACTTCTAAATTCTTCTCCTCATTTGAATAGCATACAGTTACACCTCCTTTGATGCTGTATAGTAGTGGTATATAACAGAAATATTATAGGTATCACAATTTTTTTCAAAGCTCTTCAGAGATTTAAGTATCTTTGTCTTTGTTTACTGGCATCTCTATATACTATTTAAGCATAACCATGAGGCTGATCACATGAAAGAGGATGACAGAGGATAGTGGAAATCTCAGGAGGAAATAAATAAATTCCCGTCTGATCTTCTTGTAATATTTTGGCCCTTAAGATGCAGAACACAAGAGTTTGTGAGGGTCCAGAATTGTGGTCCTGCACTCAATGGAAAGGTTTCTTTAGAAGCAATCCCAAAATATTAGAGACACTGACAACAATGCTTGACCACACTAGGTTCGTGATGGCACCAACATGGCATGCAGTGGAGTTGGGATTTTCATATGCCCCAGGAGGGAATGTATATGCTAAAAATATAAGGCTGGAAGATATGTTCAGGGAGTCAAGCAAAGTGATCCGCCCAGATTCCCTTAACAGAAAAACAGAACTGCTTGCATCTCAGCAATTATTTGTCCTGACCACATTAACAGAAGTCATAGGAACAAATAAAAATCCCAAGGACTCCATTTAGACTTGAGGACCTCTTATCCCCTCCCAACATTCCAGTCCCTCCCTCATACACCCACAACACATCTTATAGGCAGGCAGCTGGGTTTTTTTTTTCTTTCTTCTTTTTTTTTTTTTTTTTTTTTTTTTTTTTTTTTTGGTACCAGGGATCGAACTTGGGTCCCTGCGCTTACGAGGCAGTCAGTGAAACCACTAATTCCTGGGACCAAAGACATCTTACAGGAATGTAGACTCAGGGCAAACCCCACAGCCTCCACATCTTACATAAAGATAAATTTTAAATCACTGTCTTGAGCTAAGTTTCTCCTACTTGACTACATCTCTATTGTCTAGTTGGTAGGAAGGTCAGATAGTAAATAGAAAAGTATTTACTCACTTTTCTCTGAATATGTGAGCTAGAAATAATTTAGCCAAGCATTAAAATTTAAAAATAATAAATCCTCTTGGGAGAAAGTACAAATGAGCTATTACTGTATTTTAAAAGTCTGTATAAACCGGGTCATTAAAATAAATTTGGGCTGAGAGTGCAAAGTTAAGTATGAGACACACAGGGAGGTGCAAACCAAAATGTAGATTTCAAAGTGGGTCAAAGTATTGACTTCTTATTAATTTAGGTATTAGAAATAAAAAAAATCTGATAATTTAGGGATCAGAAATCATGAAAAAAGGTATCAGATAATAGAAACTGAAGCACAGGGGTGACAGTGCTGCCTCCTTCACTTCAAAACCACACCAAAAGGGCTGTAGCTCAGTGGTAGAGAGCTCACCTATCATGTGCAGGCACCTGGGTATAAGCCCCAATACTGCAAAATAAATATTCGAGTTTTAAAATTAAAACCATCACAGAGTTTATGTTGCCCCAGAGTTGAGAAGTGGGCACTTTCACCATTCCTATACCTCAGAAGAATCTATGACAGTAGCAAGAAAAAAAGAGAAGAAATATCAAGGAAGAAGAAAAAAAACAGTCATCAAATTCTATTCTATTTCTACTGCATTCCTCAGCCTAGAACTGCGCCTGCCATGTGGCAGGTTTTAGTAAAAAATATCTGCTCAATGAATGGAAACCCATTACACACAACCTTCCAAAATAAAGATTCTTTTCTATAGCCAAGTCCACCAGAAGCAAAGATTTATTCTCCAAATGTTAGCAATTGAATGGGATTACAAGATTACAAGATTTTCTAGTACGAGAAAAGTCAGGACAATCTAAAATTTCATGAGTAGAAGATAGTCTCCCCTCTAAATATCTGTTACATGCATAGCAGGAAGCACAACTCAGATTTGCACTACGATTTCACCCACGATTTGTGTTCAAATGTGCTAATCACCAGAATATGATTTACAAAGCTACTTAGTCTACACGTTCTACTTCTTTATAACAGTTAATCACTCTTGCACAATTTTAAGAAACTAGGGCTCATGGAGAAATACTGGTTCTGCTGGTTTCATAGCTAACTATAGAATACATGTCTTTGTTTTCCCTGAAGATTTTTCCAAGTTATTCTTCCTGGATTCCTACCTAGCAGTTTCTATCACATAAAGGTAGATAACCTTGGATCTTTGCCATATTAATTATACCCAAGCTATTTCTAACACACAGACCTTTCATTCATTATTCAGCTAACGTAGCCTTCTAGGCTTCCTGGCCAGCGGTTGTAAAAACTGTCTCATCATCTCCTAAAAAAGGATTAAATTCAGCAAAAGTAAACAGAAACTCCAAAATCATAGTGATTTAGGATGGAATTTCATCCATTTGCATACATACATAATCCAGTAGTGGAAATAGAAGGTCCTGATAGGAAGGGACCCAGATTCTTTTGCCTGGTGCTCTGCTCTATTTAATCATAGTAATTGACCACTGGCCTGCTTTGCTGCAACTATGAATTTGCTATTTTTAACAAGTAGGAAGCATGAAAAGAAAGGACACCAATCAAGTCAAAAACATGCCCTCAATTTGCATCCCACTGGTCAGAACTAAACATATGGCCACATCAACCCTCACAAAGAGTCTAGGGAACCTTAACTCTTACAGATAGACATATTTCTCATTCAACTTTGTATACAAAAAATATCTGACACAATTTTATACATTGAGCACTACAAGCCTCTCAATTGCTGACAAATTCATTCATACAGCTAACATTCATCATACTGCTAGTTAATATTTTTTAATTTACAGAGAGAATTACTATCACTTTACTGATTTTTTTCAATATTGATAAAAATAGCCACCATGACAATAAAATAATAATAGTTGGCTCTAGCATGCCACAAATGCCTTTAAGTATTTAAATATCTGTTACAAATAACTTAAAATTCTCACTCCACATGAATGAGGGCATTTTTAACTATTAGATTTTCTTATAACACCAATTTATTTCAAGTGCCTCAGAGAATGTTCCCTATTCTTAAAATTCATCACAGAACATTACAACTTGAAAAACTATAAAACTAAAATGGATAGGAGAGTCAATGTATTGTGTCTTAGAAAAAAACAAGTAACTATTAAAAATTCTTATGTGTTTATATGGAGTGTACCTTATTCCACTACAAATACTTGAAATATATCAACTCGTAAATAGGAAAAATTTATTTTGGCTCCCAGTTTTGGAGGTTTCACTCCACGATCCATTAGCCTGAAAGCTCCTGGGCCTGTGGTGAAGGAGCACAACATGTCAAATACACATGGTAAGGCCGAACAGCTCATCTCACAGCCAAAAACAGAAGGCAGAACCAGGAAGAAGCTGGGGACTGTCCCCTTTGGGGAAGCTCACAGCTGACCTGAAGACCTCTTCTTAGGCCCAGCCTGGGGGCCAAGTCTTTAACATATGGGCCTTCCAGGACACTTACAATCCCAACTACAGCACAGTCAGGATGTTACAGTCACTCAGTCAGATCACAAAATCTAAAAGAACACTGATCATGATTCTCATAACATCAAAATCCTAAGAAACATCCTCATCAACCTAGTTGAAGGAAAAGACACTTGATCAAATAGCTATCACTGCAGGATAAAAATCAATCCCTCTATGATATTTACACTTAACAGCTAACCACTGGTCAAGATGCACTTTTATGAATAACAAAGGCACTTATTTGTTAGCAAGTGATAGTTGAGCTTGATCCCCAGCATAACAATTCAAAGGAACACATTCATTTCTGCCATTTGTCCTTTCGAAAACTACAAATGACCAAAACTTTTAAAATTTTCTAAAAAATTATACTAGACAAAATAATTTGTACTGTTTTAACCTGGAACTATTAAAAATTTCTAAGGAAGAGCAAAATAAAAATAACCACTGCAACCAAATGCTAACTAGGAAAGTAAGACAAAGTAGAGAAGGAATTTAAATTTTCTTTTCCACACAAATGGACTTCCTCCTTCTCTTAAGGTACATTTATTATTCCACATCATTGTCCAAAATTTTTCCTCTTGAATGCAGTTTTTACATATTCCATATTAGTGAAATGTCTCCTTTTGGGCTCCAGTATTTGGGTATGTGAAAGATCAAATATTCTCCTTCTAAAAAAAAAAATCAATGGGGTGTTTGTGGCTTAATATTAATAATCTTGACCATCAGAGATCTAAATCAACCTCAATTTCTGCATAAACATTCAAACCTTGAAGAGTTACATGGTTTTTTAATATTTTACTTCTATTTATCCATTTATATTTCCTGAAATATCTGTAATATGTATATAAACAAAACCAAACTACAAGCCTATTATATTGCTTATAGTGGCATCTACTTTCTGCTCATTTCCTGGGGTAGACAAAGCTGGCTGCCATTTTAAATAAATATATTAATAATGTGCCTATTTTTAAAACTTTCCCACAGAGTGGCTGCTTTAAAGACATAAACAGAGCTGTTGAGTCTCACAGCGCGGAAGTCTTGAGTATAGGTTCAAATTCATTCCTAACCAGAGCTGCACACAACAGTTTTAATAATCCCTATTACTCTCCCGGCAGTGTCTGTTTAGACCTGACTTTTTAGAAAAGGGGGGGGGCTAGTCAACTGAACATCATCTAGATTTTTTTTTGAAGGTGGGGGACTAAATTACTATTACACTTAACTTACTTAAATATATCATTACACATCAATGTGAACTAAGTTTCTCAAACAGATGAAGGGCTTAATACCAAAATTTTATAATTCTAGTTAAAATTTTATTAAGAAAAACACTCATGGCATTAGTCGTTTAATGCATATAATCATTCAGAACAATTTCTAAATGAAACTATTATTTTCTCAGATTAGTAACACTATCTCCCTGATGCACATTTTATTTTTTTAATTAATTTATTTATTTTTCCTCATTCAGTTTATTGGTACATTTTTAGGTATACAGTACAGTTACATTCATCATTAGGATCTTGTACCTTTACATGTCAGGTCTTGGTTCTCATTTTTTCCCCCTGTCCCTGCCCTCCCTTCACCCCCTCCTTCTCTCCCCATATACAAACATTGTATTTCCACTTTCTCCTATTTTTTTCCTTTCCCATATTACCTTTCCTCTACCATTCACACTTCCCTACACCTTTAGCTCTTTTCTTCCTATTTCACATTGTCTGTTATCTCATTAGGATCTTAGGTATCATTATAATTTTTCACACCAGAGAAACTATTCGGTATTTACACAGGTGTGACTTATTTATTTCACTTAGGAGTATATCCTCAATATGTATCCATTTTCCTATGAGCGAATCTAATTTCTCATTTTTTATGGCTGAGTAGTATTCCATTTTATAGATACCATATCTTCTTTATCCAGTTTCCAACTGATGGGCAAATGGGCTTTTTCCAAGTTTTAGCTATTACAAACTGTGCTGCTATAAACATAGGTGTGCATTTAGCATTGTAATATGATTCTTTTAATTCTTTTGGAAAGATACCCAGCAGAGGGATGGCTGGGTCAAATGGAACCTCTAGTCCCAGATCTTTAAGGTATCTCCATATTGATTTGCATATTGTTTGCACCAGTCTGCACTCCCACCAACAATGGAGAAGGGTTCCCTTCTCCACACAACCCCGCCAACATTTGTTATTGTTGGATTTCTTAATAGCAGCCATTCTTTGTGGGGTGAGGTGGAATCTCAGTGTTGTTTTCATCTGTATCTCTCGAATGACCAGTGATGTGAAACATTTTTCCATATATTTACTTGCCACTTTTACTTCTTTTTCTGAGAAATGTCTGTTCACTTCAGATGCACTAAACTAAAATCCAAGTGGACTAATGATCTAAATATTAAAACAGAAACACTAAACTTGCTGGAAGATAAGCTAGGCAGAACTCCTGAAGACATTGGCATAGGAAAACACTATGAACAAATCCTCAGTACCATGGGAACTAACAGAAAGAATCAACAACTGGGATGTCATCTTATTAAAAAGCTTCTGCACTGCAAAAGAAACCACCAAGAGAACGAAGAGACAACCTACAATGCGGAAAAAATTTTTACCAGCTGCTCCTCAGACAAAGGACAATTATCTAGAATATATAAAGAACTCAAAACAATCAGCCCCCCCAAATATAAGGACCCGTTTCAAAAATGGGCATCTGAAATGAACAGACATTTCTCAGCCAAAGAAGTAAAAGCAGCAAGGAAATATGTGAAAAATGTTCCGCATCACTGGTTATTTGAGAGATGCAGATGAAAACAAGACTACCCATTTTATTTTAATGTTTATAAATCCTAACTAATCATTAGATGCCTGCATTTTATACAATTCAAAAATATCTAAGCCTGGCGTAGTGGCGCACACCTGTAATCCTAGCACTCTGAAGGCTGAGGCAGGAGGATCGCTGTGAGTTCAAAACCAGCCTGGGCTACCTAGTGAGTTCCAGGTCAGTCTCAACTACACAGTGAGACTCTGTCTCAAAAAACAAACAAACAAAAAAACCAAAAAAAAAAAAAATCTAAAATCCTAAATATGTTAGTTTATAGAAGTAGAGCGTTTGTTAAGTTTGTAAAGAGAAAGAAAAGAATAAGTCTAGCTACTGTGTCTTAAAAGCTGTAAGACTAAATACTCATTGAAATTAGAGATATCCATTTCACCTCATATTAACTACAAGCTTCCAATATTTTCTTTTCCCAACTATCTATTTTTAGACAAAGTCTATTGTTTGGAATACATTCAAAACAGCAAGTGGCAATCTTGGTCTGTACTTCTCAGAAATGTTAAAATGTTAGCAATAATATAGCTATCACACCACTAAATATCCATCATGGGAATAATGCCCAGACCATAGAAAATTTTAGCCCTTTCTGACAAGGCTGCGGAAGGAAAACATAATATAGTAAGGTTTGAAATAAAAAAGGCATTCTGATATTATGTTGCAATTACCCTAACCACTTACGTTACTGGAAAGCATGCATAATAAAAGGCAAAAGCTAAAAGAATGATTTTAAAGCCACTGAAATCAAAGAGGAATTAAATTAAAATCAAAAGCTACAGACTTGTTATTATCAGAGCACTATAACAGACTTTATTAATACGGGTGGTTTAAAGCAAATTCAAAAAAAAAAGGAATTTTGTACTCTAAACACGGGACATATTTTTTTAATACATTCATCACCCAGACAATTGCTGACAATTATTTTAATAAATGAGGGAACTGAAAAACTACCAAGAAGAATGCCATGATGTTAACTTAAAATTATACTTAGATGCAGTCAAAATAATATCCCAAGTAAAGTTCAACTTTGATTAAATTTTCTGTACCATTTATTTAAGTTTTTTATGGCCTATTGCTCACTTCCTATGGTTGGTAAATAGAAAAAGAAAAGCCTTGTCCCAGATGAGAAGACAAGGCTCAGTTAAAGTGATGAAAATATTTACCTAAGGAGCAAAATTTAAGACAAGGATCAAGATAAATTAATATATTCAAACATCAAAATTAATGCAAAAAGTAGTTAAAAGCAGGATCGATAGTAGAAGCAGAGGCCAGAGAAAAAGCCAGCACTATCGCTTGAAATAAGCAGATAATGATAGTGACTTTATATTAATATTGGTTTGTTGTCAATTTTGTATTAATTTGATTTTATATTTTATATTATGGAGTTTTGGGGACTCGCCTGCCCCTAAATTTTGAGCTCAAGGCAAGGATCTCCCCTGTCTCCTATTTCTAGCTCAGCTATTCAGGATTCTGTATCTATTGACTAAGCTGAAGAATATCTAAATTAACCTATATAGCTATGCAACCAACACCCCAAACCCAGGTTCTTTCCAATGCAACACGTAGCTCTCTTTACCACCACATTTACTGTGTCTTTCTTTGTTAGACCTTTCATTCATATTACCTCTAACTCTTAAGTCCCTTAAAGAAGATACAAGTTTTCCTTGTTTTATAACTAAGGAAACTGAGTCTTTGACAGTGAAGTGACTGTAACCTAATACAGGTCCTCAATAAATAATCATTGGGTGGACAATAATGACAAACCCAATACACAGACACCCAGGCTTTGTCCTGAGGAAGTGTCCTGTCAGCTCAAGGATCACCTTCTCCAGGATGCCATTCCTACGCCTCTCTAGTTGGAATTCAGTGTTCCTCTTCTGTTTCTAATAGTGCCTGTGGTTTGGTGGAATTTTAAGATTACCTCTTAGGATCTTCACATGCTGTTAGTATTCTTCAGATCTCAGCAAAAGACAAGATGCTTTTATAAATCTCATTGGTGGCTAGAGGGGAGACAGAGACATTGAAAGCATAAAAAGTACTTGACATCTCGCTACTGGTTTTAAAGATGGAGGAGCAGGAAGGAAAGTGAAAGACCTCTGGAAACAGGATGGACCCTACTCGCAGCCAGTGAAGAATCAAGAACATCAGACCCACAATCACATGGAAGCAGATTCCACCAACAATCTGAAAGAGCTTGAAAGCAGAATGCTTTTCCATAAGGCTAAAGAAGAACTTACAAATACCCTGACTTTTGCCTTGTTAAAGGTTCTCCGAGCAGAGAAATCAGCCAAGTCTGCTCAGACTTAAAATTAAAAACAGCAATACAAAACAATACAACAACCTAGGCATAACATCATCACATCACAAAAAGGTCTGTCAAGCTGTTTCCAGGCCTAGAGATTTCCCCACCTGTCCTACCGTGATTTTCCACAGGCCAGGCACCCAGCTGACACTGAATGGTTTCATACACTAGCTCTTCAATAAAGGTTAAATAATAAGAAAGTGACTTGCATGTAACACAGTCCCTCAATTTATATTTGTGAGGTAACACTGTCTTTCTATATTCTGATATGCATTGTCTTTCTGTATTCTGGTATGCAACTGAAGGAACATATATTTTCAAAGACCAGTTCTACAACTGTGTAAGCTTTATTTACTGAAATACATATTTAATCAAGGCAATTCAATTACTCTTTCTCTCTCTGTTTCTTTCTTTCTTTCTTGTTTTAAGACAGGGTCTTTCTAGGTTGCTTAGTATTTAGTATTACTCTGCTTAGTTGCTTAGGTCTTCCTTGGTTGCTTCAGCTGGGTCGAACTTGGAATACTCCTGACTTAGCCACCCAGAATGCTAGGATTATAAACATGTACCACCACACTCAACTTCAGTATAATTTAATCACCTCTAAGGAGCTGCACCAGTTTAGATGCAGAATAGCTTTGGGCATTGTATCTTCCACAAAAATGACAAAGTATCTCTAATGTCACCATGCTCCTTACTTCCTTTCACTGCAATTGCCCTGTCTTCAAATTCTTCATTAAAACTAATGTAAAAACTAAAATAACTCAGAGAAAACTTTCACTCACAATGAATTTTACATTCCAAGAAGGATGTAGTCAAAGGAATGTCAATACACAGAAGAAAAATTATGGCACACTATCAATCACTAGGAGTATCCATGAGCATGATAGGCAGATCCATCCTCCACACACACACACACACACACACACACACACACACACACACGTACACAGACTGAATTCACACTACAGAAATTACCTGTTCAATACTGACCTTCACCCATAACCATTCCCCCCAAACCCTGAGGTTACCAAAATAAATGAATTAATGCACACACTGTGTGTTTAGTCACCTTCGAACCCCAAATACTTATCACAACCCCTGCTAGCACAGTAGGCATGCAGTGCATGTTATTAAACTCTAACAGCAGTGAAATATGATTTTTTGCTGTTCATTACATACATGCTACTCTCACCTAACAATGAATTCATTATTCATTATGCTGCAAGTTTAAAATAAATTATCTTTTCTAATATTCACCTTCTCTTAAATCCATTATTCCTATTACTCACCTTGCTTTCTTAACTGTTCTCACTTATGTATAATGACTAGCAAAAGTTCTCCACAAATTAAATGTATTTGGAAGGAAATAAAGAGATGCTCTCTAAGAACAATTAAAATTAAAAACCTTTTCAAAAGATTTCTTATATCTTAGTCAATGCTTGTAATTGTTGTAATTATGTAAATGTAGCCCAGTAACGTGCCACAAGATGCTGGTGTTAGTATTCATGCTTTGGAACTTCCTTACAACAAGGTCCAGTCAGGGCAATTAACCCTATTTGGATGCCATCCAAAAGAAATCTATGCTCTATCATTTTCTAAGCTCCAGCTAACAGAGTTTTAGGTAGGTGAAAAAAGATCCCAAATTAGCACCATAAAATTAATTAATTGTGGGGCCTACAGAAACAGATCAAACCATGCTCCACACAATGGAAACCTAAATTAATTTTCATCCTTTTGTCTGTATCCACCATGTTCACTTGTTCCATTAAGCCTAAAAGATGAGAACTAAATTGCAAAGAGGTTAGCCCTAGTTGTCGATAAAAACAGTAGCCCAGAATAGAAGAAATAAACTGTACTTCACTGTGTTCTCTGACAAAAATATATATAAAAATCAATAGTAAAACATGTAGAAATTTTTAAACTTCTTTATTACATAACCAAAGTAAAACTGAAACTGCATTTAATAAAGAAAGCTGAATACTTTTTTTAAAAAAACACCTAATTCTAAAATTTAACAGGAAAAAGCATTTTAACAATTCTTGGTCCCCCAAAATATCAGTGAAAATCTCTACCCAATAAATCTCCATCCTTCTCCCAGCCCTAACCTATTCTAACCATCATTACTGGTTCACATGAAAATGAACAGGATGAGGCAATAAACAAGGAGAAAGAAAAGGGAAAGCCCTCATGACTTACAAATTAGGTAAACTTCCTATTAATCAAGAATTGGCTGCATATTGTTTTTGCATCTATTAGCATGATCCAAGGACTGACACCAGAGCCACTGAGTCATTCATTACACAAACCATTCCTTGTAAAAACAGAACCCTGTCAGCTAAACACTTGCTTGGTCTGCTAGCTCCTGATCACACAGGAGTTTAATTGTACACAAACATAACTGTACGTCTGAGACATTTTACTACACTCCACACTAGCTATTTTTCTTCACTTTGCCCAAAATAAAGTCTGTTACTTATGTGAAAATCTAAAATATTAAATAATTTGATTAGCAAACAATTTAACATACATGTCAAGTGCTTAGATGCAGGCCTTTGGTTTTTTTAAGAGCAAATAAGTGTGAGTTTAGCCAAAAATTCTCACTGTTCTAAAATTTGTATATGACTTACTAAATATGTCTCATAAATTATGTCATGACAGCATGTTATTTCTGCTTACTGAAAATATTACTGTACTTACAAACGTGTAATTTTCCTTCTCTACAAGATGAGAACAAACCCTGAACTCGCACATGCCAAATCTTACCACCACGCGGCCAGACACACTGGAGCCCCACATTGGCTAACTGCAAAGCAGCATTTGCCTAGTTCAGCGATAAGCCTGTTAGGTTTCCCCAGTGCAATCTTCTGTGCTACATATTACGCAGCAAATTTAGGTTGTGACAACTAACAAGTGGTGTGCTGTGCAAACTCTGAGACAAGGTACCTTTGTGAAGGTAGCAGCCAGTATTAAATCGATTTTTTTCATTTGTTGAATGTATGAACACAGACAAATCTGACACTTGATTCTAAATTCTCCAACTGTAATTACAAACACATGTGCACATTACATAGTTATAGATGCACTTAAAATAATTACCTTATTGAAGATGCCTGCTTCTCCACAAGCTACTAGAAATAGCTGTTAGCTACTCTAGATGCAATAGTTTTTCCATGTGCAAACACATTAATCATAACCACTTAATGTACTGGAAAAAGTAAAGCGAATATCTATGTACCCTCCCTAGAAATTTTTACCATCTGATTCTGAGCTTATTTAACTCTATCTCTATCTTTACTAGGGATTGAACCCAGAGACTGTATATGGAACTGGATCCTAAGCCCTTTTTTACTTTTAATTTTGAAACAGGGTCTTGTTAGGTCACCAAATTGCCTGGCCTGGGCTAAAACTTTCAACCCTCCCGCCTCAGCCTCCCACAGTGCTGGGATTATAAGTCTACATCACCACCCCTGGCTACCACTTCATTGGTGCCTTCACTAAAGAATATGTGTGCTGGCCGGTAATTTAGCTCAGTGGTTCCAGCGCCTGCCTCGCAAGTGCAAGGTCCTGAGTATGATCCCCAGCACAAAAAAAAAAAAAAAAAAAAAAA
>NW_022900927.1:45666148-45702342 GCF_012274545.1 Fukomys damarensis | reverse complement strand
CAAAAAAAAAAAAAAAAAAAAAAAAAAAAAGTGTGCTATAAACAATTGTGCAAAGTAACACACTAGAGGTTCTAACATCCTTATTGGGTGTGGATTAAAGAGAACACTTACCAGTCACAAGGCACTCACAAATCTAGAGCCATTAAAGTCGGTATTCCAAGTGGACTACAAGTTGCAGATCATTCATCTACTCACCTCTACTTCTTTTCTAAGGTGTCACAGCTGCCAGGTGGCAATGATGGGACTTAACACCAGGTGGCCAAGGACAATCTCTTACTGTTCCAAGACCCAGATACCCACCACAGAAGAAAAGCCCAGGAGATGAAGGTGTTTGTTTTGGGAAAATACAATTCTTAAAACAGATCAGTTGAGGCAGTCTGCTGTTTAAATGAAGACTTCAAGTACTCTTGACTTTTCAAGTACTTCGAAAGACCACTTTAATAAAACTAAAAAATTTAAATAATCCCAAATCAGATTTAGGTTTTAAAAGTTCCTATAGTACACCAGGTTGTGCAGGTCCAAAAAAATAAAACAGAATTTTATGTCTATTACTAAATTTCTGACAGCCAGGAGGGCCAGCAAAAAGCCAGGATGTGCAGTGGGCAAATGGGGGGGGGCAGAAGAGGGTGTGGCCTCCCAACTATTTACTTTGTGTACTGCAAATGCTAGAGAGGACCTGTACCTGCTGCCCTGGGAAGGACCATCAAGAAGAGAGCAGCCTCCTGGGTCAGGCTGTGTGAGTGATTTCAGATCACTGATCTTGCCTCTCAAGACTACACATCCAGAGTGTGAAAAGGAGACACCAAAAAACAGACATGGAAAATACTTCACAGCTGTAACTTGTTCAACCAGCTAAGACTCAGTCATTTCCTATTTTTCTTCCTCTTTCATAGAATACACTGCAGTCGGTTTACTTTCAAGGAGAGCTGTATTATGCAGTGACCTTGTCCTCTACCGTTAGGTTTCTGGGTGAAGGTCTGACTCACCAAAAAAACCAAAACAAAAATTCAGTTGTGAATCCTTCCAGTTGGGAATGATTCCAACCCTAGCCATCACTCATAAAGATTCACAATAATAACCATCAGCAAGTAGAATATGACTAACGTGATTTAATCATAGTAGTAAAAAACATGAATATAGAACCAGGTATTTAGCTCAGCGATTCTGCTGCCTGCCTTGAAAGTACAAGGTCCTGAGTTCGATCCCTAATATCAAAAACAAACAAACAAACAAAAACATCAATACATACCTGGAAGATAATTATAAGAAAATATGACTGATTCCATATTCAGGTGGTGAAATTACTTTCATTCTTCTACTTCTTAAATTTATAATAATAAGCATTATAACAGGGGAAAGAGTAAAATAAATTCTATAAGTTTTTAAAAATTACTTTTAAGAGCCTACAGGAAATAATCAGAATTAGAAGAGAAATAAAGGAAATGTCTGGATTTCCTTATTTTACAGGCATTCTCAACTGTGGCTCAAGAAAGAAAAAGGACTCTTCAAAGACAGCATAGATTAATTGGTTCAGAGGAAACTGCTGTGGCCCAGATCTTGACTTTGTTACTTTCCAGCTATGTTACTTTCAGCTATGTCTGTGTAAAGTCGAAATCTTGCAATCTTATTTAGGCAAATTACTTAGCAATGGGAAGGTTCAGTTTCCTTATCCTTAAAACAGGGTAACAACAGAAGCTTCTAGCCAGGACCACTGGGAGGTCTACGACGAGACAGTATATATAACGGGCTCCAACAGCTGACATACATGAATATATCAAAGAAAGTTCTTTGTCAGGAAAAAGCACAAGGGGCATGACCATCTGGTCCTCACCTGAGAAGATACACTACACACACACACACACACACACACACACACACACACACACACACACACTACCAGACATCCAGCACCCTTGTGTTTTTAACCTATTAACAACTGGAACTATTTCTCCTCCATAGCAAACAAATACAGAACTACTTTCCTTGTCAAGTCACCAAAGTATAAATGAGAATAAAAATCTTGGGAACTACTCATCTCAAAAATGTGATCCATGAACTATAGTTTCGATTTTCTAAAACATTTTGTTTAATAGAGTTACCCTTCAGCACAAATAAATTCACATCTAATGAAAACTCCTCTAGGTATTAGAAAGTTAATGGAAAGTATAAATCTAGAAAGGTGATGGGTGAAAAGAAAATTTATTACTTTGATTATACTACTAGCAAGGTCATTTGGAAAAAAAATTCTTTAATCCTACTTCTCAATTTGGATATCTGGACACCTTCCAAAAATATTATCTACTGTTATAGTTTTTTTTTAATTTTTAAATCAAAACTATTAAAGCCTCTTATTCTAAGTTTATAAATCACTGCTCCCCTATCACTAGAAAAGAACACTCTGAATTTCAGAATAATTCATAGTAAAAGCTCTCTAAAATTCAAAGTGGTCAGCTTATAATTATCTTCATATCTACTGACTGTCCAATGCTTTATGGTACACATGTATCTATTCCTCCACACCAGAACCACAAACATATCTACTGCACAAACATGAAATTGCCAAAGGTCATGAAGTCACTCATTATTTTTCTTAAGGAAGTAAAAAATGATGTTGCTATTAACAAGAAACAAAACATGAGACAATAACATCATTCAATATTGGCCATATGTCCTCAGAGAGCCATACCAGTCTACCTTATGAAGATTTACAATGGAAAATAAACCTGACAACTGATTATCAGTCACCTTCCAAGTTCCCAGGCAACAATTTTATTTTCAAGTCTAACAAGTAGAATAATTATGTTCTTCCTATTTAAAACTAACAGATGAGAGGGTGTGACAACAGCCAATCTCCCTTCACTCCTAAAAAGGTAATGACGGATTCTTAATGCATGCTCTTGGCACTCAAATCCCAAACTCCAAAATTAACAAATGCTCGTTTCTAACTTGCATGGTCTCAATGCCCCATGCTCAAATTTGAGCTACGTCGGAAGGAAACTAGAAAAGATCTCCTAATCCCAGGGCATTTGGTATATATTATCACTAATTCTTACAACAAATACAGAAATTTTTTGTATTCATTTTTTTAATGAGAAAATTCAAACTCAGAGAAATTAAATGGCTTATAATATGGGATGCTCTGTAAGGTACTCTGGCCTGTGCTTTGGTTTGCTAATGCAGAAAAGGCCGTATTAGATACCAAGGCTTCCACTTTACACAGACACAGCTGAAAGGGTCACAAAACAGCAATGGGTAGTCCTCAACTGAAATAAATGGAAGCTGCTATTCCTCAAACTTGCCCCTCACAAGCAGAGCCCCTTGCTTTTGAGCACAAGAACTGTATCAGTAAACTCCCAGCCTCAAACCACCTCCTGCAGCAAATTACAAAAACCTAGGTCTAATTATTATTGTCTCTTCCATTCTGTTACAGAGACAGATGTTATTACTTCACATTAGACGACAAACAACTGAGTCGAATCATTCATTCAACATGTTTTAATGAAGGTCTACTCTGTGTCAGGCTCTGTGCCACTGTGAAGATATAATAGATATTTGCCATGGCAAAAACCTACATTCTTACAGAGGAATGAGATGGAGCAGATTTCAAAGACTCTTATTAACATGAGCTATTAAGTCAGGGCTGCTGGTCGAAATCCACTTTGTTGTTTAGGATAGATTTAGCTGCACTCAACAAAATTGAGGGGAAAGAACTAAAATTTTTTAATGTGATTAAAGCTAATTTTTCTCTAAAGCTATCTCTATTCCCCACCTTAACTAAGCATGCATTCTTGAGGCAGCAGCATTATACGAGGTCTCACATTAGTATTTAAATCATTCCTTCACAAACAATTTTAGAGGAAAAGAAAAGCATGTAAGAAGTAGTATGCTTCCGTGTGAGAATACTACTTAAATCCAAGTCCTTTGATTTTTCTGTTTTAAGTCAAATGCTGATGCATAATTCATCAGGCAAGTCTTTATAATGGCAGGAATGGGAGAGCTGTTGAACAATTTGCAAAATACACAAAGAAAAAAACCTCACAGTTATTCCAGAAGCAATCCTGCAAAAGTGAAGCAGCCATAGAGTGTACCCAAAAACCACTGATGTCATGAGCCCAGATCCCAATTCTCACTCTATCAATAACAAGAAGACAGGCTTGGGTAGGTCACAGTCATCTCCAGACCTCAACTTTTTTCATTTCTAAAATGGAGATAATACTCTTTGATGCATTTATATCACATACTTTTCACGAGGAGGCAAACTCAGTCTTGGATGGAAAAGCACTTGAAAAAACAGATGACATCCCATAGGAAGAATCAGACATATCACTATAGAAATCTGAGAAATGTATTGGGGGCAATGCCTTGACTTTTCCACAAATGTTTAAATACTGTGCACATTAATTCCTATTTCTGTCTTCTCTCCCCACAATTAACTTGGCTTCTTTTTCAAGGAGTTTGCTAAATCATTCAGTTGTCCCTAACCACTATTTTTAGAAATCACCTCACAGTAACTGCTGGATATAGAAGGTCTTTTTCAGATAACAGGCTCAATAATCTCTATTCAGTAAGAAACTGCATTAAAAGTCTAATTTGTTTAGTTTTTAAATTGTATTTTTTAACTTATTTTTATTTTTACTAGTACATGTTTGTGGTACCTAGTGATTATATCCACTGTGGATTATATTCATGGATAGATACACACATATAAAACATCTTAACTTTTTTTATATCGTCCTTCCTCCCTCCCTCCCAACTCCATCTCTTGGTCCCCTTCCCATTTGCAAAAGATCTATCTCCCTATTTCCTATTATCTTTTATTTTGTTCTTTACTTCATTTAATACTGAAAGTGATCAAGACATAATTTAATTCTTAAAAAAAACAAAAAATTTTTTAAAGAAAATTTTAACTATTGTGAAAAAACCCACTTTTTTAAAACCTCTGCTCCCTTGTCAAAATGCTTGTTTTCTGTTCCACATGAAAACTGCACCGGTAATGTCTTCTCTCCTTCATAAATCCATTCCAGCAGCTGCCAAATAGCTCAAGAACAAAGAAGTAATCTGCACTGCTGAAGAGTAACTTTTATTTACCAGAAATTGGAAGGGGAGGAGAGATTACAGCTATTTACTAGAAGGTACACAGATTAAACCCAAAGACTTGTGTGTCCTTTCAAATTAACTTCATTTAGAAAACCTCTCATTAAATGTAATTAATTTAAATGCATATCCAAACACTTATACAGTGTTTGTTACTACTCTCCTGAAGAGCAATTAGTTCTATTCTTGCTTTCCTTTCCTGATCTGCTTGTAGCCAAAACACAGCAGAGGTGAGAAACATTTAATAAGTCATCTCATTCTGAGTTTTCTATGCTCCGAGAAAATCTTTTTTCCCCCAAACTTGGTCATTTGGTGTTATATAAGACAGATAAACCAAAAATTAAAACTTTACTCATGAGTCATAACTAAATGACACGTGAAAAGATATTCAGTACTAGTTATCAAGAAAATACAAATCAAATCCACAATGAGATATTATTTCATAGCCATTAGGAAGACTAATATCAAAATGATGATAGTAACAAGTGTTGATGATACAGAGGAAAGGAGCTCCTGAGTTTTGAGGAACTTAAAATGCAAAATAACCATTTTTTTTCCTCTAAAATCCCAGTTATCTTTAAACTCTACTGCTGAATAACTGGGTTCAAAAGTCTCAGTTCCAATTGGCCATCTTAAATCCACAGAGCTACTTATGATAGGCAGCCACTAAACAACTAAGCAATTCCTGTGCTCTACTTGTCTGTAAGTGGCTCTGGATCAAGGGGCTACATGGCCACCTACTCAGGACCACTTCTTGAAGTCCAGGAGCTATTCTTCTTCATACTTCCAGTAAAAACTCTCCTAACCTCTTCCTTTGTTTCGCAACTTCATTCCTCAATGTTCAGGGAACCAAACTGTACATATAATAACAAGACAAGGAAAATCATAATCTAAAACGTATACCTTTAATAAGACTGGCACTTCACAATACAAAGTTTTCCAAGGTTATCCACACCTGTATTCTCTAGGCTTGTTCTTCTAGCTCCGTTACACTCAAAATCCCTTAAAGGTATTTTAAATCTAAAGTAGCTCAATTGATAAGGTAACTGGCAGAAACCAGACCTTAAAAAATACAATTGACTATGCAAATTAAAACAACACTGAGACTCCACCTCACTCCAGAAACAAAGGCGATCATCAAGAAATCAACCAATAAAAAGTGCTGGCGAGGCTTTTGGGGGAACCCTTCCCCATTGTTGGTGGGAGCATAAACAGGTACAACCACTATGGAAATCTGTATGGAGATTACTCAAAAAAGAAAAAGAAAAATAAAAATTAGTAGTACCATTTGACCCAGCTATTCCCTTCCCACATCTTCTCAAAAGAGTTAAAGATATCATATTACATTGATACATGCTTACCCATGTTTATAGCACCCCAATTCATATAGTTAAATCTTGAAGCAGCCTATATATACCCATCAACAGATGAATGGATAAATAAAATGTGGTTTGGTTTGGTTTGGTTTTTGCGGTACTGGGGATTGAACTTGGGACCTTCTGCTTGTGAGGCAGGTGACGGAACCACTGAACTAAATCCCCAGCCAAAAATATAGTATTTATATACTTTGCCATAAAGAAGGATAAACTTGATGCATTTTTAGGTAAATGAGTGCACCTTGAGACCATTTTATTGAAATCCACCAGGCATAGAAGTTTAAATATCACATTATTTTGCTTGTGTGAGAAATCTGAAGTATAAATAAAGAACAGAATGGGGGAGAGAAAGTAGGAAGAACATGTTTGAAGAGGAAGAGGAATAAGAGATGGGGGGACAGAAGGAACAGAAAAAGGATTTGTAGTGGAAACATGAACTAACAAAAAAAAATGAAGAGAAAAAAAATTTTTTAAATGAAATACAACTGATCCTTTCGCCTGTGAAATGAGCCATCATCTCTATTCCTGTGCACTTGTGGGCCATCACTTTTATCTTGTAAACCAATCCCTCTACAGATTCCACTCCCCAAAACACATAAATATCATCCCCAATTCCTAACTATAGTGTGCCTGTCTCTGAGGACCCCATTCTATTCTTTGAGTGTGTACTTTTTAAAATTCTGCATAATAAATTCTTTACACCTTTTACTGATGCATGAAGAAAATTATTTTTCCTCGATGCAAACTCTCCCTTAGGTGAGGCTGAGTCAAGGTTCCTATCTCTGCTTTGGGGACTTCCTTGGACCTTGTCTAGTGTGAATGAGAATGTACAGTAGTACTTCCACTTTGGGAAATAGTCGACCAGTTGAACTAAGCAGCAGTTGAACTTATCATCAAAAATTCTACTCCTATATATAATATCCAAAAGTACTGAAAATAAATATTCCAAGGAAAACTTGTGCAGTAATTCAAAGCAGTACTTCCACAACAGCCACAGGAACACTATTCATAATCTAAATCCACAATTTCTACATGAAAATTTAAAAAGTTGCCCCAAACATCCTTGACATCTTGACATCTTGACTTCACAAATCTCAGTCCTTTAACTAACAAATGGATAAGTAAAATTTGGACTCTCTACAATGGAACTTCGTCTGGCCACAAAAAAATAATGAAGTATTGATGTATAGCGTGGCATGATGAACCTTAAAAACGTCCTGTTAAATTAGAGAAGCCAAAGGACTCGAGTTCAATCCCTGGTACCAAAAACAAACAAACAAAATAATTAGAGAAGCCAGTCATGAAAGATCATGTATTATATAGTTCCACTTAGATGAATAGTTCAGAACAGGCAAACCTATTCACAAAGTGTGTTAGTGAGGCCGGGGATTTAGCTCAGTGCTGTCATGCCTGCCTCGCAAGCACAAGGTCCTGAATTCAATCCCAGGTACTGGGGGGAAAAAAGTGTGTAGTGTGTTAGTGCTTGCACAGTACTGGGGCAATAAGGGTATAAAAAGGTGACAGATGAAGGATATGAGGATTCTTTTGGAAGTGATTAAAATTCTCATCATTGTGGTGACAGTCACAGATCAGTGACTACACTAAAAAACAGTAAGTTTAAATAAGAATGAATTTTATATGTGAAACATCTCAACAAAGCTGTTCTGCCACTAAAATAATAAATAAATAAAGTATGTAATTGCAAAGGTCAGTTAAAATACTAATCATACCTTCAAATTAGAATCACTTCGATTGTAAATATTTAACCATAATGTTTCAATGAACAACAAAACTACTAGTAAAAACCACTATTTATCTAGCCTATTCTATTTGTAAAGACTTTACACACCTGACCTTAAGCACTGGTTGCATACAGAAATCATTATTTTCATTATATAGTTAAGTAAGAGTCTAACTGTATAATTTGCCCATGGTCACAGAGTTAGAAAATCAACTGCTTTCAGGCTTGTACCCAAAGTTGCCTGGAGCCAAAATTGTGCTCTTTCAACCTATATTATGACATCACAACAAAGAAGAGAAAAGAATCATGAGTTCTCTATCAGGCATATGACCAAAGGAAACTACTACATGAGTACTTAGGTTTAAAGAGCTGGTAATTTGGATACAAAGAAGAAAGAAGCTTTTGGCCAAGATTATTGTACCTACAATGCATGATATATTCACTCATTTGTTGAACAGATATTTTCCAAGAGTCTGACTACAAAGTAGAGAACTGGTTGTTTTAAAATGTTTTAAGGGGTTAAAAGGCAATGTCACTCGCCACCATATGAGAAATGAACATTTTCTGAATTCAGATTTAACATTCAGATGATTAGTCAACCCTTGCTTTTCGCAGCATTTCAAACGCTGTAGAATCAGGGGCCAGGGGCTAAAGTTCAAATCTGGATGCTGTCCCTTTGTGAAACCTGGAAATTAAAACCTCTGCTGGATTCATAAGGTGGATGTTTGGATCTCACTGGTATAACACGTTTCATCGATTCCAAGCAGTAGATAATACTTGTTCCATTCTTGTTTAGTTTTGCAATTTCCACAATACCCTGCAATGTGGAAGAGGAACAGGACCATTTTGGGGGGTTTATTTTTTAACTGCATTAGATGAAGTTTAAAATCAAGCTCCAAAAACTGTTTCTTTGTCCTAGGAGATGCTGCCTACCTGTTTCTGAAGCTGCCTTATCTATAAAGCTGGTAATCAATGAGCAGCCACTCTTCTGCTCCTGCTAATTGGTCTCATATAGACATGTAAGCCCTCCACTGCCAAATCATTTAAAAAGCAAATTTTTAAGGAAAAAAGCTAGAAATATGAATCAGAAAGTAAAATCTTTATATAAATCAGTAAAATCTCATTTTCAGGAAACTAAGCTCTGAATGTCACTGTTTTCATTTTGTTTGGTTTTGCTTTGTGTTTTGTTGTTGTGGTTGCTTTTTTTAACAACACAATTTAGGATAAATTAAAAACGGGGCTGCCAATGTGTAACTTTAAACTCAACAAAATGCTTGACACACCATCAGTGCTGAACAATCTTGATTTTTTTTTTTTTTTTTGGTACCGGGAATCAAACTCGGGAACTTGAGCTCGCAATGCAAGCTGCAGAACCACTGAGCCAAATCCCCAGCCCAGCGCGAAACAATTTAATGGGTGGATACCCTCTGGATGATGAACAGGGGAACCTTGAAGATTTCAAAATATATTGTGTAGTTCATTTCCTGCTTTGCATTTTCAATTGTTCGCAGTGTTTTTAAAAAGTTTTTTATTTGTTCAACTTAGTAGACTAAGTCTCTTACCAGTACCTAATATACGAATTATCCTTCACCTGTTAACTCCTTCAAGTAAAATCAACAAACAGATAATAAATATGTCTTGGGGGCAGGTTCATAAAATGATAAGGAACTTTTAATCCCTGAGCTGCTGGAAAGACCTCCATTGCCAGTTACTCAAGGGTAGAGGTGATATAATTCTCCTTGGCACTAGCATCCCAAGCAGCCTAAATCAACCTACCAGCTTCCACCCTTAGATCTACATGCCACAGCTGTGAAGATGTTTGTTATATTGACCTGAAAGTTTTATCTCCTCTTTCTATATGCCTCCATCTCACTGCCAAACCCTGTCTCTATAAATTGCAAAAAGAGCAACACTGGTATGTTAGGAGCAGAAAAGACCACTGGCATATTTCAGTAACTTCAAGTCTTGATTTTATGCGTCAGTCTTCATGTTTTCTATTTTGTGAATGGTGTAACACATGGG
Organism: Fukomys damarensis; assembly: GCF_012274545.1. NCBI lineage: Eukaryota > Metazoa > Chordata > Mammalia > Rodentia > Bathyergidae > Fukomys > Fukomys damarensis. Next base: position 45,692,109 of record NW_022900927.1, on the reverse strand, counting down.
ACTGTCCTACAGCCTTGGATACACTCATGTACTTAGATTCAGTGGTAAGTCCAGGCCTCAACACATGTCTGTCTCCACACTTAAAAGATGCTTAGAAACAACGTACCAATTCTAAAGCATCCCAATGTGCATCCCTCCAACATTTAACAAATGTCCACTAACTCCAATAACAGCATCATTTTTAATTCTACCACCAGCAAATTCTCTGATCACACAACAAAGAACAGATGTTTAGAAAAGCTTGTTCCTTAGAATACAATCTTTAAACTAACATATCAGTTGGCCATTTTGTTCAAAGATATGCCAGATATATCAGAGATTTGACAGGAAATCTAATTCATTTAACAGAAAGAAATTACGTGGAAAGCAAGTTTTTTAAAACAAAAACAAATGATTCAAATACTCCTTATCCTTCTATTAAATGGTATATAATGGAATAATCTAATACACTACTTCCTAATGAAAATAACAAAAGTAAATGATAATGACAGGATTTCAGGTGGGTGACAGGAGAGAAGCAATATTTGCTTTTGTTCTCATTATTACCTGGCTTTTCCACAGTTCCACAGTCAAAAGGTGCGCCTTTGGAAATCAGTATGGAGATCTCAAAGAACCAGGGTTGGAAGTCTCATTTTACCCAGCTATTCCCCTGCTAGGTATCTTCCCAAAAGAATTAAAGGAATCATACCACAGTGATATATGTGTACCCATGTGCATAGCAGTGCAATTTCTAATAGCTAAAATTTGGAAGCAGCCCAATTGCCCATCAACAGGAGACTGGATAAAGAAGTTGTAGTTTTTTGATAAAACGGAGTACTACTCAGCCATAAAAAAATGACAAATTAGATATTTATAGCTAAATGGATGCACATTGAGGCAATACTCTTAAGTGACATAAAAAGGACACCCATGTAAGTATCGAATAGTTTCTCTAATGTGAGAAACTGAAAGTATAAATAAGGACTAAAAGGTATAATAGATAATGTGAAATAGGAAGAAAAGGGACAAATGGGCAAGGGGAGATGGGAGGGGTAGGGAAAAGGAAAGAAGGGAATGGAATTAATATGACAAAATAAAAATAATGAAAACAAAGTCTTCATAGATAGGGAGGGGAGGGGTGGAAGGAAGGGTAGGCCAATGGGGAAAAAATAAGAACCAAGACAGATTATGTAAAGGTACAAATTTCCAACGATGAATGTCATTATGATGTATATATTAAATGTATCAAAGCTATTTTTTAAAAATTAAAATTAAAAAAAGGAAATGTTAATTATTCTACAACAAGGTTGTTCTCTACCTACATTCAAGTTTCAGGAACCAAGAAACAAACTACGACCAGCTAATGAAGAGTAATCCCAGCAGAGGTCTTCCCTTTCCTCTACCACAGAATTCTCTGAGTCCCACTGAATCTTTCCTAATATCTAATTTTAAAATGTGAGTGACTTGACATTATCTTAATTTCTTAATTACCTTTTTTAAAAGTTTCCATTCTTTAATTTCTGCACACACGAGGAGGGAGGAAGGAACAAAGGAAAAGTGAAGGAGGCCAAAGCCAGTGGTGCCATGACACACCCCAGTGGAGAGAACACACAGCAAGGTGCAACAGGCAACAGGAAAATGCTTCACAGATTGCAATCAAGCAAGAGCTACAAGATTAGCATTTAAAAGAGACCCAAACATCTTGAAAAGTGCAAAAAAATGTAAAGTGCAGATACAACAGTCAGGGCACCTTTTGACAAGGAAACACTGATGTGCCTTGCTATGTTTAAAAGCAGTTTTTACTTCAGTCCAGTGAAAACTACAACTAAAATTAATTACTTTTGTAAGGATTCCAACTCCAAACATTTTCGTTTATTTACAACTTTACTGAGGTTTATTTTACATACCGTAAAATTCACCCATTTCAAATGTATGACTCTGTGATTTTTTTTCATAAATTTACCCAGTGGTATAAACATAATCTTAAATCAGCTTCAGAATATTTTTATCATCCCAGTAAGATACCTGGTGTTCACTTTCATTAATCCCACTCCTATCTCAGGCAGGCACTAACCAATCTATTTTCTGCCCCATAACAGGTGACTCCTTTGGAATTGTCTTTGAAAGTATTTCCCTGTTCCCTTCTACAAGATTGCTGCCCCTCCTCAACTTTTTGTGCCCTTCTCTCATGCCCAGCATTCTAAATTTTAAAGAAGAACCCTGCCTAAACAGTTCTGACTAATCTTACTTTAGGTCTACAGGACCCAGAACACCTAGCAGCCTTTGCAATGCCTTTCTAAGTCTTAAGACCTAACACAGAGCATGGAAATTGATCACAGAAAAGATAATGTCTACTTCAGAAGAACTATGGAAGCCCATTCCTGGAAGCTGAGGGTCACCAATGTTCTAAAGACACAAAGAAGAAACAGGGCTTGGATGAGGAAGACCTTCTCAGCATGGATTTTCCCTGTTCTGCTCCTCCTTTCCCTCCTTATTACAAAAATCCTTTGTACCCCCGACCTCCCAAGATGAAAATTTGAAGCAACAGCTCCTCTGCTACCTCAATTATTGGCATTCCCTTGGCTGGCAGCCTGGACTTACTCCACTAACATCTCTACAGATTTGCCTTTTGGGGCATTTCATACAACTGGAAGCATACAATACTTCACCACGTTCTCAATATGGAACTTCAGTGAAATCACTTTACAGGGCTTACATTCCTTCACAATAACTGTACCCACACCTCACAAAGCTACTGCAAGAAGTAAATGCAGTGATTCATATGAAGTGCTCACAAGCTTGGCTGGTACATGCAAAGTGCATCATAAAAGACCTGAAAAGTAGTTGACAACTAATAATTTTCACTTATAACTCTAGCATGTTTTCAGTGCCACTAGAACTTCAAATTGAACATATCCGAAAACCACTTATGTACCTACTACTCTCTCAATTTTTTTTAAGCTGAGAAATACTGTGTGTGGCACAAAGAATCTAGGTTTCTGAAATGATGGTGAATCTTAAATTTTTTCTTACTCACGCTTATATGGAGTCTGCAATTCCTAGAATGAACCTCTTTATTTCCTTCAATTTCCCTCTTTCTCTTCTCTCCTCAGCTTTAGTTATTTACAGTTGTTAATATTTTCTTCTGACTGAGTGGAAAGCATCGTACCTGCTCTCCCTACCTCTAATCTATCCATCCTATTTCTGTCAGAGGACTCTAAAAGTAAGACTCATTATTTCTTTCTCACTCAAATGCTTCCCATACCTTTCAGTTTAGCTCCTTAGCTGAACACAAGAGCCCATCATGAATTGATTTCTACCCACCTGTGTATTTCCATCTCTGGCCTGTCTCCAAAACACACCTTTGGCACTTGCCACTCTGAAAGACTTGCAGTTTTCTCAATGTGTGAGCCACTCTTAAGCGTCTGACAACTCACAGGACCTCTGACATTACCACTTGCCTTTCAAGTCTCAATTAGCTCTATTACCACTCTGCTTATCAGATTCCCTGGACCACCTGACATGATTTGGGGGTCTCTCCTCTGGCCACAGCTCTCACAGTGCCATCAGCTCAGTGAGGTGACTCCTCTGTGGCCCAAGTTCAGCATTAGCTATAGGTAGAGGGCATAGAAGGACGGAGGGGCCATAAGAGAGGAAACGGGGAGAGGAAGAAGACAGCAAATAGGAAAGGACAGGAAGAGAGGAGGGAAAAGGAAAGCAGCCAAGAAGTACTCTTGGGGAACACAGGGTGACAGAACAAAGAGAGACAAAAGATAGGACTAGGGTCTCTGAAAGAAGACGTTTAGGCATTCATTTCTGATAAAAATTTGAACCCTTCTTTTTACTTCTATACATGATGATAATCATATAATGGTCTTTGTATTCTGATTCTGAAATATTACCATTCAGTGATCCTAGCTCTGAAGTGGAGGAAAAATTTACACACTTCCATCTGTTGGAGACAACATTTCATTTCCTTTCTAAAGCATTCCCCACGTTTACTGTCAATCAGCCATAAGTTACTTCTCAAGGTTTCCATCTGTTTTCATTTTTTTTCTCTTTTCATCAAAATCCACAGAAAAACTAGACTTATTTCAGTATGTTATAACACCAAAGATATTTAGGTAAAAGAATCAGTTAAAAAGAGGTATTGGAAATTATCCTAATCAGTGGTTTCCAACTTTTTCTCTCTAGACCCTTGTTATAAGATGTCCTGTGTCCACCCTACCCCCCCTGCACACCCTCCCCGCTCAAAGCCTCCTGAAGTCATGCATGGTGCTTTTTCAGAGACAGAAGGATCGAGGGTGTGTGACTCTGGGATTGATTCATGGTGCAGTGCTAGGCTCAAGGGCACTAGGACTAAGGGTGTGAGCACTACCTGCCCTAAGAACCCTAGATAAAATATAAAGGATAGAAAGGGCTGTGGTCATCCTTTGCTTACTTTGCTATTTTCCACCAATGCCAACAATGAACTGCTTCTCTCTGGGATGCCTGTCTGCCATGTCACCCCGTCTTGGAGGCAGCTGCTTATGGACTAAAAGCTCTATAAACTGTGAGCTAAATAAAACCTCTCCTCCTTTAACCTTTCGGGTGTCAGGTATATTGTCTCAGCAATGAGAGAAGTAAGACACCCTATTAGGTGTATCTGCATCTCCCATCTACTTCAAGGCCTTTCCCCCGCCCAGTATGGGTAATTGAACCCAAGGTCTTTCCACTGAGCTACAACCTCAGCCTTTTATTTCTTATTTTGAGATAGGGTCTTACTATACTTAGTAAGACTAGGCTAGGCTTGAATTTATGATCTTTCTGCCTCAGCCTTGCTAAGTACTGGAATCCTAGGTGTGTACCACCAAGCCCAGCTAGGCCTGGCTTTCAAAGAGTCTTATACTAATAACTTTACTTTTATACAAACAGTAGTCAAAAATGAAGGCTACAAATCAGATTTTCTACCTGATATTGAGATTCTTTAGGGCTGGGGATTTAGCTCAGCGGTTCGGTGGCCTGCCTTGCAAGAAAGGACCCGATCTTTACTTTTATACAAACAGTAGTCAAAAATGAAGGCTACAAATCAGATTTTCTACCTGATATTGAGATTCTTTAGGGCTGGGGATTTAGCTCAGCGGTTCGGTGGCCTGCCTTGCAAGAGCAAGGACCCGAGTTCAATCCCTGGTACCAAAAAAAACAAACAAACAAAAAAAGGATTCTTTAACTTATATATTTACTTATTAATACCTAAAATAAAACAAAATCCCAACATTTTATTAGCCTAAGTAATCCTGTATCCCATAATTTGTGTTTCCAATGAAGCTGATGGTGGTATTTGACCTTCCCATACCCTTCTCAGACTCCGAACTGCTGACCTCAGCCAAACTCCCTGGGTTTACAGCAGTGAAAGCCCTGGAAATCCTCCACACGTACAATCCTAATAACCCTAATTCTCTATGTTGTTTCTTCATAAAATCTTAATAAATGTCTTCTTGCCCTACCAGAGGTTCTCATCCTGGGTTTCACAGGAAGAATTCAAAAAGTTCATGAACTTGGTGGGGATAAAAAAAAAAAGGTATATTTTATTTTCATTATTCTCTAAGAAAACTTAGCACTGCCTTCAATTCTGAATGAAGACAATGAACCATGGCAGTGACTCTGAAGCCAGTAAGAACCATAAATACTTATTAGTACAGTTGCTACAAATTCCTAAAAAGCAAAACAAAACACTATATTCATAACTATTTTGATATTACAGAAACCAATGGACCAACTACTAGGTTTTGTTATTAAATGGATTAATAAAGAACGATATTATTATTATGCCCAGTGTTTCTACAGAGCAGAGTGAGAAGCCTGAGTTTGAGAGTCAGACACAACCAGGTTCAAATGCAATTCATCACTTAATGGCCCAATGACTTTAGGCAAATTACTTTTAACCTCACGGGACTGTCTTCTTATTCACAAAAAGCTAATACTAATAAATGCCCTATCGGAATAAAAGAATTAATTAAAATAAAATATATAAAGAAATTAAACTATTTTTGTATGTGAATAATTATATCTACTTTGTTCCCTTTTTTTTCTTTTTGGTGGTACTAGGAACTGAACCCAAGCCTTGCACTCAAGCCACACCACAACCCTTGTTGTGTTTTATTTTGACACATTTAAAACACAACACAGTCTCCCTAAATTTCCCAGGCTGGCCTTGAATTTTCAAGATCCTCCTGCCTAATGAGAATGCTCCTAGGTAGGTGGGATTGCAGGTATTTGTGCCTAAGTATTTTTTTCAGATTTTCTTTTATTTGCCAAGAATGGTGGCACATACCTATAATCGCAGCTCTTGGGATTCTGGGGCAAGAGAGTGGGGAGTCCTTAGCCTGGGCTAAACTACAAAGACCCTCTCTCAAAAATAAATATACAATGGTATCTCAGTTCACAAACTTAATTCTCTTCATGATTCTGGTCACAAACTAAATTGGACAAGAAACAAATCAAATTTTCCCTTAAGGTCAACATAGAACCTAACCATTGAATTTGATTCAATTCTTGTCCAGTTCCCATCTTTGATCCCAATATTGTTACCAATTCCTCACATCCTCTATCATCCTGAGCAATTTTCTTTTCTCCTACCATTCTCCAAGCTGAGGATACATGAGTGACTTGCAAATCAGTTTTGAGGTTTCCACCATTCCAACAACCTGATACTGAAACAGGGCCCAGTCACTGAGCTACTTAACTCCATTCTGTCTCCCTGACTCCATCTTTCCTCTCTTTTTGTTTTCCTTTGAGTTCCCAGTGTTCTCTTCTGCAGCCATCTAGGCTTTCAGGAAGAACAGGTCTGATGGATAAGTCTTGTCAATAGAGCTGAAACTATGTCCCAGATAAGAGCAACTTCCTCATTGGTCAAGGGCTTAACCTGAGATAATGATCAACCAGACCACAACCTAACTAAGATGACTTGTTTAGCCAGCAATGCAAACCCCCAGTCTTTCCCTTCATTCCCTTTCTATAAGGCCTCAAGGTCCTTTTCAACCCCTCCAAGGTGCATCTTAGGTCATTCATTGCAGCCACACTGATTAAAGCTCCTTTCTCCTGTCTTGCACCCCATTCATCTCTTTGAGAATGGGATGGATGTCCCAAGCCTAGTCCTTTGTGGAATCCCAGAGTCAACGCCTTCACTCTAAAACTCTGTGACAATAATACTGCTTCCCTGAATTATTTTCCAATCCCTCTAATGGTAATCATTCCTTCATGTAATTCTTATAATCATTCTTGTAATTCTTTTACCACAGTTAAGTACTCATGTAAGAAACCAAAAATACATGATTTTTATCCAGCAGGTATATGAGAATCTTGAGGAGACCATATGATTTATCATTTGCATAACATTTCACGAAAAGTGCCTGTCACATTAGGTGAGAAATAAAAATACTCCCATATAAAATTGAATTGGATTTCATGCTCATAACAACCATATAAGATCAGGAATTATTACGTTCTCCACAGATATGCAAACCAAGTTCAGACAAGTCAGTAACTTGCCCTTGAGAATAATTCCAGAAAGTACAAAACTGGAGAATAAATCTAAGGATATTCATTAGTTAATGACCCACTGTACACAATTTATTTTCTTAAAAGAAAAAAAAAATCACCCTACTTTTCTCAGTCTTATTCCCTGTAGAAGGAAAACATACAATTTTTACAATAACTTTCTTAATACCATTTTAATTAAACACACTCAATTATCATAATATATTCAGATCTTTTCTTAGGTCAAAAGTAAACTGGAAATACCCAGAGATGGAAGTACTGAGCTATTTAGGGGAGAAAGTAGCACCCTCAACAAAGCAACAACCAAATCCTATGCCTGTCTCCAGCAATCACCTTGGATAAGAGAAATTATCTCTAGATCTAAAGAGGGGCAACAAAAAGGGTGATTGTAATGTATCTCAAACCTTTGGAGGAGAAAATGGAGCATCCATGTTAGGAGCCATGTTTTCCTTTATGACAGCGCAAATCAATCACTGTGATTCGAGAGCACAGCCAATACAATGCTGGGTTCAGATATGGACCCGTGCTCAAAGGGAACTGTGTCACAATTGGCCACATCACCTAGAGTACCCCAGCAAAAGCTACAAACCCCAAACGTGAGCTGGGAGGAAAACTTCATAAACAGTGATTTTATAGATATGATTTCAACAGAACACATTTTCCTATTACTCCCACAAAGCATTTTACTGATACCAAAATACCTCCAAGCCTTACATAAGTGCTTCCTGGACGCATGCATGTATCACCACATCTTTAGCTCCTAGCAGTATCAGCAGTTCACCACTTGCAAATGGAAAAAAAAAAAGAAGCTCTGCAGAATTACACCAGGCTGAGTACCACCAAGAACAAGTTTACTACCTCTGAGTTATTTGTAATTTGATTATTTCTTCTTTGACTATGGCAAGTACAGAATTACATGTAAAGGCATGAATACTGTGTACCTACTCATAAATTTTAATGAGAATGGAACGTTCCCCAAACTTAAATTATGGTACCCTTTAAACAATAATTATGTGTTGGTTTATATGCCTCCCCTAGTTTAATTTTTTAATTGAATCTATTACCTCTAGATCAAAAGCTGACTACTTAAAAGTCTGCATTTGTAGATCTTGTTTATTTACGAATTAAGAATATTCAATAGGCTTTTCTTAAAATATTAAATGGTTCAACATATTAAATGGTTCATTCTGGTTCTATTTTTAAGTAGAACAGGTAGAGTTTAGCTATGACGTATTCCATTTACTTGCTGGTCTTTCAATTTCATATGTACACAAAATTAGTTATTTTTCAAATTCACTATTGGAAATCATATCCAAGATAGCATTTTCCACTCTGTAAGGATTAATCCACATATTATTTTAAATCCACAAACCAACATTTCAGCTACAAAATTTTAAAGGCCAGATGCTACTGCTTTGCAAATCTTCTATTTCTAGTTACATAAGCCAATAACATTCCTGAAAAACATAAAAATCAAGGCAATTCTACAACAGGCTGTCCATGTCCTGAAACTCATCTTTCTACCTGAGGACAATCATTTCCAAACTGCAGCCATCTGACAAGCAGGGATTCTCCCTGAGTATGGAGGATGACAAGCCAGACCAAAGCAAAAGCAGACTTCTTCCTTCCCAAGCGGGAGTGGGGAAAAGGCACCATCCTATCATTGCAGTAATTATTGATATGTTTTTCAAGGGTCCCTCCTGGGTAGCCCAATGAACAAAAAAGCATCAAGACCAGGCTGTCAACAACCAAGCAATGAAGGGGAGTCACACGCATCAGGTGTCAAAACCTCAATCACAGAAAATCTGGACCAGTGGGCAGACCACATGAGAAAATGGATACCAGAAGAATACCAAACAGCTGCTTAGTGCAGAGCTAAAGTAAGACAGATACCCATGGGGAGGTCAAGCAAAACACTTGAAGAGCACATTGAAACACAGCCTGAAATATTGTAACAAAGCAGCAGACAGCTGAGAAACAACTGCCTTGGAAACACAGGCTTGCAGCTAGAGGCAGGGGGCCCAGGTTAACAAACAGCCACATAAACATCCTAGAGGCAGGCACTCTGGAGGTAACAGCAGGTACTTCCTGCAGGCCAAACAGACTGCCAGGACCACTGATGGGACCCCGCACACAAAGGCTTACTGTTGCAGGAAAACCACTGCTCAGCAACACACTCGGATCAAAGGATTCCTTGGGACAACACCTGTGGCAATCATAATAGCATGGGGTCCCCGCCATGGAGTCACTCACGGCTATCCTGGTCTCCCAAGCAGCACATTCACCAGATTCTTCAAAAATCACCAAATAGTGAGGGAAAGGGAAGTCAGTAAAATTTTAAGTCTGTAAGTCTAACTTCGAGCTTTAATGTCTTGTCTAACAATTACTTCATAGACCTGTGTTTCTCAGTTATGCTCTAGGAACGCCTAAAACTGTCCAGATGTGCTGTCAGGGAACAGTAGGTTTGCCAGAAAAGTTTTAAAATTATGTGTCTCCATTCAGATCAGGGATGTCCAAATTTTTCCAGTCAAGGCCCAGAAGGTAAACATTTTGGGCTTCGCAAGTCCCAAGGGCTCTGTGGCCAGCAGAGAGAAAGCAGACACAGAGGATATGTAAAGGGATGAATGGGTGTGTCTGTCTTAAAAAACAGACTACAGGATGGATTTGGCTCACAAGGTGCCTACAGTCAAATTTAGATAAGAATCCAAAATACATATATGCACACAGATTTAGGAATATTCTGCCTAGGTGGCTACCTCACAGCTGATATGGCTACGTGATTTGTAACACCACTTTGGTGGTCAGCTGGCACCAAAACTACTATAGAAATTATTAAGGGTTATGAGAAGTGGATTTCTTAAGTTCATGAACCTCTGTGTATTTCTACCTTCTTCCAAAAATACTTGGCCCCCCCTTGTAACAGAGCCCTGTGTCTTGTGGTGAACCTCTATCCCTGAGTATAAGGTAGGTAAACCTGCCTCAGTTCTCCTCTCTGTGCCAGGTGATAAGTGCGGCCTAGATTTGAAGAAAGTTCCCCCACCATTCCCATGCCAGCAACCATGCTTCACAGATGATGACCTAAGATAGAATCAACTCCTTCCTGGAGCAAGTTTGAGGCAACCAGGAAAAAAACTCTAGGTTTGATCACTGTAACTGACCCCAGTGACCACAACATTCAGACATGAGGAAGTGGAAAGAAGTGAAATGCTCCTGGTTAGAGATCTTTTGTTCAGACAAGCAAGAAGCTGCAAATTCTCTGAATAGGGCCTATGTCATTGCTGCAAAATGAACGTTTGTGTCTCTCCAAAAATGCATATGTTAAGTCTTAAGGTCCAAGGTGAAGGTTGGAAAAAGAAGGGTATTTGAGAAGTGATTACATCATGAAAGCTCTGCATGAGCCCCCTACATAAGAGCACAGGAAAAAGATGGCCATCTGTGACCCAGACATGGGTCTTCATCAGACACTGAATTGGCCAGGGCCTTGAACTCAAGACTCCACAGCCTCCAGAACTGTAAGAAATAAATACGTTGTTTCTAAGCCACCCAGTTTATGCCCAAATGTACTAAGGTAGTCACTTATAATCAAGATTCCTTATTATCCAAATATTATGTTAAAAAAATAAAGGTACAGTGACAAAATGTTAGCAACAATTCAAAGAAGTGATTTAGGCATGCCAAAGTCCAAATCCACCATATCACATTCATGTCATGAGCAGGTATGTTCTGACTTATCAGCCCTCTTCTCACTCAGGAAGGAATGAAGGCATGCCCTTGCACCTCTTTTCACTGAACCTAATTTCCTGTGTTTTCCCTTTTTATCCACTTAAAATGACAGAAACTTCATTATAGTCTTTAACCCTTCTTTCCCTTTAACCCTCTATATTTAGCTAATACCAAGGAAAGCAGACTTCAACTTTCAATTTCTGATATACTCAAATTTCTGCTTCATGTTGTTCCTGCCTTACTTTAACCCTCATGACCACTGGGAATACAATTATCCAATATAATTCCACATAACCTATGTAATCCTATATAGCCAATATAACCCTATAGTAGCCAAGTTTCTGGTCTCTCTGCTTTGAATTTCACCCTACTGCAAACAATTCTTTAAATTTTATCAGGGAACACAAGGCCCTTGGTGATCTGGCTTCTACCAACTTGCAACTTCATGTCTTCCCTGTCCCATACCCTCCCTATACACCCCTAGTTCTCTTCTCGAGGCCTGTGCTCTGCTTTGGGACAAAAAGACTTTCTCTTCCTACAGATTTTTTTTTTCCAAACAGTCCTCCTTCTCTCTCATCCTTATTAAGCTTATTCATATCTATTCTCCAAGAAATAGTTTGAGCAAAAGCTTCTTAAGTGCCTCCATCTCTCCCCAGAGGGGTCAAGTGGCCTTTTTAGGTCTTCACTTGGAATCACAAGCTTGTCTCTATTGCAGACTATCTATCTCCTTAGTTGTCTCCCCACCAGACTCTGTGTTCTTTAAGATTACCATCTACGTCTTCTGCTGGGCCAGTGCCACTATGTGTCACACAGCTCCTGAAGTAGCTAAGAGTAAACAAGGAGGAGATAAGAGCTGAAAGCATCCCTGCTACTGCTTTCTCAGGAGATAGAAAATTTCTAGATAAGAAGGAATACTTCTAAATCAAAGGCCAATGCCTATTTGAGCTGATTTCCTGAATTTAAAATAAACCAAAATCGAATCTCTTTCCCAAATCTTGAATAGAATTATCATATTTTTACACTACAATTTGCAAAATTAGACTACTTAAAATGGTCAACATATCCTTACTTTTTCTTTCTTTCCATCAATGCCACTGACAACAGCCACTTCTGGCCCCTAAAATAAGTACTCAGAATATGCACACCCACAAAAAAAACTATCTACAATGCCATTACCAACTATCATTAAATCTTCTGAGTGACCTGTATATAAAAACAATTATCTCTTTACAGTTTTTGTTGCTTCTTTAATTTCTGTTCTTCTTTTTCTAATACCAATGTAACAGAATAGACATTTGTTGTGGAAATGAGCCAATGAATTAGCTACAATGATGTAATTTTGTAGGACAAAAAAAATCCTCAAAAAAATAATTTTCTTTTAAATCAAGAAAATTTTACAGAAGCAGCATTTACTAAAGATTCTGAGACTAACGTTCCAATTTTCAATAAAATTAAACTGCAGCGTTACTTATTTCTACAATTTCAGTCTACTCTGGTGAGCCTTTGGAATAGCTTATACACATGCACAAAATTTTTTCTTTAAATATACTAGGTAAGATTCTTGCACAGCATTTTCTTTATTTTTATGTATACTTCCAAGATGCTTAAAGGAAAGAAAATTTGGGCCAATTTCTGGTCTATGTTGTTTATTGAGAAAAAGTTTAAAGTAAATAATAGTCATCATATCCCATGACTTATAGGAAATATTTGAATTCATTTCCAACCAATCGTCATAAGTGATAACCACTAAATAAATACAAGTAAATTTTAAATTTAAGACTATGCTTAATTACTAAAAATAATTTTAAACCAAGCAAGGTAGCATATGCCTATAATCTCAGCACGTGGGAGGCTGAGGCAGAAGGACCGCAAGTTTGAACCCAACATGGACAATTTAGTGATTTAGTGACATTATGTCAAAATGTGAAGGCCTTAGATTCAATCCTCAGTACTGCCAATTAATTAACTAATTAATAAAAAACTACTGAGTCTAACTTACATCTATAAAGCTTACAGTATATTGCCTAATTTAGCATTAAATTTACCACCTCTCTTGGGGCTTCCATTTGAAATTCTTAGAACTCAAATTCTATGTAAACAAAGGTGACCAAATGGAAATTATTATGACAGCCCTTTATAAAATACAAACTAGTACTTTATAATACATACCAACATTTCAGCCTGCAGTCAAAATATATTAAAGAATTATTTAAAAAGACCTACTTCCATAATCACAGGTGAATTCAGAGAATTTCTATAGTCTTGATTTCACTGGAAAGAAGTTTATTTGCTGCTCTAGTCCCAATTCACAAAGATACCAGTCAAACTCTCCATCTTCCACCATATGGCCTCTCCAAAGAAAAAGTACATCCAAATGTTCCCAGACTCATCCCTTCCTCTGTATCCTTAAAAGAAAGAGGTGCATCACAAAGCAAAAAAGGGGTAAAGTACTTAAGTTAAACTTCTCTCAGTTTCACTGAAGTTCCTTTATAGAGATGTCATTCTTAACCTCTTCCCTCATAATAAATAATCATACCTTCTCATCCAACTCCAAATCCTGGAGAAATATAATCACTGGACTTTTTGTTTGGTTCTCAAAATTAACTGTGGAAGCGTGTTTAATAAAGTCTTGACTTTCTGATTTGCTACACCAATTCAAATTAATTCCAGAAACTTAAGAGTCATCTTGTAAAGCCTACTTCTTGTCTGACTTTAATAACATAAAAACAATATGAATGATTTTTTAAACCACTAGGATTATTAAAATAGTAGGTGAATTTTTACCTGAATATTCTAAAAACGTTTCAAAGAACAGATTAGTACACTACTAAAAACCAGGACGCTTTCCACCAAGATCCAAAAGCACTCTTCTTTTTAGAAGGTTGCCACTCGCTGTTAGAATTCAGCCATCAACAGGAACAGAGTAAACATTCCAACTGAGAAGACGGTAACACCTAAGAAATGAATGACAGTTGTGGAAGAGGGAAAATATCTTTGGTTGATAGGGTTTGTTGTATTAATGTGCCTCATTTTTCACTGCGGCCTATGTATCTGTGGCACTGTTTTACCTCAAGACATTATTAAGTGCTCCAAAGTAGCCAATTTCAAGACTACTACTCAGGCTAAGGAACTCAAACCTATCATTACAAAACTGTAACGTACATTTTAAGCTGAAAGGGACTCTCGAGGGAATCTCAGCTACACCCTAACTTTAAAGAGAAAGCTTTGTTCATGTCATCACAACTAGCCAAGAGGCTAAGGCAAGAAGATTGAAAGTTGGGAGGCTGGACTGGGCAACTTAAGGAGACCATCTTGAAAAAAACAAAATAAAATGAAAAGGCCTGGGAGAAAAGCATTAGTGATATAGCACTCCCTTACTAACAACTGCAAGGCCTAGGTTCTACCTCCATACAGAAGAGGAAGGAGGAAAAGGTGGGAAGAGAGAGCAAAGGGAAAAAGAGGGACCAGATGGGAGCTGCTGGCTTGGGGACTTTGGGGATTGCTGGCCACAAGCATGCATAGAGGTAAGTAGAAGTGAAATGCAGGGGGAAGAAGGAAGGTATGCACAGAAGCTTGGACAGCAAGTGCCCAACAACAGGGTCCAAGTGAAATAATTAACTATAACATGGAAAGACAACCCAGCTCTGTTCTCGGGCAAGAGAGGTGAGCTGCTCCATATTCAGTTAATGCCTGTAAAATTTAGAAAATTGGTGAGTCCTGTCTCAAAAAAAAAAGGAAAAGGGTGGTGCTCAGCCTCCCACCTCAGCCTCCCAGAGTGCTGGGATTAGTCCAGCACCTCCACAGCCAGCTGTTTTCTATGAACATTAAAAACACCAATTTTGTCTGGTGCAGTGGCACACACCTGTAACCTTAATGGCTCAAGAGGCTGTGGAAGGGGGATCACAAGTTTGAACCCAGCCTAGCCAATTTAGTGAGACCTGGTGCCAAAATAAAATAAATAAATTTTAAAAGGGCTGGGGATGTGGCTCAATGTGAAAACCTGAGTTCAGACGCCAGTACCATAAAAAAACCTACTAATCTTGGAGGTCACAGAGATGAGAGACATTATTATTTACTGGTTTCCCTCCAGCTTCATAGATAACATCTTTGATCAAGGCTGCCCCATGGGTGAAAACTGTTCTCCACCAAAATTTACCTTTTTCTCTTCTCCTCTCTATTCTGTATACTAACTGCAAGGTTAGCTAGTTCTGAAAAAAATAAAACTTTTTAATCATTAACTCTTGTGACAAAACCCAGAACATTTGGTAACCATCAGGTAACAGCAGTCTGTGTGTCCAAAAAGCAAACCACTACAAAATTTGCAATAACTCCAGACCCTCTTCCACCTGAGATCAAAAATACACTTCTCCAAAGTCCCTTTGCAAATTCTGTACCTGTGATCCCTAATGAAGTTCTTCCCCCTCCTGTCTGTCTCTGGCATTACTGGCTTCACTGGGCAGCAGAACTAGACCTTGGTTACACCAAGGCAAATGCATATCAATTTATTTGTCAAAATCAGAATCTATTGTGTCTACAGTTATATCTCAAAGTTGATACTGTTTTTTGTGATGGTGAAAGATACTTCAAGAGGTAATCCAGAATTTCACCAGGCATTCTGCCTTTGAGAATTTAAACAGTAACAAGCTCATAATCAATATACTAAAAAAACTGTTTTTAAAAAGGAGTAAAACAAAGATGAAACAAACTGACTAAACTCATACACAGAATAAATACACCTATCCTCAACCTTTTCTGACCTAAAAATTTAGGTAGACATTCCAAATGTCTGTAAAACACATTGAGTTTATCTATAATATAGTTAAAGGAAGTAGAGTCTATTACCCAAAGTGTGGGTTCATGAGTCTACAATATGTGTTGTACCTGAAAGTAACAGAAATGCAGAATCTCCGGCCACTTCAGGCAGAATGTGCATTTTAAAAACTGGGTGACTGCAGCCTGGGAAGCACTGATCCAGAAACATGCAAATATATTAAAAGGGAGTCAGCAAGTAAGTGCCCATCTCAATGTCTCTTTAGGAGACGCAAAGGGAGATTTTAGCTGGCTCTAAAAGATTTTAATAATCAACTGCAATATGAAAGCAGAGAGGCAAATTACAAGAGATGACCAGGACTAAAAGACTGAATACATTTAAAAGTAGCCACCCACACTTTCTTCACAAAAATAACTGACATTATTATCTACATTTGTGACTTTGTTTCTGTTTCTGTATTTTTGTTTCATTTTTTAAGATAGGGTCTGGCTATGTAGCTCAGGCGGGTCTCAAACTCACAATCTTCCTGCCTCAGCGTCCCAAGTACTGAGATTACAGCTATATATCACCATGCTCAGCTAAAAAGCTCTAAAACAGGGAAGTTTCAACTTTTATACATATATATCAGGATCAAGAAACAACAGACTGTTTTTAAAAGAAAAGAAAAACTCAGAAATGAGAGGGAAAACATCTCCTAAAGAGATGTTTTTCTTTTTACAGTACTGAGTACTGGGAAGTGAATCCAGGACTTTGCATGGAGCTACATCTCCATCCCTTTTTCACTTTTAATTTTGGGACAAAGTCTTACTAAATTGCTCATGATCAGCTCAGAATTGTAGTCCTGGGATTGCAGTCATGACCACCATGTCCGGCTTCAAGAGACTGTTTAATTAGACAGAGATTAGGTATTCATAGCAAAACGTGGCTGGTAATTTGGGCATACTAATGCCTTTAATAGATTTTTATTCAAATCTCATATTCATTTTCTTTGGTTAAATCAGGACATCAACCTAGAAGAGTGACTTAAACTGTAAAACCGTGGTTTCTTTTCTTTGTTTTTTTTTTCACTTTTTTTTTTGCTTCAACAGAACAGGAATAACCTTCCTATTTCAAATGCAGTTTACCAAATGAAATCAAGTGTACCAGTTTTTCACATCAGCTATAAATAATTACCTCCCTCTAAAGAGCCTATTTCTGCAAATAAAAATGTCTTTGGGTCTGATTAAACTTCATCACCTAAGAACTTTTCTTCTGCAAATTTGCAGTTGGGAAATCTGTCATTAGAAGTTTGTTTGTAAAAATGAGTTCTTTTCAACAACTTTAGGAGAGGAATCCTAGAGTTAATTATTTGGGGAAGGAAAAAAATCAACCTATTCTAAAGGAAATATACTTGAAAATATGTGGACCCATGTATTTTACCATAATAGATCTTCCACAATCGAAGGCAGCATGCTCAGTAATTTATGAAAATGCTTAAAAACATGACGACAGGATAACAGAAGTATCCAATAAGCATTTTGACTACTGTCAGAAATACTCTGAAGGAACTATTACAGGCTCATCAGAGTGGCCAGCACTACCCCTAGAACCCCTTTTTGCATCCTCCCCAAACTGCAGAAAGCAGCCAAGCCCATGAATGCGATCTCCGTGGCTACCACCTAAGGCACCCCCCGCAGAGAATAAATTTGCAGGGAAGTCACATCAACATGCACAGACATCCAGTGAGTCCTTGCTCCCTCTGAGGATCCTTAAATGAGTTTAACTACTGACTCACATTTAATCCAAAAGATGCTACTAACTGAAGAAAAAGCACAGTAGACATGCTTTCATTGTGGAACAAATTGGAAATTAATAAAAAACAAGATGTTTACCATTTTCTAAGTATCTTCATTTATCTCCCTCTCTCAGATACTAGTTTTAGAATCCCAGGTCTGTAACAGAAGCTCAGTAACAACATACTTTATGATAACATCCTGAACATAAACAAACTTCACTGATAAAGTAAAAATAGAAAACAGGGCTATGAGGCGCATCCCTTGAGCTGCTTGACAGAATACTTATTATAAGGAACTGAAAAAAGAAAACAAAGTTTCATAAGACACAGCTGTAAAAATTTTGCTGGCTTTACTCATCTTTTAAAAAAAATTGTAAGAAATAAACTTGTGAACTGCATTTAAAATTAATGCCCAAAGAATTCCAAATATGCAGGGTTATATGGACTGCCATTCTTCTCCCTGGGTTTTTAAACAATGGTGAAACACAGCTATTTGAAATACTTCAGGCCCATCAGTTAACACTGCTCAAAATGTCAAGAGCCATATTGTGCCCCAGTGGCCTCTCTTCAGCAAATAACACATCCTTTGAAGTTAAAATACTACTAAATGATGCCAAGTGAGAATTCCTAGTAGAGTCAAATTTACCTACTTCCAAAGAAGTCAATAATCTGATATCGCCATTAGGAAAACAGCATTTTTATAATCAAAACATTCTGAATTCTTCAGTTGCAAATCTCAATCATTTGTCTTTATCTCATGGCAATCTTCTTATAAGCTATTTCCTAATTAAATAAACCTACACTCATACACCTGTAGCGATGTCATTTTTTTAGCCTGATGTTTCTGAGGAATAATTACAAATTTATTATATAAATTCCATAGAAATGAAGGTTAGTCATCAAAAACAGAGATTTGACAGAAACATTTTATTTGGCATAAAACCTAGCACAGCGTGGTGATTCCAATGGCACTAATGTGCGTTTCATTCGATAAATCATGTAATTTAGACAATCACCTTGACTGTGACTACCTTTTGGGTCAAACTTCATATCCTGTCTCTCTGATAACAAAAAATGCCCCAGTAAAGAAATCAAGAAACAAAAGCTTACATGAAATTATCATAAGCAAATAAGATCTCCTCACCAGACACTAAGGTACTTGTAAAATGAATATTGTAGCTCTGTCCTCAAGCAATGTGGCACATGCATAACACCCAAAGAAGTAAATAAACATACTATTCAATTTAATTCAACAATAAAATAGACTCTAAATCCAGAGGCAGAATTTTCAGTTGTCTTTTTTCCATACTAATTTTCTAAACATGAACACATCAAACTCTGTCTCCATCTCATCTGTAAGATAATAACTGCTTCTTGTTCAGATTAATTGCATTTATGAAATGCCTTCAACTAAAATAGAGTATTCTAAAAACATGACAGTAACTTATATCGTGAAAACAATCATTTTGGTGTTCTAGCATTTAGTTAATTGCTTCCCATTTACTTGTAAAGAAAAATGATCATAGTTGTAAACTGGAAAAAGTAATCCTAAAAAGTTTCTCAAAGACTGAAATGAACATTTATGCCTTTTATTCTAGGAACTTTGAATACCAGAGAAAGTGACAAATGTGATGGAAAAGCTAAACTGTCAAAGGAAAAAAAAAGTTTAGAGTGATAGATGGAAATGTGATAGTGCTGCATCTGCTTAGAAATAACTGCCTAGAAAATACTGTCCAAAATCTGTGAGGGAGAAGTCTTCAATGTCTATGACCAATTGAGATAAACCTAGTTAACACAAGAGTTCAATCACTGCAGACATCCAAGGAAAACAGGTTACTTGAAGTAGGAAGGACTTTAGCAGAGGTATTTGAAAGCTTCCAAACTTGTATATATAATATAGTGCAGATTCAGTACCAGTCCAAAAATAAAGACATATATCCTAATAACAGTGCAATGTCTGGTACAGAAGTTAACAGAATCCCAATGCAATTTTAAAACATGAATATTGATGAAAACAAGCAATATTCAGTAAAAAGTTAACAAAAAGAGATAAATGTGAGTGAATTCTATAGACCAAAGGGCAATCTCAGCAATTTCATGGGCCTAGCATAAGTCTCTGACATCAAAAACTTCACCTGCAAAGTACAGGTAGGAAGAGAATGTTTCAAGAGCTGCTGCATGACAAAGGTGAGCAGCTGCTGTAGTTATTTACGTTTAAGCAGAACGTGTCTAGTAATAGTGATATATTGAATATAGCAGTTACTCCTCAAAACATATACAAATCAAATCTTCAAAGAAACCACCCAACACAGTATATAATTACACCTGTACCTAGATATTACACCCTTTTCATCCCGTGAAAAGCAGAAGGTAAGCAGTCCTGATGACATGTCGCTCCATTTTTCATAACTAAGCTCCTAAATGATGACAGCTATTCATAGAAGAGAGGTCTTTATATTCAACAATTCCTGGTCCTTCTTTGAAGACTGCCACACTTGTCTTTTGTGAGCCACTAAAATAAGTACACAAAGTTGATACAAGTGGCTCACAAGAGAAAAACCAAAAACTTTAAAAGATAAATGCTAGCATATTAAAAAGCACTTTGAGCAAGACTAATAAATGTATAACAATGTAGGGTTGTCAGGCAGATTTTCAGAGTGCCTTATGGATAAATTTTGTCCTTTCCTAATATTATGAAGGAGCCTGTTTTAAAGATAATGCACCCTTGACCTACGATAAACAGCTGCACCATCTCGGGCATTTTTAAAAAGTGCATTTAATGTACTAAGCAGCACCAAAGCGATCAGGAAGACAAACTATGCTGCCCACTCATGCTGGAATCCAAAAGGTTGTAGCTATTTCAGAATTATAACGGTAGAGAATTCAGGGTTATGACAGAGGAGAAACCAAGTGCAGATGAATCAACAGAGTGTGTGTGTGTGTGTGTGTGTGTCTGTATGAAAACAAACAAGAGACAGATGGCTGGCAAGTGATTTTCCCTTTAGCATTTCTCCATGTCTATCTAGTCTTGTATGTGGGTCATCCGCTACAATAAACACCATGTGACAGGATCAATGGAGGCAAAGCAAAGCAGTCCATAATGATTTCACTTTGCAATTTTAATTTTCCAATAAGAGATACATTTGGTCAGAAGAGCAAAATGAACCATTTGCAAAGAGATTCATTTAAACAACACATGGGGGGAGGAGGAGCACAAATAAAATAGTTCATAAATTGTTCCCCTCTCCATTTTTTTCAGTTTTATAAATTGGAAAGGAAAATAAATGGTAAAATAACATTCCTGTACACTTAGCCTTCTTCTTCTAATAATGACTTGATAAGATTTGATACAAGGCAATGCCTCCATTTAACTTCTTAGCAAGTCTTTCTATATATATCTGCATTTACTAAATACCAGGCATGCCATCAATGTACTGGAATTTTAAGATACCAATTCCAGATTAGTCTAAGGTAAATGCATTGGGGAGAAGCTTTCAGACAGAAATTAGCAGAGTGATTGATCATCTCAGGAGGGATTCTTATCATATCAGGTCTAAAACCCAAATTAACAATTAACATGAAAAGACCAAACAGGAGTAGTTCAGTTATTTTTTACAGGGAAAAAAAGTTGATTTTTATTAATATGCCTTAAATCTTCAATTCCTTCTTTAAAATAATGCCAGTTAAAATCATTATAGAGAAAATCTTAACTAGTGTTCCTATAAAAATTAAGAATTACATTCACATCCAAACTAAAAAAACTAAACTAGGAATGTACTATTAAGAGTTTTAGGTGTTTTATTTTTTGATAGTGGAGATTGAACTCAGGACCTTCACACTGAAAAACTCACCATCCCTATTTATTTTTTTAAATTGCCCGCTAGCCTGGAACTTGTGATCCTCTTGCCTCAGCCTCCCAGAGCACTGGGAACTCAGTCCTGCACCAAGTACTTTTCCATTAGAGTGAAAATTTCTGCTGTGAAATTGTTTCTCCAAGCTTTACACACATTACTGTACAGAATAGCTAAGAGGCCTATAAGCAATGTTAATGATCATGGCTGGGTTTACTAAATCCAAATGGACAATAAGGAAAAAATATCTTCAAATATCTTCTATAAATACATTTTCTTTAGTGAATTATTTCACTCACATGAGAATTCAAAATATGCAGAAATTAGATTACCTTATTCATTTGTTGTATGTCATAAAAGGGCATGTCATTAATCAATTAGATAATACAAGCAAAATGAAATCGGACTTCAAAACATTTGGTATTTACCTTTGTAAATACTCTTCTCAGTGTTATCGCCATGAGAAACTTACAGCGGCATTATTAAAAAATGAGAAGGGAAAAATGACACTATGTCTTCCTTACCAAACATATAAGAAAGCAGAGAACTGGGGTCAGCAGGTTTTTTTCCACTGACCTAAACACCAAATTTCTCTAGAAAACAAGAGCAACTCTTTCAAGGAGTCACATACAGCATGACATAAAATTTGGCAAAGATTGCATATTTAAAATTCCAATGTTCCTCTAACCACCACTTCAGATTCAATGGTCATTACCCTATACTGAAGGCAAGGGAAGGGGGACTAGAGTGTGTTTATCATCTGATACTGTGGATTCTACTCTTCCACCGTTTGTTTCCACACATCATACAAATCTTAGGGTCAGCACAGAAACACGTGTAAAATACTCAATTTTACCATAAGGAGACTGATGTTGCTTTAAGAAAGTTTCATGTTACCACTTAATTTCAACCAAGCTCCATCAAACATTGAAAGCAATTATACAGTTTATAAAGTCAAGTTGATCACTGTATTTAAAAGCAATGATAACTCTGAGAAGTACCACAGCAATAATGGCTAAGCTAAAGCAATCGAGGCCCTCCTGATGTCAATGCCAGACTATTCATGGTCAAATGCAGGGTGCTGATTTAGTCAGGCAAGTCAGGCTCCAGAGGCATCCCCCTCCTTGAGCACTACTCTTTGTCTGCAGCCTTGGCCTTTTCTTTCAGAACTGAATTTTTCAAAAGTTCCTGAGGGGCAGAAGAATCCACAGATGCGACCTAAGCAATGCATTAAACATGAAATTTTCCAGTCTGAAATGGAGTTGTGGAAATAAACAATTATCAGCATCCTACAGTTCCCACTGGGCTCCCCAGTGCTCTTTACTATTCACTCACCAGTGAGTTCCAGTACTTGGAGAGAAAATATGGGAGTCACAATTTACAGTGCACCTTGGCAATGAATCATTGTAACATGCTGTGCATAACAATAATTCCTGGGATATGTAAAAATAAAGATTGCTACTCTGAAGACTTCACATATTTAAAAGCCTGTGTTTGCCTAGGCAGTTCTGCTAAGAAAGAATATACTTTTTAAATTGTAGTGAAGTATGATTCCTATTTTAGCCATAAATGTGTGTGTGTGTGTGTGTGTGTGTGTGTGTGTGTATATATATATATATATATATATATATATACAGAGAGAGAGAGAGAGAGAGAGAGAGAGAACATGCACACAATAAGGTCTATATATCATATGCTATCAAGCATACGATATGGGAATATCATGACACTAAATTCATCTTTTGTAGCTCGAAAATAGAAGTCAGGGATTTTAACACTCAATTTGACCTATAGCATGTGAAGAACTTGTGACAATTGGGAACCATCAAAGCACAACTCATTTATCATCACACTCTCACCATTCTCCCAAAGTCACAAAGTCCTAACATTTCTGATATACGACTCAGGGGTACAGACTAAGCATCTGAATTACAGAAAAATGCACAATTTTTACCCTTAATTTTCAAACAATATTTTCTCCTGACATGACCTCTTTAGGAACTGGGCAACAATTAAGAATAGTATACAATAGGAATGCTTGATTTATCGTAGTCTTCTAAAATCGTGACAGTATTACATTTTTTTAATCAGCTTTATATTCTTGGTCTAAATTTTCCTCAAACTGCCCCCAACACAGCCAGTGACTGTTCTCTCTCTCTCTTTCTCTCTCTCTCTCCCTCTCTCCCTTCCTCCCTCCCTCCCTTTCTCTCCCTTTTAGTGAAAAGCCATCCATCTTTGGAAACAAAGGCTTTTTCCATCAATATCCTAGAATTAGCAGATGCACCATCGCACAGAACTAGAAGAAAGGAAAGTAGCTCAGGTAACCTCACTCTTACATGTCTCAGAGCATGCAGTGTAACTGCTAAAATCAGTAAACTGAAAGTTGAGGAAAAGTTTATGCCTACTGTGCCTTCCTATCAACTAAGCTATGACAGACACTACATGAAATGCATTAAGAAGGATTTGTAGGCTATTTCTGCACCTATTATCAGGTGATTTCATTACAGACACATGGGTGTGAACCAAGATTTGCTGATTTAAGGCTTACATCCATGAGCACTTTTAGCAGAAGACTGGGCACACACCAGAGAATACAGGATATGGCTAATTAGCACCAGGAGAGGAGTCAGCCTTCACCCCCCCACTCACTACAAACACTTTTCTTAAGTTCACGCCCTGCCTCACCCTCACCCTGGGGACCCATTCCCTTTCCATAACCCAGAGAGGCTGCTGAAAAGCTGTCAAAGTAAATCTGTGCTCACTTTTTGGATGGTTTAATTTCAATGGCGCATGAAACACCCCAGGACGGTTAATAAGTTTAGCCAGGCGTGCTGTTCTCCTTAATATATTTTAATTACACATCTGTTTTAATTGTAATCAGATAAAGTCACCGGAAAGGCACAAATTGGAATTTTCCCTAATGGCTATAGGAGCTTTTCAACAATTTCTAAACACTAACAACGTTTAAAAATAGGTAGAGAAACCAGCACAACTGTGACATTTTCCAAGAATCAACGCAGTTTCTCCGACAACAGAGTTGGAGTATTATTAGCCACCCAAAGTAACCCAAATGCACAAGACAACTTCGGTCCCTAAGGGCGTCTTCTTCTCCAATTAGCACAAGCGAATCTGTAATTTCTAATGCAAAATTTCCAAACAGAAATGAAAGCCGAAGCTTTTATAAAGTGCAGCCCCAACGATTGGCGAGGGAGGCTGCCGGGGGCGGGGATGGGCTGTTGGATCTACCACCCTCGGCGGCGTTATCTCGGCTCAAAGTACCGTCCACGTCAAAAGGGAAAGTTGAAGCAAAGAAGGATCTCTCTTTTCACTTTTCTGGCAACTGTCAAAACTTGCGCTTTAACTTGGGGAACTAACAGTGTCCTATCAATAAAAGGAAAGGGTACCGGGAAGATCTGTTAGGGGGCGGGGTGCGGCTTCCTTCCAAACCAGACGTAAAATCGCTTACTGGGTTTTTGTAACACCACGGATTACCTAAGACTGTTTTTCTTCTTTTTTTTTTCAGCTTTAATTAAGTTTATTGGTACATTTTAGGGATACAGTACAGTTACATTCATTGTTGGGATCTTGTACCTCTACATGACAAGTCTTGATTCTCATTTTTTCCCCTTACCTCTGCGCTCCCTTCTACGTTCATTAAACAGTTCCCTTTGTGTTTCTCTTCTTTTTTTTTTCAGCTTTAATTAAGTTTATTGGTACATTTTAGGGATACAGTACAGTTACATTCATTGTTGGGATCTTGTACCTCTACATGACAAGTCTTGATTCTCATTTTTTCCCCTTACCTCTGCGCTCCCTTCTACGTTCATTAAACAGTTCCCTCAAATTGCCAGGATTTCCGCTAAGAAACTTAAGCGCCTGCCAACAGGCGAGAGGCAAGACAACGAACCTGCGGCAAACTCAAACTCCGGGCCCGCCCCGCGCTCGGGTCCCGGGCGACCGCCTGAGGTGTTCAGGACCGCGCGCCACTGAACCTTCAGGTGCTGGACCATCCCTCCCGAGCGCTCGGAGCCCTAGAGCGGGGCGCTCCCCGCGGGGTTCCCACGCGAGCCGTCGCCCCTTACCTGTCGTCGTAGCAGAAATCCGCGCTCAGGGTGTTGAGATACAAGGCGAGCCCCAGAACGCTGCTCACCAACTCTGCAATCATCTCTCCACCGCCTTCCCTCCGGCCCGGCTCCCAGCGCGAGGACAGCAGCGGCAACAAAACACAGAAGCATCAATCCCCACCTTCTGCCGCCTTCTCCTCCCGGCTGCACTTTTCCCTCGCTTCCCCCCCCTCGAGCCTCGCCCTCCCTCGGGTCCTGCC
>NW_022900927.1:45649365-45665470 GCF_012274545.1 Fukomys damarensis | reverse complement strand
GGGCGCTGGAGGAGAACCGAGCCGGGGAAGGCAGCCGCTCGCTCCGCTGCTGCCTGGCGGAGCCTAGCACGGGCTGAGTCTCAAACCCCGCGTTGTGTGTGCCCTGCGCTGCCAGGCGCGAATCCGGTCAGCTGGAAAGACTTCTGGGGACCCGGAGCGGAAGGACAGGTTTGGCGAATGCTGCGGCCTTGGTTGCCACGAACGTAACCGCGATTTCTCACACACGCGCGCCATACGTGCGCCGACAAGGAGAGAAAAACCTTAATGGAAAGCTTAGGAGGCTTCTCTGTAGGGAGATTTCAGCTCTTAATCTACCCTGCAGTCCACCCCAGTGTCAGTGGAAAGACGGGATGTTCCCGCCGTAAGGTTAAAAAGAAAGGATTCCAGAAGAGGGAAGAAATACACACATACACATGCGCGCACACCCCGCAGCGATGGCGGGTGGCGGTGCCTTTCGCGGTCTCAGGACTCAGGCTGAACCCAGAAAAACTGTGAGCACCACAGGGCACGGCGCTATCCTCGAGGCTGGTAAATGGAGAGCTAATGCCCTTTCCTTTCCGCCCGAAGGCTTCCAATAGGATGAAATATGGGATAGGAGAAAGGCCCGGGTAGAACGAGCTCTGGGTACTAAAGTTGCAAGACCTAAGAGGACCGAGGGCCGTGTGCCACGCCTCTTGGCTTGTCCCCTCGGGCTGGGCTTGTGGCGCGCTTGGACCACGTTGAACACTACTGCACCGCCCCCTGCTGTATGGTAACAGCAGAACATGGGGAAACAAGTCTTCCATGCTGGCCAGCTTGCCCCCACTGAAGGAAGGGCTCCTAACCCTTAAGCTCTCCCAAGAAATCGAGGCAAGCAATTGAGCTCCGGGTATTCCTGGCAAGGAACTGAAAAGTTTGGGAGTCTGCAAAACAAAAGCTGCCTCTTTTCCTGACTTTACAAGGAAATCTGTGAAGTCTGAACAGACACAGATGAACTGATATTTATTATCCATAAAAGGCAAAATTGTGTGCCCAGGGAAAAACAAAAACAACGTAAAAAGGAATTATATCATTAAAGGCAGTGTTTGATTTTGCTTATTGTTCAAAAGTTTTTGAATCGCATCGGTTGGTCCATGAAGGTCCTCTGGGTCTGCTGGACTTCTCTTAAGTATTGTAGTATGAGTAGAGGAGGCAACACGAGGAAAGCACCGAGTAGGGCCCTGGAAAGGGCAATAGGACTGTTAGCCATTGTTACTATTATAGTCTCCAGCTTCCTCTCTTACCCATTAACCAACCTGGGCTCTTAACCCACTCTGTCTACACTCCTCCCTAATCCTAGTCCAAGCTTCCCCACACCTCCTATGTGGACTAATGTAGTAACCTTGAAGTGATCTCCTTCTACTCTGTAATCCCTCCTCCCTGGCTTGAGTGCAGATATAAGAAGATTTTGAAAACTACAAATTCTCCACTTACAATGTCAGAGACTGGTACACAGTGAATAAAGCACCAGTTCTTACCATGGCTCTTTTGGTCCTGACTACTACTTCCATTCACACTATGTGCACAAGGTACATCTTTCTCCTCTGAAACTCTCTTCCTCTCTTCCTCCTGCATGGAATGCTTTCTCCCAGACTTTCTCTGGCTCCTTCTCACCTTTAGGCCTTAGCTTAAATGCCACTGCCTCAAAAAGGCTTCTCTACCCCACACTATAAAGTAGCCTAACACACACATCAATCTTCATTCCATCACCCTATATTAGTTTCTTCATAGTATGCATTAGAATCAAACTTACTGTCTGAATGGAAGTTTCATGAGGGTGAGAACCTTATGGATCTTGTTTTCCACTTAATCCCTACAACCAATGTCATCTGGGCGCCTAGAAAAAGACTTTCTTAAGAAGTTGACAATAAATGAGCAAATAATGTAACTAGTAGAAACTATATAACTGAAAGTCTGCAAATATCCATCATGAGAGAAAAACTGATTCTCATCAACATTAAAGATGGTGAAGAGGACCAGGGATTTAGCTCAATGGCACCATTGCCTGCCTCACCAGCTCAAGGTTCTGATTTCAATCCCCAGTACCAAAAAAAAAAAAAAAAAAAAAATTGACAAAGGAAAGAGAGGAAGTAGGTTAAAAATTAAGAGTGCTTCAACTCAACAAATAGGGTGGGGAAGTCACACATGAACAGCTCTCTTCAATAATTAAGAAGATTCCAAGGCATAAAAATACTAAAGAGCTTTGGTTCAATGTGCTAAAAGCTTGTAAACATTTTTCAGAGCTGTCCCAAAGCTCCAGCAGTTTTAAACATTTATTTCTTCCTTCCTCCATCTTTCCTCCTCTCCGCATCCTCCAACTCCTCTGAATAGGAAATTTAGAGGACTACTGTGAGATATGCCATAAAGTGGTACATTGAGCTATCCCTGAAAAAGGCTAAAAATCCAGCTATGCTTCAGAAATCCAGTTGCTTTTAGCAAACTTTCTATTACAATTTAACATGAGCCTCAGTATCCTGCTAGTGCATTAAGCCACAACCTCTTTGAGATTACTCTTCAAGAGTGGAGAAACAGCCAATTCCTGTGTTTTCTACCTTTCATGAACAACTGTGGAGGGAAAATTGGGTTAAAGATGTCATCAATGTCCTTGGAGATCATTTAAAATCTGGGGACATAGCTTTTTAGTTTATTGAGGTGTACTTACCAATGTGAAGTTGCTGTTTCAGTTCTGAATTTATATGTGTCCTATTTAAAGCTACTGTTGCTTTCCACAGATGAAGGAAATTAGGCTGTATGGCTTGAGTTTTCTACCATAGACACAAGATTGGCCAAGAAAGTGCTAAGCTCTTATTTTCCCAAGTAGGTTCCACACATCTGTTACCATACCACTTCCTCAATGAAATCCTTTTTATAGTTGCCCAGACCTATGCTACATTTGTTCTGCATTCCCATTCCTTTGTTGTATAATTCATACCTTTGCAGTGCCAGTCCCTCAGGGTGAAGATTTCCTTATTTGACTAAGACATTTTTAGTTTATTGTGCAATACCATCTTCCCTTTGGGTGTTGCATAAATATTAACTAAAAAATCCACATCTGGTGTTGGTCGTCATTTGTATTTGTCCTAATATAACTTCTCTTTGAACAATTCATTTGGAAAGTGAGCCAAGGGTGAAATATGGCACATAAATTCTCTTGTGCTGCCCTGAATGCTTTTTAAAATGCCCACAGATTTGGCCATTTATGAACAGAAGATTTGCACCTCTTCCTTACTCTCTCAATTCTAAAATTGTAGCAGGCCAAAATAATTACAGTCTCCCGTATGTTTTCTGAAAAGGTATCCAGGAATCTCCTACTAAAATCTTAACAGATTGACTAGGTAGCAGAAAAACACTAGCCTAACAGGTGAAACTAACTGCCTGCTTAGGTTCAGTTGGAACACAGCTCTCTGCTATGGGATTCATAAGCTCTGGGCTTTACTCAGGAAATAACCCTGCAGGAGAAAAACAGCAGCACATGGATGAAATGTGGGTCAGGGAGCCGAAAAAGGCACATGGACTGCTTGGTTAACTAATGACAGCAAATGCACTGGCTGCACATGTTACATTTAGATGTTTCCCAGCTTACCATAAAGTGCTGCCCTGCAGACATTATAGCATATAGCATCGCTTTACCTCAAGGCTTGTGATCCATTAGGAATATAATTAGGACAATACAGCCACAGAAACAGATCCTATCACCTCTGTCACAAAACTGGGGCTGTTAAAAACCAGCTGCTACCAAAATAATGATCACTCTAAGAATCTCAGTTTCCACAGATTCCAATTCCGAGGCTGTGGGGGTGGGGGGCAGAAGAGGAGGAGGAGTGTAGAAATAACATGGTAATACCCAGATAAGAGTAATTGCAGAGATGCTGAGGCTAATCAGAGAATTCAGAAACTTGATCAAGAAAAGCAAGGACCTACTCCTTCACAAAATCTCTCTGAATGCATTCACATAAACTGCTGTAAACAGTGATCAAAAATATTCTAACAACTTGAAAAATTGCAGAGCCCCTTGGATAACAGTTTTGATAAGCCTTAGACTCTGTAAAATAAAGAGTAGAGGGAAAATTCGTTTTCATGTGAATGTTAGTTTAAAATAACTAGGCGTTTAAATAACCCATTGTTCATAAATTTTGCCTTATGTTCAGCTCAACATGGACCTTCTTTGTTGTTGTTGTTTTGTTTGGTACCGGAGATCAAACCCGAGACCTAACACTTGTGAGGCAGGTGGTAGCACCAATGAGCTAAATCCCCAGCCCCTGCCTTGGACCTTTTTTTTTTTTTTTAATTTAATTTATTGGTACATTCTAGGTACACAGTACTAATACTGAGTTAAATTTCAACTGCTCAGTAGTCACATTGTAGGTAATGGCTACTATATTGGACATCATAGGTACAAAGTAGCCTTGCAGAAAATTTTATTGGAAAAGGTCCAATATAGTAGCCATTACCTACAATGTGACTACTGAGCAGTTGAAATTTAACTCAGTATTAATTAATGTAGTACATATGATTAGTGGCTACTCTGTTGGCAAAGCAGAACCTGTGAGGCCTTAAAGTAGATTTCATGTGAAGCAAGTTGCTGACATCCTCACTCTAGTCAAAGCTTTAGTCCTGAGTCAGATTCTCTGACTTGCTCTGTTCTCTGCTTTTATTTATACATAAAATAGCTGCCAGCTACTCAGTACTTTTAGGCATGAGGCATGGTACTGAACACCTTGCTGTTTATTATCTCACTTTATGATAGGGTGGGTAATTACCAACACTATCTTTATTTTACAGACTAAGAAATAGAGGCAAAGGGGATCCTTTAAGTCTAAGGATGCTTAGACTTAAAAACTTCTAAGTGGTGGAACTAACATTTTAACTTAGTCATTTGAAACCCAAAGTCTTCACTTTAAGTATAGTCCTGCTGCATGTTTTCCCATCCAAAAGGCCACATCCTCTTTAGGATCTACTTCAAAGGAAGGAATTCCTAGCCAGAGCCAAGGTGCTCTGAATATCATATTCTACATCTCCCACCTTCCCTTAGATCATTTTAGATAAAATACTGTGCAAGTCTTTTTTCAAACCACTTTTGCCAGATTTTTCCCAAATCTGATATGGAAACTTGTAATTCTATGCTCTAGTTTATAATAGAAACCATCCCCTACAAAATACACACACATATTTTAATAAATAAATGTATTTAAATTATACATATACATTTTTCGTAGCATAATCCATACGATCTATTAGGAAAAAATTGTGGTAAATAACACAACCCAAATTCCAACACAGTAATGAAAGTATTGGTGTAAATTAAAACCAGAGAGCCAGCTATAGGATTTATAAGTTAATACTATGCTAACAAACTCACTATAAATTTACACCTAAGACATGTTTTGATGTGAGCATTAATTTAAATTAAATAGTTATCTGTGAATCTTGCATTAATGTTCAGCCCAACAGGAATCTTTCAAACATTTTCTAATACAGCTTTCCTTCCACTTATTATTCCTGTGAAATGAATAGAAAGTCTCTTTGTGGGTTGCCCTGTTAATTTAATATAAAATTACAGAAGGTCTGTGTATTTAGATCTTTTGCTGTAGGTCTAAGAAAGGTGCTCACTTAAAAAGTTAAGGAACTGAGGAAGGTGGCCCACGCCTGTAGTCCCAGCTCTCTGTGGATTCTGATGCAGAAGAACCACAACTTCGTGGCCAGCCTGGGCTGCACAGCAAGTTTAAGCCTGGCCTGGATTACATAGTGAGTCTCTGTTTCAAAAAAATAAATAAAATAGAATAGAATCTTAGGTATCTTGTACTTTGTATATTGTTACCATATTTAGTGATTATCAGTTAATTATATATTTGTAGATTACATATAGATGTCTGTCATCCTGTATTTTTTATTACAAATAACTGCTGGCTTTTATCATTTTTTTTATCCTGTTACATGCGCTTTTTTATTTTGTCATACTGTATTTTGCTTTTACAAAGCATTTAAAAATCAATCCACAAAACAATAGTCATTTTCATATATGTCACGAAAGCATTCCCTCAGACGAACAGACTACTGAAGTAGATTGTGTGCCGTGATAAATTTAAAGCTAAGACACTTATTTTCTGGCAGTCAATTCTGAAAATTTGGTCCTTGAATTGAAGTGGGGAAATGATACGTAAGACATTGAACTCATCAGTTCCAATCTAAGCACCAGTGGAGAACCTAAGTCTAAGAGCTCTCCTCCCTCTCTAATTTGTTCCCTGTGGTTAATCACATTCCATTGCTGGACTCAAAGGTTGTGATCCATTGCCTGTGATAATTTGGTCAAGTGTCACCCCTGATTTATATTGCAAATATGAGACACCATTAGCCAATAATCTGTTCTTCCCAACCCTGTTCTGGAGAATACATCCAGGAACTACTGGGTTGCATCCACTGCCTTTTGATTTTATTCCTGCTTCTGCCTCCCCAGGACCTGGGGACACAGGTGTGAACCACTGTACTTAGCTTTAACCTGCTTTTTATCACTATATATGAATTCACATTTTCTAGAATTTTATATATGGCAATCACACTGTGTGGTCTTTTTTTTTTCATTTGGTGCCTTTTACACTACATAATTATTTGAATATTCATGTTTTGTGCATATTAATAGATAATTTCTTTTTATTAGATAAATATTCTATTGTGTGGCTGTACCACAATCTCTTTAGCCACATGCCTGTGGACAAACATTTAAGTTGTTTCTAGTTTTTAGCTCTTTGAAACAATGCATTTATGAACATTTACAAAAATCTTTGTGTGGACAAATCTTTTGTATCTCTTGAGTGAATTTGTAGGAGTAGTTTGGCAGAGACATTGTTAGTAGTGTTCCATGTTTTAGGAAACTACAAGACTGTTTTCCCAAGTGGTAAGACCATTATACATCCCAACAAGAATCAGTTATTTTAATTTTAGACCTTCTAGTACATGTGTAGTGATTTCTAATTATAGTTTTAATTTTCATTTCCCTAATACTTACAAGGTTCAGCATCTTTTCTTAGGTCAGTTTTCAACCCATACATCTTCTCTGGTGATAATGTCCTTCCAAATCACTGGACTCTCATCTTAGTTACTTTTCTCTTGCTGAGACAAAATATCTGATACCCAAAGTTAAAGAGGGAAAGGTTTATTTTGGCTCACAGTTTATAGAGGATTCAGTCCATAGTAGGCTGGCTCCAAGGCAGGTTGGCATGGAAAAGGGGCAATGCAGAGGAGAAACAGTACATGGCAGGCAGAAGACAGCAAAAGTAAGCAAGCAAGGGACAAGACAAGCCTCTTTCTGTCCTGAAACGTGAGTTCATGTTCTTTAAAATCAAAGAATGCATTCTAAGAACAACAAAGGTAAAGAGTAGGAAGAATTTATTAAGATTAAAACAGCTTCTAAGAGAGACAGAAGAGGTACCAGAAAGTCACCCTGCTTTTCAAAGTCATCTTATTGAGCAAAAACAGAGGTGAGGTAGATTCAAGATGGGACAAAACTATAGTCAACTAATAAGATCCAAAGGAAAATCTCAAGGTGGGCATAAAGTGGGACAAAACTATGATCAGCCAGTAAGATTACAAGTACAGTCACCCAGGTTATATTGATTAAATGAGGATCAAATGGGGGAAGCTAGTCACTTATATGGAATGAACAAGGAACTTCTGGAAAAGAAATGGGCTAGGGAGATTGATGCCTAATTAGAATATCAATCACAGCTATTTATCCCCAGGGAAAGTAGGTGGGTGCAGTACCTTTTCTCCTAATGCTAATCAGTGAATGTGCCTCAGTTTTGTTTTTTTTTTTTTTTCTTTCTTTTTTATGCTGAGGGCCCAGCCTTGCACTAATCTAGCTATCTGCAATACTAGCACTTTTAATCCTAGTATTGCACCTTGAGTTAATCACACATTCTAGATTCAGCCACCTCTGAAAGAGCCTCATCTATGACTGCATGAGGCATTGAGGGGACATCTAGACACAAGCCATAACAACTCTCCTCTTTCTTCTGGTTTCTGTTACTTGCTTATATCAACGCTAATTTATCAGTTTATAGTTCTGTTAGTCAGAAATATAGTATGGGTCTCAGAGGGGTCAGCTCAATGTCTTAATAAATGAGAACAGAGGTGAGAGTGTTCAGCTCTTATATGGAAAACCTGGAGAAGAATTCAAGTGGTTGGCAAAACTCAGTTCCTTGCTTTATAGGACTGACATCTCCTTTTCCTTGACTCTCACCTTTCATAGGCTGACCACTCCATTTAAATATTAGCAGCAGTGTATGGAATTCTCACACTTCAGACATCTCTGATCATTCTTACCCGTTTAAAAAATTCTGTTGTTTTCTTCTTAATGAGTTCTGAGAGGTCTTTATTCTAGATAAGTCTTTGTTACATGTGTAACTTGAAAATGTCTTTTTCTCAGCCTATGACTTGTCTTTTTATTCTCTTAGCAGAGGCCTTCAGAGAGTTCTTAATTTTGACTAAATTCAATTAAGTTACTTTTTCTTTAAAGTATCTTGTTGTTAATGTATCTAAGAAAGGGTTGCCTAGCGCAAGGTCACAAAGATTTTCTTTTGTTTTGCTCTAGATGTTTTATAGTTTGAATTTTTGAAGTTAGGCCTATGATCTTTCAACTTTGTTTCTATAAATGGGGTGAGATGTGGTTTAATTTATTTCTGTCCTTGGATATCCAATTGTTCCAGTATAATCTGTAAGAAGTCTGACCATTAAATCTCCTTTACATCTTTGTCACTTGGCATAAATACATAGGTCTGTTTCTGGACATACAATTCATCCATTGATCATTTTGTCTATTTTATGCCAATATCAGACTGACTTAATTACCATAGCTTTACAGACAATGCAGTTGGAAGTACAATCCCTACACTCTTGCTCTGTTTCAAAGTTGCCGCCTAAATCTATTTAATTACACCTAAATTTGCACTTCCATTTGTCATTCTATATCTCTATCTTTTGGCTTTTGTTTTCTTCCACCTCTTGCTTTGTTTCCTAAGTGTGTTTATATGTAGGATGTGACTATGTTTGTGTAGGTGATTAAGTATACAAATTTGATTATGTCTGCTCCCTAAGCAATGTATTAGTCATCTTTGCTGTCACTGGGACAAAATACCCAATACCCACACCTTTTAATTGAGTAGAGGTTTAATTTAGCTCACAGTTTCAGGGGATTCAGCTTCATAACTGGTGGGCACCATGGCAGAAAGATCATTGCAGAAGAGCTTGGCAAAGCAATGATGCTGAGTTCATGGCAACTGCGAAGCAGGGTAGGAAAGCAATACCACAGAGGAAGTGGTGAGGAACCAGATACATAACCCATTACTCAACCAAACACACCCAGAAGTGTGCTTCACCAAATTCCCTGAGCAGCTCCCAAGCCAGTTATGTTGACAATCCACCCTAATTACCACACCTTCTCTAAATGAGACGTAGCATGCACATTTCTGGGTTAAAATATCAATTGGCAAAATAGGCAGGCAGGAGTAAGATATGTGAATGTCACCCCTTCTAAACCAGTAGTCTTATATTTCAACATATATTTCTGTTTATATTCAAAATGAGGACTTTATTATGGTTATTACAAATAACACAACTCTCTAACTTAGTTGGAAATATGACTCATATCTATACTGTCACCTGGATAGCATTAGTCACTAGTGTTCACAAGAGATAAGCAGTTTTTCATGGACATGGTTACACCTCTTAGTACATTTAACACCCTCTCTTTTTCCCCTCTCTAGCACAGTCATGCCCAGCAAAACATGTTTCTGACCTATCTTTAATTTTGCTTTTTGGGATGTTTCAGAATCAGTATCTTTAGAAACATATTAGAGTATTTAAAATTTAGATCTAAATTATTGACTTTTAACAAATAGCATGTATTATTGTGTGTTCTGGTTAGTTTTAAGATTTGGCTGACATCAGTTCAGGGTGAGTGGGCCAGCCAGTAGTTGCACTGTCATCTACTTAATAGGAGCATGCAACAAAATACCGAAAAGAGATAGGTTGATTCTGAACCAGTGAGAGTCTCAGCTACAATTCAGGGGATTAATCATGTTTTACATTTTGCCAATAATGAAATGAATGCATATGTGTTGCATTGTTTCCAATTTATTCTATTGGTGATTTAGTATCTCCAAAAGATCAAGCACTGACGAGCTGCCCAGTTGACCCATCCTTTCACCTGTCCCTGGGTGAAGGTGTCAGTTTCTTTATCCAAATAGTGCAACTAAATCGAAGCACTCTGGTTGCTCACCTGTATGCTTATACCTTGGTTGAATAGAATGTTTTTCCTAGTCTCCTCACCACCTCAACTGACTGTCACTCTTACCAAGTACCAAAGCAAATCAAAGCTCTGAAGGGAGAACACAGAAATAAAGATGTTTACATTTGTTGAACATTTATTATCCACAGGCGCAGTATCAACTATCTTGCATGTACTATATAACTTCTCAGAACATTCTGGCCAGATATGTGTATTATAACTGTCTTTCCACAAATGACAAAAATCCAGTGTCAAAGATATGTAAATTTCCCTAGATCTT
The DNA here is from genome assembly GCF_012274545.1 of Fukomys damarensis. Lineage (NCBI taxonomy): Eukaryota > Metazoa > Chordata > Mammalia > Rodentia > Bathyergidae > Fukomys > Fukomys damarensis. The sequence goes on along the minus strand of NW_022900927.1, from coordinate 45,654,890 downwards.
GCAACTAGTAAAGGACAACCCAGGGTTCTATACCGTATCTGCCTTGTCCAAAGGCCTTGTCTTTTATTTAAAATCTCATACAGTAGCCCTCTTATTAAAGATATTGAGAGCCATTTTCATAAATTTTTATTTAAAACGACACATCTCCCTTGCTAAGCCTTTAATTAGTGAAGAAACAAGTTTTGGGAGAATTTCAGTGTCCTCTTTGATGTATTTGTGGGGAATGGAAGGGAAGAGCTAGAACATGGACAATGCAATACCTATGTTAACCCTTTTTCACATCCAAGAATGGATGCAAAGTTCTGACAGCTAATGAATTTTGACAGAATATAAAGAATTTGGAACATAAATTATAGAAATACTAGTGGAATGCCAATAAATTCCTATAGATAACTCCAAGAAGCTGAAATTCAGGCAAGAAATGGACTACCAATGTAGGAATTTTTATCTCCCAATCTAATATTGGGAGCCAAGCATCAGAAGACGTCATCATGCACAGATAGGAATCAAAGAATACCTTCTTAATGTTTTGTAGCTATAGAAAAATTTGCCTTTTAGTTTGAGGCCAGATACAGAGATTAAAGAATACCATGTATATACAGAGATATACTAATTACATTTCCAATCTGTTCATATTATTATAATTGCCTCTTTAAATTATATTTTATAAAAGAAACATTAGGTTACAAAGAAATGAAAATCGGCTATCCACTCCCGGAAAGCTTTCAGTTGTTCTGAAAACAGTAACAGCCAGCCAAAACAACGAACACAAATTCTTATTAATATGAGAAGGTACTTTAGACTTCTAGAGATATATGATAGTAAATAAAGGGCCATTAACTAATGTGATGCTGGAAGTAGTTGCCACAGAGTAAGCAACAAGGAAATGGGAAGTGGGTGTTCAGCAGGTATGGGATTTAGTCATGCTACATGAAAAGGCTCTAGAGATTTGCTATACAAAAATATATGTGGTTAACCTTGTTTAGATAACATATGTTTCGACTGCAGTAGAAAAACCATGTTGGAAAGTGACTTTTCAGTGCTCATTAATGAGTACTGATGGAGTATCCCCTTGGAGGCTATTCTTCGGGTGGTCAGATACATTGGGAATGTTTTTATTTGGTTATATATTTTTAAGTTACCATACTAAATGTATATTTTAATTTTTTTGTTTGCTTTTTAAGACAGGGTCTCACTATATATTTCAGGCTGGCCTTGAACCCACTGCAAAGCCCAGGCTGCCCTCCTGCTTCAGCCTTCCCAGTATTGGATTACAGGCATGTGCCACCATGTCCAGGACAATATATGTATATATTAAATGTGCTCTATAACTTATCTCTGTAATGCCAACACTTACTTCGAAGCTAATGTTGAAAGAATAATATCTGTAAAATAGGAACATGTATTTTATGAAACAATGATCATTTGGGTCTCTGCTAAAGGATAGAAATAGGAATAATATGAAAACAGTTAAAGTTGAAGCATTTTCCTAAATATCCGCAAAATAGATCTTATACCAAAGGGTTTTCTTAGAAGTCATTTCTTAAATCAATTAGTGGAGTTCTAGATTCTATTTAAAATCAGACCTTTTCAGGGAAAGAATCAGTAAACATGTTTTTCCTGTGATTGATTTCTGACCACTGAAGTGCAGAGCCCCATGTGTGAGTAACTACCTACTTCCTTAACTGTGCTTCTGCAGTATAACATCAACACAAAATTGTTGATTTGGAATCTAAAAAGCTATTAAGAGTAGGCAAATTCTGCATTAAGTTCCAAATCTAAAACTTTTTTTTTTTTAATACTGGGGATCGAACTCCAAACCTTGAGTTTGCATCACGAGGCATGCAGTGGAACCACTGAGCTAAATCCCCAACCCTAAAACTTTTTTCTATGAAATATTTAAAATCTATTCTTTAAATTGTTTTTTTCTGTGAAATATAATATCAGTATTATCAAACACGATCTTTGGAATGTAATCTAGAATCCTCTTCTAGACTTGAAAGAATATACCTCATTTTTTCTTCTAATATCTGGTATTCAGAAATTTGCATTTTCACAGTTTATACACAGATCAACTTAGTTTCATAATACAGACATTGGTTTTCTGTACTTTTTTTTATTTTTATTTTTTTTGAGGCAAGATTTAACTCTGTTATCCAGACTGGCCTGTGACTTTCCATGTAGTTCAGGCTGGCCTTGAACTTGTGACCCTCCTGCCTCAATCTTCCAAGTGCTGGGATTACAGGTGTGTGCTGCCAATCCTAGCTCATATTTTCATACTTGATATTAAACATCAGGACACAATTTTGGCCATTCAGCACTGTCACAACATATCTATGCTAGGATAATGACAGAATCACAGCAACCACATTAACTCATGGGAATGATAGTTTCAGGAATCCTAAGAGGAACCATTCTTCCAAAACTGATTTATGTATTATTCTTCCACATGGAATCCATAAGGAAAACTTACCTAATAATTTAATGCAACATTTTATCATAAATATCAGTTCAAAGTGTCACTGCAGTAAAAGTTAAACTACCAGTATTTTGACCAATGAAATGAAACAATGATAATCCCATATGTGCACTTAAAAATTATCGGCCCTCTTGTGGCACTATTTTCATAGTGTTCAGCCCGTGTCCTCTTGAGTGTCACTCACCTACAGTCACTAATGCCTTCTCCATGTGCCTAGGCAACCTCAACTGAAACTAGACACAGTTCTCATCAAGGCAGGAAATGTATCTCCACTGTCAGGAAGTGTAAGCACCCGAGATCCAGGCTCCTCATGTCACCCCAGTCACGTGCCCCCTGAATCGCGGTTCACCCCTTGCTCCAGCTGCATTGGCTGAATCTGTGTAAACATCTTGATGTCTGCTTTGTTTTCCCTCACTGTTTCAAAAGCCATCTGGATATGGAGTTTTTCCCTGCACCCAAGCCCACTTGGCTGCCCTGACATCCTGCCTGGTTCTCACAGGCTTGTCTATGGAGGCTGAGTTCTGTTACCTGGACCTGCCCGCTACTCAAGGAGGCTCTGCTCTGTATCATTTCAAACCACAGTTCCATCCATGCCTTGACTTCCAGTAGAGCCTGATGCCTATGAACTCCTCTGGCTGTGTTCCCATCCAGCAGATTGAATTTCCTTGGATAACCATAGCTCCTGGAATCAAGCCCAAGTTCATCACACATCTTTGGACTCTGTAAGTTAGATGACAAGTGATTCCCCTCATGAAGTCATCCAACAGCTGGGTGTAGTTTTTCCTTTCACAGTAACTGCTTTTTCAGCACCCTCAACCACACTGTGCTGCTCAGGTCCCAGCTAACCTCACTTCTTTATGGCTTCCCATTTATGATTCTGTCAGTGCTCACAAATTTACTGTGGTCTTCTCAACTATTGCACAGGGCAGCTGAAGGACACTCTTTGAAATTTGTACTTCTAGGTCTAGTAGGAAAATGTCTGTTACTTATTCTCTATATCGGCAACCATGCAGACCTTGACTGGTAAAAACTTGATTTATTTTTATGAAATTATAAGTATTTGATAAGGTTAATTTAATTTTGGTTTAAAGCATTTACATTTGGGACATATAAGTTTTTTTTTTTTTTTTTTTTTTGGTACCAGGGATTGAACTCAGATCTTTGCGCTTGCAAGGCAGGCCACTGAACTGCTGAGCTAAATCCCCGGCCCTATGACATATAACTTAAATCTACCTTTGTAATGAGTATTTTAGCAGAAATATAATTGTATTTGAAAACAAAATAATTTAAATGTTTGAACTTTTACATAATTTTTAATGCAAAGATATTAAAATTGTATACATTTAGCATAAATATATATTTAGTTCTTTGAATCATTAGTATTGTCAAAAGAATAAATTATTTGAAAATCTTGATTTCCAAAACATGTTGAAATGAATACAAGAAAATAAATAATAGAAAACATTTAATAATATGTACAGTATAGCTGACTTACCAAGATGTCATTAGTTCCTCAACTAAACAGTGACCAAGAGTAATTAATTCAGTTTTTGTATTTTGCCAAACTTAAGTCAGATAAAAAACAACTGTAAATATATTTACTAAATTTCTTGGATTTGTTATGAAAGGAAAGGTCTGATTTAAAAGACATACATAGATCTCCAGTTTTACCTTTATCTTGGGTTCCACCAATGTTAGTGGCAGGCCTCAGTTGTATTTTATATCAGTAAAGCTGCAAATAATGTTTACTTAAAATTACAGTAACTTTTCTCTTAATTTCTCTTAGTTTGAGCTTTTGTTCTCGGTGTTACTGTGGTCACGGTTTTGTTTGAAAGTGGAATTCTACTTTCTCGACTAGTGTTTATGTGAGCCTCTGATTACTGACTTTACTGGGTGCTTTGCACTAACTTCTAAAGAATGTCGTAGAAATACTCATTTTTCTTCTCTTGTATGGAATATAATATTTCAAGTGAGAAGATGATTTCTCTCCAAGAGTAGGCCTTCCACACTTGAATCAAAGAAATGCTGTGACTCGGGATGTGTCGCAGGTGGAAGGGTGATACATATGTTACAATCTGTGTATCTTCACTTCTTGGCAGCTTTGTTGTCCAGAAGAGGAAAAACCTAAGGAACGACTGAAATCTGTTTCTTATCACCGTATTTTCTAGAGAATGGAGCAAGTCCTCTTGTCATCTGTTGGCTCAGTCTTCATCTATGCTGTTGGCTCTGTGAGATTTCCCTTGAGATAAAAATGTTGAAAGACAGCTTCATTCCTTTCGTGCTCCAGTCCTTTGCACAACACCTGCTCCATAAATGCACATCTCTCAAGGAGGATTGTAACTTGTCCAATCCTCAAGTGATCTGTTTAGAAATTTTAATTTGTAAAATAAAAATACTTTAATGCTTTCACCGTGTAGTAACCCAACAATTTGGTCTGTTTTGTTACTTATCTTCCTTTATGTATTCTGCATAAATCTGGTTTTATAAACTATAAAAATGGTCTTATGCAAAACATACTTTAAACAAGTTGGCATTCATACATCATGCTGGGTATTTTTCAAATAATCCTAAAACATGCTAAATCGCTATAAAGCGAGACAGAGGACTTGGAAGGAGAGAAGGCCTGCAGTCAGAGTGCAGGTATAATTCCGTGTAGTGACATAAATGTTCTTTCTTCCTGAAACAAGAGCTTGCTGCGATATCCTAGCTGCACTGTGAGGTGGCCAGTGGTGTTGCTGCCTTCCTAAATTCTGCAGCTTCAATTACATCCATTGTCCTAACACACTTCCTGTCAGGAATGGTTTGTTGTGTTGTTGTGCCAGTTAAAACAGCTGTTGCTTCTTCTGCATGAGAAGCTGCAATCAGGACAGCAAAGTGACTTTCCCACATATCACCAATCTAGGAACTGGAAATGAAAAGCTCAGTTTGCAGGAAATAAATAAATTTATTACATTGCTTTGAAGTCTTCCCAACTGCTTTGCATTTATTTGAACACATTTTCTCACTCTACTACAGCTTGTCTATGAATTTGCAAAAAAAAAAAAAA
>NW_022900927.1:45647582-45649236 GCF_012274545.1 Fukomys damarensis | reverse complement strand
AAGCAACACCACAAAAGCTAGACACTGAACACTTTTTGTTAGAATGTTGATATGTTACCTAAATCACAGTTCCTGCCTTTGGGAACAAAACAAATTTTGCTTTCAAATGAGTATACTGATTACAAAAGAATCTTGACCTTTTTCTTTAAATAATAAGATGATCTATATCTATTTTCTCATTCCAGGCAGAGAAGAAATAAGAACTTTGTTTTGCCCACAGATAAACTATACATATTGCTTGACCTTTCCTCAACTTTGTACCTGAGCATCAGGATTTATTTAGAATTCAAACAGTATGATATATTCAAATTGACTGTAGAAAAATAAAACAAATTTTCCACTCTTATGGTTAAGGCAAATTCTCCCAAATTGGGCTGGTGTACAGTGAATACTAAGAGCTGGCGGACTGAATGACTGCAACCTCTCCCTACATCTTTCTCTACAGGAGGCAGTTTAAAGTAAATATCAATTTAAATATGGATTTTAAAAGAAAAACTTGGGTTTTGTGATAAAGTCCAACTTAATAGCATATGTTAAATCATTAACTCTATTAGGAAGTGATGAATACCGACAGTAGAGAGGAATATGCTAGTTACTTATTTATATATATGGTCTTCCTATTTTTATTTTTATTTTTTTAGTTACTAAAATGGAACCATAACTCGGAGGGCAATGCATTCCTTTTCTCTACCACCAGATGCTCATAATAGAACTATTGCTCACAAGGAGGATGCTTGTTATTTTGTATGTGATCACCACAAAACAGATGGAGAGTGATTATATGTTCTAAGTCCTGTGACTGCTTTAAAGCAAATAAAAGTGAGCCTGTATTTTCTGGGTTTTGATTAGTAAACAATGATCACTCATAATGAGTAAGATATAGCTTCAGAAAGGTGTGATTATTGTGGATTTAAGATGACATGAAGGAAGCTAGGCTTATTTAGTCCTGTAGACACATTTTGGTAGAAATAAGTGGCCCACGTTAGGTTTATAGTGAAGTTAGTTATGTGCCCAAAAATTATGGTGTAAATTGGAACTTATTAACTTTCTATTTATAAGGTACTGGAGGTAGAAAGGGAAGAAACGGCACAGTTCCTGATATTCAGGAACACAGGAAAAACATTAACCCTCTGATATTTTGCCAGGCTTCTAAGAACATAGGCACTTGATCTACAGTTAGCCAATAGGTGACCGTTACACAGGAATTTATAGTGACAGCCAGCTGGGGGGTAAACAAGTACTTTAGTGTGCTTGGCCTGCTATACAAAATATTAGAGGTTTATAAAGAATAGATATATTGCCTTCACTGTCTTTTTCTAGGATCTTGTTTAGAATTGCTTATAGTGCTGGTTTGGTATTCATGTAGTTTCTCAGGTGTTCTTTGTCATGGAAGTGTTTTATTTCCCCCTCCGTTTTGAAAGAGAGTTTTGCTGGATACATCAGTCTAGGTTGGAGGTTGTTCTCTTTTAGTACTTGAAATATCTCATTCCAGGCTCTCCTTGCCCCAAGGGTTTGTGTTGAAAAGTCTGCTGTGATTCTGATGGGCTTTCCTTTGTATGTGATTTGTTTCTTTTCTCTTACTGCTTGTAGTATTTTGTTCTTCTGTTGGGTTTCTGGGATCTTGATTATTATATGTCTAGGTGTAGATTTTTTT
>NW_022900927.1:45645772-45647277 GCF_012274545.1 Fukomys damarensis | reverse complement strand
TTTGAATCTGTTTTATGGATTCCATTTCTTTCCTATGTTGGGCGTTTATTTTTTCCATTTCTTTCTTATGCTGGGCCTTCATTGCTTCTATCATGGTCCTGAGCTCATCTATTTTTTTGTCAATTTCTGCTCTAGAGTCTTGAATCACGACTTCCATTTTGCTCACTATCTCTATGGTTATCTGGGAAATTATTTCTGTTTTGAATTTTTCTAGAGCCTGATTGATCTGTTTTGTTACTTCCTATGCTTTGAGTTCAGGGTGTCCTGGTGGTTCACTATCGGCCTTTTCATCCTCATTTACCCTATTGTTTGCCATTGGTGAACTGGAAGTCTGTCCTTGTGTCTTGCTTAAGTGTTTTCTCATTTTAATTTTTGTTGTGAAGGCAACAACACCATGAGGCCCAACAGAGCAAATCAAATAGGCAAGGCAAGACATTAAAAGGAGAAGGTGAAAAAGTAAAAATAGTCAGCAAAAGGCCAATGACATGTCAATAATAAGTCAGTACATATCAGTTATGAGCAGCAATGTCAATGGCCTCAACTCACCAATCAAGAGAAATACACTGGCAAAATGAAATAAGAAGCAAAATCCAATAATATGTTGTATACAAGAAACACACCTAGTGCCAAAAGAAGCCCATGGACTGAAAGTGAAAAGATAGAAAACAATTCTCCATGTGACCGGAGCCCAGAAAAAAACAGGTGTAGCAATCTTATTTGCAGACAAAGTAAATTTCAAACCAAAACTGAATCCCGTATTATTGATGTAGAACAGTACTGTATCATACCTCTATGAATGTAAAATATCTAGTACATGCTTTATGATACATAGTAGGGACTGTGCTTTATCAGAGCTACATTTAATGATATTACTCTAGAATGTTCTCTATCCAGATGATGATTAAGAGGCTAATAGAAAAAATGGTGCCAGGTACCATAACAGCAACAGAACTTTGCTGTTGTCTGGATATTATTCTTTTCTTTGGTTTTTTTTTTTTTTTAATAGAATGTGCTGAATGTCTGTAATTATGTTCAGATGACTGCAGAACCTGGAAAGCTGTTGCTGCTATCGATGCATAACATACTATTAATAGTCTTTATATATATATATATATACACACACACACATATATATAAAGTGAATTTTGGGAAACTTTAACGGTGCTGACAACTTTGGGAAAAGTCATCCCAATTTACTGTGTTGACTTGGCATTGTACAGAAATGGACAACCATATTGGTCTGAAAATGTTAATTTATTTTTATTTTTTATTTTTTTTCCATGTGTACAGGGGTAACACATCGTACTAAGTATGTAAGGTCATATATACGTGGATTTGATTACAGAAACTAATAAAGTATTCTCTAAATAATGAAAACAAGAATAAGATAAGACTATAAGAGCAAGAAGCAATTTAAATATGTTCAGGGACCATTTTCATCTCCAGAATTAAGGATTATTTGGATGCTACATCATTGCCTTTTCTCTTTTACTTTTTTTTTGTTT
>NW_022900927.1:45634723-45645753 GCF_012274545.1 Fukomys damarensis | reverse complement strand
AATAGTTTCTTTGGTGTGAAAAACTATAATAGTACACAGGATCCTAATGAGACAATTAATAATGTGAAATAGAAAGTAAAGGGCTAAAGGTGTAAGGAAAGTGGGAAGGGTGGGGGAGAGGTAAGAAGGGAGAGGAAAAAAATATGAGAAACTGAAAAAATGGAAATAAATTGTTTGTAAATGGGGAGGGGAGGAGGGGGTGAAGGGAGGGCAGGAACAAGGAGAAAAATGAGAATCAAAACCTATTATGTAAAGGTACAGAATTCCAATGATGAATGTAATTGTATTGTATACCTAGATTGTACCAATAACCTCAATAAAATGAAAAAAAAAAAAGAATAGATATATTTTTCCTTACCATTCTGGAGGCCAGGAAGTCCAAGATCAAGGCCTCATCAGATTCAGTGTGAGGCAAGAGACCTCTTCCTGGAGCACAGAGTGCCTTCCTACTGTTTCCTTGTACAATGTACAATGGAATGAATAAAGTGACTTCCTGGGGCCTCTTTACAGGAGCATTAGTCACATTCACGAAGGCTTCATCCTTCGACCTAATTACTTCCCCAAATCTCCACCTCTTAATGCTACCATCATGGGGTTAGGATTTCAACTTATGGATTGGGGACACACACACACCCACACACACACACAAATTCAGTTCACAGCAACAAGACTTACAGAAATTCAAGAATTTTGTCATTTGATGTTAACCTTTGTTCTTACTCTTCAGAATATTTTGGAATTCTCTCCTTTTCCATGAACAGATTCTGCTCTCTCCTAATGATTTAAACATGACATAAATCTCTCTCTCTCTCTTTCTCTCTCTCTCTCTCTCTCTGCTTTTATAATGAATGTGAATCTCAGTCCTACAAATACAGTGTGTATTGTTAAATTAATTTAAAGAAATCTGTCCCACTGGGCTAGAGATCACAATGCAGTCATATAATATCAAACTTCTCTCTTTCCCTGGGATATCTTGAGTATCCAGTATTGCTATGGTTTAGATGTATTTAACTCTGTAGGGGGCTAGAAGCTTAGTCCTCATTGTGGTGCTGTGGAGACAGCATGGACCTTTAAGAGGTGGGGCCTGTGGGAGATTCTTAGATCAGCTGAGGGCATAACCTTGAAAGGGATTAAGATATTAAACTATTTTCATGGGACCCTGGTGAGTTTTCTTTCTCCTTCTCTTTCTCCTCCTCCTCTTGTGCGCTGTCTTCTCTTCCTTCGTATCTCCCTTCTTTTCCCTCCTCCTCCTCCTTCTCCTTATTTCCCTTCTTCTCCTTCCCCTTCCTCCTCTTCCCTTCCTCCTTCTCTACAGTCTTCTTTTGTTTTTGAGATAAAGTCTTACTAAGTTGCCAGGCTGGCTACTATGATCCTCCTGCGCTCACGTGCCTGCTCCGTCATACCCAAATGTGGTGAGCTCTTATAGAATGAGTTGTGAAAGTCGTTCCAGACTCCTGAGTCTCTCTCTGGTTTCCTATAAGATAGGTGGTTCTTATCTGGTCCTCACCAGAGCCTGTACATGCATGCTACTTGGATGTTTGGCATTCCAAACTGTGAGCTAAATAAAAAATTTTAAATAAATAAACTTTCTTTATGCCAAGTATTTCATTATAGTGATGAAAAGCTGACTCATATAAGAATCTGATGTGGCTCAGGAAAATGAAAGTGGAGATCTTCATACTATCTTTTAGCCTATTTTTGTCAGTGCAGGTAATTCATTGCAAATGCCCATAAAAGCCGTGGAAGTTTGACAGCCCTCCTTTCATAACTGGAGCCCAGGAATCGCATCAGTATTCAAACCTCAGAATCAAGTGTTCAACATTTCAAGATTCACCAAGCTTTTTCCAAGGTCTTGTCAATTTCTTCAGGTGCTGTGAAAGAGTGGGAGTGAGTTTAAATGGCTGAGGATCCCCACCAAGCCCCTGAGCTTGGAATCTTAGAATTTGTAACATACACATTCTAATCCATGTGTTTAAATAGGAAAAGGGGGTCCGCTTCAGGTATCCCCCAAACTCCTCTTAAGACCAGGAGCCCAATTCTTAGATTTAGGTAAGAAATTCCCTGTCCTAGGACTTAACTCTTTGCCTTTCCTAGTCTGTTTTCCATTCTTTTAGAGCAATAATTGAATGTTTGCTAAGAGTCTCACAGAAACCCTGAGTTCCTTATTATTAATTCTATCTAAACGCAGAAGAAACTGGAGAACAGGAAAGGTAAATGAAGTAGTAGAGCTGAGATCAGAAATTCTGCCTAACAATTTCAAAGAAAACAGTTTAAATAGAAGGAAATGCCATTGTGAAATTAGGAGTCGGACCTGCTACTCAAACTCCTACAGAGAGAGTGATCTTGATGAAGCTGCTTAACCTTTATGATCTGTACTATATTCATCAAAAAATGGAGCGACTTAGTTATGGGGTTTTGGATAATACATGATATAAAGGATTATGGATTGTTTTGTGAAGTCTGAAGCACTGAACATCTGATATAAGACAGGTTGCTCTATCAAAACAACAGCTCCACAAGTTACATATCCAGGGTGATAAATACTTGATAGGGATCAGTTAAGCCCATAAGCTCATATTTCCCTGGAAAATCATCAAGGACCCTATGTTCAGAGTAACGTGGATCTGACTCCTTACTAGGAATAGCAGATTATAGGAAGGTTTCAGAGAGCAGCAGAAGGGTAGACATAGAAGAAAGAAATATGCTCCTTAGAAGATCTAAAAATACAGTGATTGTTAGCAGAAAGAGAAATTTATTAAAATCCTGTTCAGTGTTCACAGGCTATGAAAAAAAACAAGAGGAAGTCTCTAAGCATGGTTGAACATTAAGAAATCAACAGAGACTGAGTGGAGAAGTCATCTATGACAAATCTATGCACATTAAATTTAAATTTAAAGATCTAAGGATCATCATGAGCAAGTTACAGACTACAAATAAGAGTAGCATGGCTGTATAGTCTATGACTAAAGACAAAACAAAACAAACAAAAAAATAAGGTCCCAAGCTGAGAACAGATAATAACTCGAAAAAGCATAACATTTCCAGTTTATACCTGGCACAATTCCAGGTACTATTTGAAAGTATGTGTTAGCATCCAAAAGTGATCATTGATGTGCCTCTGTTTCCTTTGAATGCCAGCCAACTGAGAATCTATAGACAGCAGTCAGAGAAAGATTTTTATTTTATTTTTTACTGGTAACACTATTTACTTTTATTGAACATTTACTAAGTTCTTTATGGGGTGAATTAAATCTCTATCCTAATAAGATTTTGAGGTATGTTTTATTACTATCTCATTTCACTGATGAGGAGAGAGACAGATAGACAGATGGGCTGGGGTGAGAGATTATGTGATGGGATAATGTAATGAAAGCAACACATAGTAAGTAGCAAACTGGTCTTTGTCTTTGCTTGTTTCTTTTCCAGGTATTTTTTTTGTTTTGTTTTTAATGAACCAGTAAACAAAAAAGCTCCTATTTCAAAATAAAAACAAAATCCCAAATCATAGTGATGCTCACAGTGATTACACTCATCTAAGCAACATACATACATATTGAGTTGTGGAGTCCTAAGTGTAAGCTAGTAGTCACGAAGTTTTTCTTATGGCCTCTCTTTAGTTGGGCCTCTCTTAATTAATTCTAACACAGGTAAGCAGGCAGAATCATTCACACTGGAACCTTTGGCAGACCGGTATTTTAACCCAAGAAGTGTGGCTTCAGAAGTAGGCATTCTTAGCCAGTATGCTCCTGAAGGTGCATGGAGAATTCAGTTTAGCCCTCGGGCTAGAGTCTGACAAACCACTGTTTACCAAAACTCTCCTCTGTGTGCCATTCTGAATCAAGACTTTAAAAAAGAGATTTGGTCCCTCTATGATGTTTTCCCCTCTCTGCTAGTGGGATACAGATGCCTGCAAGTATAAGGGACTATGGAACCATAGATAATAAGATTCACAGCCACTGCATCACTACCTGGAAGAAAGGCACCAACCAACCAGAAACACCAGCCTTGAACCATTGTATGACAGAGAAATGCTTTCATTGCACCTAGAGGTCTAATGATTACTGCAGCCAGCCTTACCCTAACCAGAATAGAGAAGTCGAGCTAGAAATGCCACCTGTGGACAGCAAACTTTAACATACTTTGTCCCATAAAGAAACATGGATTAAGGGCCGGGGATTTAGCTCAGTGGTTTGGTGTCCTGCTTTGCAAGCAGAAGGACCCAAGTTCAATCCCCGGTACCAAAAAAAAAGGATTAATAAATGTCAGATTGTCTTCATTTTACCATGTACCTAAATTCTTTCATCCTTTAGGGGAACAAGCCAGTGAGAAGGTATTTAAAAGAAAAAGAGCAGAAAGCCTCAATCCAATATTCCTAAGAGGGAGAAGTATCTTTCTTTTGACAATTATTTTGACACCTTTATTAACAGTTGCTTGCAGTTTGTTGAGTTTTTTAAATCAATTTATAAACTTTTATTACAAATTAAAGATGAAGTTCTTAAAATCTCAACTTGACCAAATATGAAACAATTCAAAAACAGGTCAATTAAGAAAAACCAGGCTTTAAAAAAAACCACGTTTGTCATTACCAAAAAGAGACAGCTTTAGGTAAAAATAATAAAAAGCCCACACTGCATAGACAATGCAGATAATTCTAGTTATCTCTTCAGTGGGCAAAAAGTAAGCACTTAAGGTCTTCAGTTCCCAGTCTTTAGTTCATTTCTGATTGCTGTAATTTCATATTTGTTTTTTCTTGCTGGATGACTAAACCCAACATTGGTAGAGATGTTAAACTGGCATTACTTATCCCCACCCAGCTCAGCCTCAGGAGCTAGGAATTCTCAGCTGGTGGATCTTTTGTCTCTTTGCCAGCTTGTGGTTTAGGGTTTCTCTGGGTGCCTGCATCTGTAATGGAAGTCACGCTGTACCAAAGTTGAGGTGGCTGCTGACCTTGGGTCACATGTCCTCGATTTTTCTTATCCCCTTCCTTGTCATCCTCTCTAAAAGCTGCCTTTGGCGAGGAGGGCCCCCGTGGAATCGTGGCCTATAATCTAGAGGCATATTCTGTCCTACCTGGCTACCTTGTTCTCCTGCACCCCGGTTGTCAGCACCCCCATCACTTCTCCCTGCACAGGAGGGCTAGAATGCTGTGGCCCGTGGCCTAGGGTCTCCGCACGCAGTAAGGTGGGGCAGGCGCTGTTGGGCCTGGCCTTCGGAGTGCTCTAAGGTCCCTCATTCTTTTCCCCACTCTCACTGTTCTGGTAATTCTGCTGGTGATTGCCTGGAGAGGCCCTTCTATGTGGACAGACGGCATCTGCAATGGTTAAGGTCTGCTGCGTATTTCCTGCCTTGAACTGGAACTGCACCAGGGCCTGTGACATCTGCTGCCTCAGCACCCTTTTTCTCCTTCAAGGACATCAAACTCCAGCCTCTCCATGTAATACCCTGCGGAGGTGCTTCCTGGGGTTATTCTTTACGGCAATGTGGTGTACAAACACATCGTCCTCACTGTCATTCCTGTTGATGAGACTATATCTGTTTCTTACATTGAACCATTTTACTGTTCCCAAAACTTTCCTTGTGTTGACCTTCTCCTCCCGCCGCAGTTCCCTGCACCGCTGCCTGTGGTGTCTGGCTTGAAGTCAGCAGTTTGAGGGCCAGGAGCTGCTGCTGGGTCTTGGCCTCACCTCTCATGGCTGCACAGAGGTGGGGTTGCTCTCTGGGGTCCGCTTTCTGCCCCAACACCTATGGAACCGAGAAGTATCTATTTTGAGGCAGAAATGAGAAACGATAAGAAAACTGGGAGAAAATTGTTTTTTCCCCTTCTTAGGTATTATTGTGTTTGTTTGAGACATGAGAAAATTGAGGTACAAAGAGGTTAAGTAACTTGTCTAAATTTGTTTCTATTTATACTTTTATTTGTAAGGCATAATTTGATTACATGACAGCAAAACAAAAGTTCTGAAAGCAATATGTGTCAAATGTGAACATAATTATGGAGAAATGATCACACATTCATGTATTAACAACCTGAATTAAGGTAGAAGATTTTTAAATAAAATGCCTGTGATGGTAAAAGTGTAAACCAAAATACAATAGATTTTTCTCATTAAACTCCCTACCGTAAACATTAATCTTGGTTAAGTGTTTAACTGTGAACTGCTTTTCTCTCAAAAGGAACGTCTAGCACAAATGATAAGAAATTAGGGCAGACTGCCTGGTTTTGAGGAAGAAAGTCAAGTAACAGAGCAGTCTAGGTTTTTTGTTTTTCAGCTTTAATTGAGTTTATTGGTACATTTCAGGGGTACAGTACAGTTACATTCATTGTTGGGATCTTGTACCTTTACATGATGGGTCTTGGTTCTCATTTTGTCCCTTTGTCCCTGCCCTCCCTTCACCCCCTCTTCCCCTCCCCATCTACAAACACTTTATTTCCATCTTTTCATTATCTCACATTAAAGTTTTTTGTTTTTGGTACCAGGGATTGAACTCCGGTCACTGCGTTTGCAAGGCAGGCCACCAAACTGCTGAGCTAAATCCCCCACCCTACTCTAGGTTTTTTTATAAATTCAGAATCTCCGCCTTAAATTGGGTTCTTACTGCAAGGCGCTTATTAACTCATATCTGGATTGGTCTTGGGAAAGTAACAAGGGTTCTAGACGCCCCTGTGGTTTCTGAGGGAAAGTCTGACTCACCATGTCTGAAATGCAGGAAAGTAAATTAGCAGCAAGATGCCAACGTATTAATTGAAAACATGAAACACCCATTGATGTGATGTGTATCACTCTGCTCATGTGTGGCTGTACAAGAAAATCCATGTCGCGATCAGAAACTATATTAGAATCTTTTGTGACACCTGACATCCATAGGATGTGTGATTTCTTTCTGTAGTCAGGACACTCCAGAAATTTTAGTTCTGCTTGGAAAGCAGAACTTAACAGAAAAGCTTTGGAATAGATGTTGAACTTGTCCTCCTCGGCCCTCTTTTTCTCTGTGTTCTTTCCCCAAGCTACTGTACCCACACTTACATCACCAGCTACAAATAGATGACTTACAAAATTTGTTCCCCATCACCCCAGTCTCTTCTCTATTTCAATTACTATATGTAACTACTTACTTGACATTTCCGCTTGTATATTTCAAAGGAATCTCAAAATCCATATATCCACAAACTAACTCATGAGATTTTTCACCAAAGCCATCTCCCCTAGTGTTCTCAGTCTAAGTGGCACTGCACCCAATGGTTAACGATAGAATCCTAGGAGTCATCCTTGATAACACATCCTCAACTGATTCCTCTCCAAATCCTGTTGACTTAGCTTCTAAAAACATCTCATCAACCTCTCCACTTAAATCCATCACCACCAACAGCACTGGATTCGAATGACCTTGATCTTTCACCTGACCCAATACAGTGGCCTCCGTCTCATCTCCACACTTCCATTCTCCTATTAATTCTTCGGATTGTTAACATAATAGCTTATTTAAAACACCTAGGACTACACCCATCCCCTTTAGCAGTGATTCCCACTATTTTTAGGATTAATTAATACTAATCTCCTAAATACTATTTAAGGTTCTGCATGATCGAGGCACCCTTTCCAACTTTCTTTTTCCTTCACACCCTGCTATCCTGATGGTTTCAACCACCTGGCATTTCATTTTCTCATATTTGCTATACTTCCCTTAGCACAGAGCTTGGCATATGCCTTCCCTTGCATATCCTCATACCCATCCTCTCTCCATGGAGTTAGCTGTTACATTAAAGAGCATTTCCTCAAGAAACCCTTGGTGGACCTCACTGACTTGCACAAATTGCCCTAGTTTAGGTTCTCATAGCCCTGTTCTTCTCATCCTCATAGCATTTATCACCATTGCCACATATTTATACTTGTTAGCTCCATAATAAAAATAACTGTTTCTGTTTTCAGTTAGGGTATTGTATAATAATGCTTTGTACAGTTTCGTCCATAAAGATTGAAATAGCATTTGTCAGGGTAAATAACAAGCGATGAATGGAGTGTGTACCAGCTGTGCCAAGATAAAATTGCCTGATGGATCTCACTCACCCTAACAAGGGACATACATTAGGAGCTACACACTTAAAGTCAGGTATCTTTGTTATACGCTGCATGTGCCTCAAAGCCAGAATGTCTGGATTAGAGCTCATATTCAGCTACTTTGTTGTGTTATCAGAAACAATTATTTAATTGCTCTAACTACTGATATGTATATAATTAGATAACTATGATATTTGAATAACACTGTGGGATCACATTCTAAATTGTTAATAAATGTGAGCCTTTATTAATGCTATTTTTCTGCTTGATTAAGTCTGTTCAGTAGTTTCATAATCTGATGGACTTGTAGTTACTATTTAAGGTCAATTTTCCAAGTAGGAGTCTCCCACTGCCTTCTCTACTTTCTGCACATATACCCTGGAGCCGTAGACTATGAGGTGACTCTGTATGTCTATGCTTAGATCTGCTATAGACAGTTCTCAGAAGTGCCTGCACTAGCAACCATGTGATAGCCTCTTAGATTCGACCACAAAGGAAATCTTGTTGGATCTGTATTTGATTCTTGGCGTAGATATTTGCATTAAAATTACAGATGTCTTGGGGATAAACTAAAAGGCTTTCAGAAAATGAAACAAGTTGTTTATGCTCCACTTATTCCAAAAGCACATATTTAAGTAAAACTGGAAACATGAGCATATCTTGCAAACATCTGCCTTGTCCTTTTTTAGGTTATCCTTTTTACGAGGTAAATTTAAAGTGCAGCTCATCTTTGGCATGGTGTCAGGGGCACTGTGTTCACCTTACTGTTTTCTCTCACCCTGTAAACTATTGCCTCTGTTGTGGTTATCTGTTCTCTCTGCTTGGCATCACTGACAATCTCTACCCGCCTTTTTGCACAGCTAGAGCCTTGGAAATATTGCTGTCTTCATTTCCATTTCAAATACAAGACTCTCTCTCCAAGGAAATACTTACAAAGCATGCCAGGCTTACCAACCTGATGCTTCTCAGAGAGTTGTCTTCACACTGAGTGTGTACTGTGGTCTGAGTTAGATTTTCTACCATAGCTAAGTGATGGTGGGATTGTTTAGTGGCAGCAATACTTACTGAGGGGCTCTTATCTCTCAGGCATGGGCTGTAACAATCTAACCGTCCTTTAATCAGGGATCTGGGACCAGTAGCCAGAATAGCCAGGTGATTGACCCTGAATAAAACACACCTGACTACATGCGTATCTTAAAGAATCTTCTACATCTACACAACATTGCAGCTAGAAATGTACACCATTTTCAATATACTGCTATAAAACAGGATGCCAAAAACAAACCCACAATAAAAACCAGTGGCTTTGCAATCGCAGTAAGGTACTGTCAGAAGGAAGAATAGTTGCTATTAAAAATTATGGGAAAAGCAGAGACATTAATTTTGCATGTCTTACACTACTATGTTTACAGTCTTTTATGTTTTAGATAAAGCTCTAGAAAAGCTTGCTCCTCATTTGTATGAAGCTAGTTTTAGTGTGCTCCGGGGGAAAACAATAGGGAAAAATCAAATAAATATGCTTGTGCATAAGGAAAAAATAATTTGGTTGCCAAAGAAAAAATTTATCAGGTTGAAAACTATTCTACAGAGGGAGCTTTTGTGAAATCAAGATTTGCTTTTTCCTTTTTAAAAATTGTTTTATCTTCCATTTGTTAGAAGTTCAGTACCATGAAAAGCATCAAAATATACAACCATTAGAAACCTTGGGTTGTGACACTCAAAAATCGATAGCCTTCTTGTACACAAAAATGGACTCACTGAGAGAGAAATTAAGGAAACAATTCCTTTCACAATAGCATCCAAAAAAGTGAAGTATCTAGGAATCAATCTAATGAAAGAAGCAAAAGACTGCTATACTGAAAACTATAGCACTCTGAAAAGAGAGATTGAAAGGATATAAGAAAATGGAAAGATAATCCCTGCTCCTGTGTAGGAAGAATCAACATAGTGAAAATGGACATACTACCAAAACTGATATACAGATTCAATACAATCCTGATTGAAATCCCAACACTATATTTCACAGAAGTAGAAAAAATAATCCAAAAATTCATTTAGAACCAGAAGAGACCTAGAATAGCAAAAGCCATCCTAGGCAACAGACACATGGCAGCAGGTATACCAATTCCCAATTTGAAACTATACTACAAAGTCACTGTCATAAAAACAGCATGGCACTGGCAAAGAAACAGACCTGAGGATCACTGGAATAGATTGGAAGATACAAAATCAACTCCAGATGTACTCAGCTACCTCATCTTTGACAAAGGAGCCAACCATCCTCACTGGAGGCAAGATAGCCTCTTCAATAAATGGTGTTAGGAAAAATTGGATCTCAACCTGCCAAACATTAAAACTAGACCCTTTTCTTTTACCATGCACTAAACTAAAATCCAAGTGGACTAAAGATCTAAATATTAAAAAAGAAACACTAAATTTGCTGGAAAATAAGTTAGGCAAAACTCTTGAAGACATTGGCATAGGAAAAGACTTTATGAACAAATCCTCAGTAGCACAGGAACTAGCAAAAAGAATCCACAACTGGGATCTCATCTTATTAAAAAGCTTCTGCACTGCAAAAGAAACCATCAACAGTTCTAAAAGACGACCTACAAAGTGGGAAAAAATTTTTACCAGCTGCTCCTCAGACAAAGGACTATTATAAAAAAAAAAAAAAAAAAAAAAAAAAAAAAAAAAAAAAAAACAGCCTCCCCAAATATAAAAACCCATTCAAAAATGGGCATCTGAAATGAACAGACACTTCTCAGACAAAGAAATAAAAGCAGCAAGGAAATATATGAAAACTGTTCCACATCACTGGTCATTCAAGAGATGAAAATAACACTGAGATTCAACCTCACCCCACAAAGAATGGCTGCTATTAAGAAATCAAACAATAGCAAATGTTGGCAGGGTTGTGGGGAGAAAGGAACCCTTCTCCATTGTTGGTGGGAGTGCAGACTGGTGCAACCA
>NW_022900927.1:45596237-45634556 GCF_012274545.1 Fukomys damarensis | reverse complement strand
CTCTGCGCCATAATGAATGAGAATTTAGAGTCATTCATAGGAAAATGGATACATATTGAGGATATACTCCTAAGTGAAATAAATAAATCACACATGCATAAATATCAAATAGTTTCTCTGATGTGAATAATTATAATAATACATAAAATCCTAATGAGATAACTGACAATGTGAAATAGGAAGAAAAGAGCTAAAGGTATAGGGAAGTGGGAAGGGTAGGGGAAAGGTAATAAGGGAAAAGAAAAAAAAATGAGAAAATTAAAAATGTGTCTTTTTGACCACTTTGTCAATGATCAAAAGGCTGAATGTACCTGGGGTTGTTTCTGCATCCTCTATTCTGATGTATTGATTGCATGTCTGTTTTTGTGCCAGACATATTGGAGAAAAAGAAGGCCTCTTTAACAAGTAGTGCTGGGAAAACTGTTTATCCATGTGTAGAAGAATGTATTTAGATCTTTATCTTAATAAAAATGGATCACAGACCTATATTAAAATAGAAAAAAATCTTCTGGAAGATGAAATAGGTAAAATTCTTGAAGACATAGGCTTAGGTAACAATTTTCTAACAGAGCACTATGTGTGCAAGAAATAATACCAACAGTCAACAAATGGGACTATATAAAATTTAAAAACTTCTACATAGCAAAGGAAAAAAATAGAATGAAGAAAATACTTATGGCCAGGCATGGTAGTGCATGCATGTAATCCTAGCACTCAGGTGGCTAAGGCAGGAGGATTGCTCTGAGTTCGAGGCCAGCCTGGACTACATAGTGAGTTCCAGGTCATCTCAACTTCATAGTGAGACCCTGTCTCAAAAAAACCAACAAAAAAAAAAAAGAAAAAAGAAAAGAAAAGAAAAGAAAAAAGTTATGGAATGAGAAGAAAATGTTTTTCAGCTATTCTTAGACAGGGCTAATATCTAAACTATATAAAGAGCTAAAAAAAAAAGACTCCCAAAAAGGAAAGCCCCTGGGAGAAATGGACAATTGAAGTAAACAGACATTCTCAGAAGAAGTATAAATGTCCCATAAATACAAGAGCAAGTATTCAGATTTTTTAGAAAAATGCAAATTAAAACAATATTAAGATTCCATCTCACTTCAGAAAGAACAGCTATCTTTAATTTCCACAAACTAAAAAAAACCAACAAATACTGACAAAATTGTAGAGAAAAGGAAATTCTTTTATACTGTGATGAGAATATAAATTAGTACAACCACTATGGAAATCAGCAAGGTGAGTCATCAAAAATTAAGAATACAAACTCCACTTGACCCACCTATGTCCCTTCCTAAAATAGTTAAATATATCATACTACAGTGACACATGCGTTCTCATGTTTATAGCAGCACAACTCACAACAGCTAAATCTTGGAAATGGCCTATATGTACATCAACAGATGAACGGATAAAGAAAATGTGGTATGTGTATACAATGCAATGCTACTGAGTCATTTGTAAGAAAGTGGATGCAACTTGAGACCATAATGCTAAGGGAAATAAATTAAATACAGAAGGTTAAATATTGCATTATTTGTCTTATATTAAAAAACCCTACGTCTAAAAAATTTACAAAGCAAAATAGAAGATAAATGATAGCAACTAGGGAAGTAGACCTTTTGGAGTTGGAAAAGAGATCTAGGGTTGGAGGAAGAGAGAATGAAGAGAAATAAAGGAGAAGTAAAAAGGATTAAGATATGCTATGTATATATTCCAACCACACATGATCAATGTACTTATATAGCTCAAACATGAAGTAATAAAAAAGAATACTAAAAAGATTAGCATTAAAAAGAAGCCAACTATGTTGTATAAGAACAATTAAAAAATGCCTTTAAGATAGTTGAAGAATCAGCAAGAGCCCACCTGCCACAGGCTCAAACGTAGAGAAATGTAAAACTTTTATTTGAGGACAGAATCCCTGGGCCCCATGCTTGTGAAAGGCCTCGGGGGTGGTTCCTTAGGATTAATTTTACTGTGGTCAGCCAGCCGGGCACTCACAGGCCTCCTCTCCAACCATCGTCCAAGGAGGCCTGGCTACTATTCCCACTTCTGATCTTGACAAAGTGGCCGAAACAGAGACATTGGAGAAAAGAAGACATCTTTAACAAATGATGCTGGGAAAAACGGAGTGAATCTAGATCAATATCACTCACTCTGTACTAAAACAAAATCAAAATGGATGTAGCAGATAGTGGCATCTCCCGAGTGGTGCTAGCTTTCAGGACTGAAGAGTACTAAGGGTTCACAGAAGATTCCACCTTGATTTCAGAAGAAGGCCTTGGGGGCCAAGCAAAAATGTGAGACAGGGCATGGTCCCTATGAAAAGTTCCTGAGAAGGTAATGTCTGAAGCTATGAGAGTAAAGCTGAAGGTGTAGTGGAGAGCCCAGGAAATTGGAGATGCCAGGAATGGGGAACATCTGCTGAAGAAAACTGCAAGAAGTGAGCAGACCTAGCCCAAGAGAGAGGCCATGTTGGCTGCAACCACCAAGGCCATAGAGATGGAGCTGCCCCAGTCCTTTGGTCATCACATCTCACCACAACCTGCCATGATGGCTGGACAGGCAACTATAGGATTTAATGTTTGTCCTGTGAAGTTTTGGTCTTGCGTTTGTCCCATTTCTTCCCATCCCCTATTCTTCCCTTTAGAATGGGAAGGCATACCCTTTGACAGTATGGTGGAAGTATTTAATTTTGTTTTGATTTGTACAGGGCTTTACAGCTGAGTTTGTCTTGAGTCTCAGAAGAGACTTTGAACTTAGAATTTTCAGTAATGCTTGAATTGTTAAGAATGGCAATTCTTAGAGATGGACTAAATACATTTTGCATAATGAGATGAACATGAGTCTTTCAGAGGCCAGGCGCAAAATGCTATGGTGTAGATCTAAAATGTCTTCCAAAAGTCTTATAAGCTTGGAGATGGAGCCTGGTTTAGGTGGACTGCTGGGGCTATGACCTGGAAGGATGTATTCTTGTAGGGATAGAGACCCATAGGCAGGGAGAGATGAGGGAACCCTCCCACCCCCCAACTCTATGCCTTCCAACTCTGAAGGAGTTCAGATAGCTGGCAGAACAGGCTTAACCACCCGTGAAAATGCCTCCTCTTCATGCTGTACCCTGCCAAAGCTTAGTGTGCTAAGATCAAAAGGAAAAACAACCTTGGCCCTAAAATGTAAAAGGCCCCTCAAAAGACCCTTCCCAGTTGTCCCTAGTAATGAGCTAAGTTAATCATTAACCAATCAAGTAGGGGCGCCCTCAGCCCAGAGCCAAGATAGGCCCCAAAATACTATAAAACAGCATCTCTGACTCCCCCCAGCAGTGGCTCCATTTGTGGCACCCCTGCCTGTCGAGAGAAGACAGCTGTACTCTTGCACGCTTTCTGAATAAAAGTATAACTTTGCTTCTATGCTTTCAGTTTCTATATGATTCTTCCACAACCTTCTGTGTCGAAGGGAGAGTCAGGCCCAGGACTGCGAGGATTCTCCTCCTGTCTCAGCCTGAGACATTCTTGTCCTCACTGCTTTCTCCTGTCTCACCTTCCTGACTGCCATCAAGTCAACAGCCTTCCTTGGCCATGCCCCTGCAGCATACTGTTCTGCCTTTGAGCCAACCAACCATGAACTGAACCCTCTGAAAACAGTGAGCCAAAATAAACTTGTCTTCCATTAGGTTGAGGTTTTGTGCTATCAATGGGAAAGCTGACTAATATACTGCCCAAAGCCCTGTACTTTTTGTGCTCTGCTTGAACCATTCTCACAATCATACCACAGATTTTTCTCATTTCTACTTCCATTCTGAATTAACTACTCCTTTCCTCCAAATTTCAGCATATTTATCACTTTATAAGGAAGTTTCCACTGACCTTTCTCACAGGGTCATTAGTTACTCACTCCCTTCCATGTTCACAGTTCTTGCTGGCTTTTAAAAAATTTGTTTTCTAGTACTGAGAATTGAATCCAGAACCTCATGCATGCTAGGCAAACACTGTACTGCTGAACTAAATTACTAGGCCTGCTTTGTCATACAGTGGCTAAAGCAGTTTGTGCTTTCATGTCTGGGATTAAGTACTATCTTCCTCTGCCTCCTTTACTTTGCTAAAAGCATGAATATTGCTTTGGGCATCAACGCAATAGAAATCACCATTTCCCCAATAATATTAAACAATAAATGAATGAATAAATAGTTCTGTTCTCTATGAAATATGAGAGGGATAAACAACCACAAAACAAAATAGAAAAGTGGAACACAGAAACACCCTACAGGGTTACCGACTTTCCATTCATCATGGCCATTTTTATGTATCACCAAAGTAAGAGCTGATAGCCCCATTAAACTAAGATCTATTTGTGTTACCATTACCAAAAGATAAAAGTGACCTTCTGCAAAGATTTGCTGAAGAACTCTTGTGTCAAAGTTCTAGCCAAAAACAAGATTGATTTTAAATGAAGAAACTTTTAAAAAAACCTTCTAAAGAGGTATGAGCAAATGAAGAGTATGATCAAGGGTTGGTGCAGGACCAGAAAGCAGTAAAAGTGGGAGAGAGAGGATAAGGTTGTTACCCTAGGGCTTAGTATAAATTGGGTCTATGGGCCAGGAATCTCCCATGAAGCCATGGTCCAGGAAGAGTGTGGAATTCACTCTATGTAAATATAGTTCTAAAACAGGCAGGGCACAGGGGAGAAATGTTCTCTTTTTAACCTTCAACTCTGATCTTTCGCCCTTTTCTCCCATTGGTTCACCCCAATTAGGGGACATGTGGTAAGTAAGCCTTGGATTTGTAGTGCACAAGGCTGAGCTTTCTGTGCAAACAGTGTATGGTAGATGAGAATGGATACACAGAAAAGCCTGGGCCTAATCACAGATATTCTGTTTATGCCATGGGGGAAAAAGTGTCTCTCCATCAATGAAGACATTTATTTTACTACAAGAAAGTGGTGCTTAAAATGTCAACAATTCTGAATGCCTAGAGAAATGTGGTTGGCCATATCTGTGTAAACCAATCTGGGCTACAAAAGTAGGTAAGCCACATAGGAAAATTATAATAAAAATTCACATTCTTTTAAAATGAAGAGTTTCTTTGAAAAAAAAGATGTATTTTAGCTAAAGGATATACAAAGAATAACTTAGCAGCAACGGAGAGCCAAAGGATACATAGTAAAGGCTACAAATATGGACTGCATCTGAACAGTGGTGATGCGGGTAACATCTGCTGCTGTGATAGCAAGAACATTGGCTCCCCAAAGATGTTAGAGTTCTGACCCCTGGAACTTGTGGTTAGATTAGGCTACATGGCAAAGAGGAATTAAGATATCAGATGGAATTCAATTTGCTAATCTTTAACCATCAAATAGCCAGAGCACCAAATGAAAAGAGTCCTTGAACATTGAAGAATAAAGAAGAGGTCAGAAAGATGCTATGTGAAATTACTTCAAAGTTGGGATTATTGACTTTCAGGATGGAGGAGGAGTCACTTCCAGCTTGAGAAGCTGGAAAGGCAAAGACAATGAATTTTCTCCTAAAGCTTCTAGAAAAGAATTGGGCTGGTAGACACCTTTTTTTAGACCAGCAAGACCTGAGTCAGACTTCTGACTGCTTACAGAACTATAAGGTCATACACGCCTGTAGTTTTAAACCACTGAGTCTTTTATAATTTTTTTTATACCATGGATGGAAAACTTACACAGTTTTTTCATGCATGAAATGGGGCAAACAGTCTTGCTATTGCTAGGAAATTTAAAATATGACAAAGCTTCTTCAACACCCCTCCCCATACAATGAATTTTAAGAATAAGACTTGGGTTTTATGTTTCTGAAGGCTGATAGTTTTTAACATTATATTTCTTTTTATTATAAGCACAATTTAAGCTAAAACCAAATAGAAAATACTTATTTGGCAAAGATTTGAAACCGTGGCTTGGGGGATTTAAATCAGAAGAACCAATTTGGAAAAGAAGCATCATTTACTAACTCCCAAAATGCACACATCTTGTGATCCAGAAATTCCAGTCTTGGATGTGTATATACCAAATAGAAATGTCCACCAAGAGACATACAGGCACATTCAAGGTGTTATAATCTTATGCAGGAAGTGTCCCAAGTGTGCATCAATAATATAACAGATAAAATAATTTTTGTGAATTCATCCAGTAATACACATGAGCATGGATTTTGTGAGCATAATAATGAGCAAGGGAAGCCAAACATAAACAAAAATTATTGTGAGACTTAAAATTTATTAAGCATAGAAAAAACAAGTAAAACTTAACAAGAAATGCCTAGCTAGGTGGTAGTACACGGCTGCAATCCCAGCACTCTGAGGTGAAGGAAGGAGGATGATAAGTTTGAGTTTTGTGTGAGCAACTCAGTGAGACACTATCGCTAAATTTTAAAAATTACAAAAGTGCTGGGGATGTAGTTTAGTGAGAAGGCTCTGGGTTCAATTCCCAGTACTGAAAGAGAAAGAAAGAAAGAAGGAAGGAAAGAAAGGAAGGAAGCAAGGGAAGGAGGAAGGAGGAAGAGGAAGGGGAAGGGGAGGGAAGGAAAGGAAGGAAGGAAGGAGAGAAAAGAGGAGGAGGGCCTATTTTCCAAGGTGTCTATGCAGTTTTGTATCTACCGGCACTGCTTAGAACTTAACTGGTTTCCATCCTTGCCGGCACAAGGTAATGTCAAATTTTTTCTTTTCTTTCTTTGTATCTATGTATGTATCTCTTTCTTTCTTCCCTTTCTTCTCTTTCTTTCTTTCCTATTTCTTTCTTTCGCTATTCTAAAAGGTACATATTAGTGACATTATATTTTTTGGTTTGTTGTTGTTTTTCAAGACAGAATCTCTTCCCTTAGTCCAGTTTGGCCTTGAACTTGGGAGGCTGATTCTTCAAAATATTTCATTTCCAATGCAGAAGACTTCTCTAAAAGCCGAATTATAGAAGTCAGTTTGAAATATTTTCCCCTGCTTAGGAAGCACACCTTTTGGAAATCCATCTGCGTACAAGATCTTATTTTTAAATGACTTAGTTTATTTATTATAATAAGTGCATATGTCTTTAATTATAAAATGTATAATAAGTCCCACATGTGTTCTGTTAAGGTACTACAACTATAGTAGTTGAAAGAGTTAATGATATGCCATCCCAAAGTGTGCTAAATTCATATACTGATTATTTTGTACTGAAAACACTGGACCAAAATATAGTTACAAGAAGGGCCATCAGACTGTTTTTCCTACCATAGCAGGCCATAAAGATTCCTTTGGGTGAGGCTTCTTCCTATATCAAGTTTTTAAAAACATAGCTTTTATCACTAGCTATGGTTCTGAATTAATAAATTCAGTAATGTAAATTCATTTAGCCTAACGTATATCCCCATCTCTTCGTGAGTCTGCTACAATTTACCTCCCCTAGCCACGGATTCCTTTGCCCTATTATCTCTTCACAGATCCATCAATCTTTTTCTAAAAAGTATAAAAAGCATCTGAGTTAGCTATTTCTTCACATCTTCACTATCTTGTGAGCATCGCTGTGTGTATTTATAACTGACAAAACTGGTGTGCTTTTCTCTTGTTAATTTGTCTTGTGTCAATTTGTTTCCTAGACACCGCCAAAGAATTCACTTGAGAACTAGCGGGAGAGGAGGTGCTCTATCCCCCTACCCCACATAACAAATAGACTGTGAAATCTCAAGGTATAGACCAGGCAGCTGCTTAAGTAGCCAGAATAGCTTTCCTCTGAACGCTGTCCTTTGGTCTCCTACCCCTCTGCCTTGTCACTGTCTGCGTCCTGCCAGGGGAAGGGGAGACCGGTTGACGCTGCAGAGGAGACTTGCAGTTAAAGTCTTCAAGATGCACGTATGCTTATCGTGAATTAAAGCTGTGTCACTTCAACACGCTTCACTTTGTGTAGATGAGAAAGGGATTCCGCAGATGAGAGGAGGTGGGGAGGGAGGGAGGAGAAGGGGAAATAAAAAGGCTCAAGGTTCCGCATGTATGTGTAGCAGTATCCCATGAGGAGTACATTCATTATGCATCACGAACATACACTAATAAAAGTTTCAAGCAAGAGAAAAAGTAAACAAATATTTCCCATAAAAATAAAAACAAAGATACTTAAAAATGCAATGTAGTTGCATGTGAATCCACAAAGAAGAGAGAGACCAAATTTGGTGAAGAGCTCTGCACTTCACACATAATGAAGGAATGCTAAAAACTCGTTAGTTCTCTATTTGGCTCCAGTCTATTTTTGTTTCCAAAATGACTTAAATAGATCCTCTTGTAGTGCTATAGTTAAGCATTGTGTGACAACCAGCTACCAACATAAATTGATCAGTTTTCTTTCACAGCCTATCCCATGGTTGTTTGAACTTTAAAAGTGGTTAATACATTTCAGTTATCATAGAGCTTCGCATAATTGTTGGTAAACATCCAATTAGCTCTAATCTATTATTAAAATTATTGCAAAAGTTATGCTATTTAATTTGTAGTAGAAAAGAACAAAAAGTTGGAAAATTGAGGTCAAAGGAATAGTTTTATAAGACAACTAATTCATAAGGCTGATTAGTAACTAGGCTGAGAACAAGGGACTAATCCACTTTAAACTAGAAAGCCATCCTGAGGATTTTCTAAGTGAGCCTTAAATAATAGTTCCTCCTTCTCTCTGGTCAGGGAACCTTAAGGATGTGACACAAAGTTGCTACAATCATGACTTTTCTGTAAGAAGAAAGCCTGAAAGGATAAGGCCATCAGCCAAAAAGACGCTAATTAGAAAGAGTTGCTATTGGAGTCTTCATCACGAAGCTCTGACCTCAGAGCTGCTCTGTTTGTTTTAGTTCTGCCTTGCATGCTGGGAGATTCTCTGGCACCTTTCCAGTAAATCAACTTTGTACCTTTACCAGCAAAAGTTCAGTTTTGCTATTTGCAACTACAAAGTCCAAACTAAGATAATATCCACGTAAACTTTTTGAGATACTGGTAAAAATGTTTTGAAGAAATACTAAAAAATCTTTGCTGCAACAAGAAAGTGAATCTACTCTCCTGAAAGAACAGAAAATGCAAGATAACTAAATAAACAGCTACAGAGAAGAGAATTACTTCTAAAGAAAGAAACCAGAGATTTGAAAATTGCCTCAGGATAATTCTAAGTCCCTGGCTCACTTGTCAATGTGGAGATAGCTCTTGATTCTCCATGCTAATGATGAGGAGGCAATGTAAAGAAAAATCTGACTTTAGCCATTAGTTTCAGGTGACACTGTGAGAGTCCCTCATACGCAGCAAATTGATTTTAATTTCCGCCATTTCTCACTAGATTTTTGCAAACATTAATCAATTCCTGAGAAGGCAAAGGTCACAAAACAGATGATAAAAATAAAAAGAATGAATAATCCACACATTTGAAAATCCATCCACAGTAACTGAGAGGTGACCACTTATGGGTGGAATGAATTATTTAGGTCCCCAAGGCAGTAGTTTAGAGAGGAAAAAAAAAAAAAAACAGAAAGAAAGAAAGAAAGAAAAGCTTTTAGGCTAACATTTGGGCACAGTTATGTAGCAGAATATGTAATTAAAATAATAATGAAGAATATTTTAGAACATTTTAAAGTGTTTATGTTGGTAGCTTCTATGAGTAAAAACGCTACATTTTAAAGTGTCACTTATAGAGACCACCATCACAATAATTTGTCACCAGGCTAATCTTGAAGCTGATTTAAAATAAAGTTCTTTGCATCACTGCAAATATCTCACTCTGAATGGGGAAGTCGCAGCCCCATGCTGGTGTACTGTTGAAATATGGATCTGCATGTCCACAAACAGAACCATACGGATGAGTACAGCATCCAGGATGGGGCTCTGGACCCCATTAAGTGCCAGGTTGAGGAATTCACATCAAATTAGAGGCATCTATTCACCCACCTTTCCTCCTGGGAGAATAGTCAGTAAATTACTCTGGATTGCCATGGTGCTTTTAAATGTAGCAAAAATATATTCCAGGTTTTATTTTATGTTTGAGCTGTTTCAAGGGAAGGGGGCAATTGGTATTTATAGCAAGTTATTACATTTTGAAATAAACAGACATACATATTAAATTCTGAATTATAATGACTGCAACAAAGATTTCAGTTTTATTTTTAAACTGTTAGTTTGGATTGGGAGAAAAGCAGAAAATGCTGGTTTGTGTTTTTGTCATTTGAATTGTGGACATTTGTACTTATTTTTAAGATAGACCACCCATTTATTTATTTTCTGGACAACACACACACACACACACACACACACACACACACACACACCCCACAATGGGTCTTTTAGTGATGAAATTATAAAACTGGATTCGCCCACATTATTCCCAAGAAAGACAGGGAATTACTTGCCTGCAGATGTTTCAGATCTAAGAAGTTATTTGTTCTGTTTGGAAATGTAAATTGAATACCTTTTAGCTGAACCCGGCCTCGGTGGATTAGGTTGTCTCTGAGACAAATGCTAATTTTCCAATTCTGCTCAGTGCTATATAGATTGCTTATTCTCAGGGTGGCTGTTATCCTTCAGGCAACTGTCTACAGGAAACCTGAAACGGGATGGTGGGAACGCTAATGGTCACAAACATCACCCTGGAGGTTCCTTGAAAGCGGAAGTGGGCAATGCCAGTTATGGCCTTATGTAAGGTCATTCGCACAGAGGATTAGTTTGTTCTGCTGAGTCACAGGAACACACCCTTGTGGAAAGGCTTTGCTTAATAATTCCTTGATCAATGCTTCCACTGTCAGTAGCAGAGAAAGGTTAGACTGGGGACAGGAAATGAGGTAAGCCTTAGTGTGAAATGTTTGAGAAAAGCATTTCTCCCTGGGACCTACTGGAGATCTGTTCCAAACTCCAGAAGCATTCAAAGAAGCCTGCTTGCTAACAGTTCAGAACAAAACCTTGGAGTCAAAAAGAGTCTTGATCTACTACTGAGAAATACTGTAAATTGCTAAAAAGTAACACCCTGGATTACAGCTGGTCAATAAATTAATGCTATTAGCCAGCAATTTAAAAAAGCAAAGAAGTATACACTTAGAAGATTTTACAACAGATTGATAATTTTATGTCAGTTTGATCTAATAATAAATGAATTGAGGCTTGCATCTTTAATGCCTTTTTATAATTCATATTTTTAGTTATTTATTTGTATTATGTTCTGGGAAAGATTGGTCAACAATGAATTGGAAAGAAAAATGAAATAGTGTATCACAGAATGTTTGAGACTACTTGTGTTAACTTCATTGAATGTTCTTATCTAGAAAATGCCAGAGATTTATTGTAAATAGCAAATGAGAGGATGTTTGGAAAACTTTTCATATACAAAGTTGGTACTATTTAATTTGGGATTTAAAAGAATAAGAGAAACTCTCCAGGTGAAGAAGTTAAGAGTGAAGGTAGGCAAGAGGAACAGAATATACAATAATATGAATTTATTAAAAGCCACACCAATAAGGCTAAAAATTTGATTGTGCAGGTCCAAGCCCTAAAAAATAATGTGTAGGTATAAACATTATGTACCATGGGAATTGATAGAAAATATTTTTCAATAGTCAGCCCTATGCTCCTTATTACTATTATTATTATTTTTAAACAGGGTCTTGCTACCCTATAGAGTCCATGCCTTGAACTCACTATGTTGCTCAGGCTGGCTTTGAAATTGTGGCAATCTTCTTGCCCTAGCTTCCTGAGTGCTGAGATTATGGGTGTGCACCACCACCCTGGCAAAAATTAATTTTATTTATTTATTTTTTTGGGGGGTACCGGGGATAGAACTCAGGTCCTTGTGCTTGTGAGGCAGGTGGCAGAACCACTGAGCTAAATCCCCAGCCAAAAATTAATTTTAAAGTCCTCAAAATTTGAACATGATCATTATGTACTACAAACATGCAAAATCATGTGTATGTATATGTATGTATATATATATTGACACACAGATATACATATCACATATACTATCGACATACATTTCTATATATTCCTATATATATATGAGAAGGGGCTCTAGAGATAGAAGGGGAGAAAAGGGAGGGGAAGGGGAATGACCACGTGTCATGTACATATACCAACTTCCCACACTGAATATAATCTTTACGTACTATAAATGTGTACCAACAAAAAAATAAAGTCCTGGGCTGTAGATTTGGCTCAGTGGTTCCACCACTTGCCTTGCAAGTGACGGGACCTGAGTTCGATCCCTGATACCAAAAATAAATAAATAAATAAATAAAAGTCCTTAAAATTAAAATAATTATGATTATTTTATTTGGCCTAATTTCAGTTCTTAAAATATGGACACTCCATAAATTGGTAGTGTTTTATGTTTCTAATAGAGGTGAGATTCAAATGATGAACTCTAAGCACTGGTTTGTTTTGTTTGTGTGGTGCTAAATATATGCAAACAACCAAATTTGTTCAAAGATTATAAAGAAAATACTGAAATCATTTAAGAAAGCTTTAGAAGTACTCGACAAGTGCTCTGTCACACTTCTCACATAATAATATTACTTACACTCTTAAATTATAAGTCCTTATGTGATCTCTGCTTTGAAGAACTTTGTTATTCATTACATTGAGAAGGTGTCCTTGAACTTAATAAATCTGTGTTTTTCTAGATATCCCTTAACTACATTTCATTAGTGGGGCCACTCGCAATTATTGAGGTATAAATACAGACACTTTCCTGTTTTAAGAAGGATCTTAATCATATTTTACCATTCAATATTTATGTTTCACAAAATCTGTAAGGCATAATATACCATAACTCTCTGCATTTCTAAAGCTATTGAAGAGAAGTACAAACCACAGTGAATTTTTTGTTTTGTTTTGGTACCGGGCATTGAAGTCAGGACTTTGTGCTTGTGAGGCAGGCACAGTGGCAATGAGCAAAATCCGTAGTCCACATAGTGAATTAATAACAGAAACTATTCAGATTTTTCATCCTTGACTTTTTTCTTTTCTGTTTTCCTAGTGAGGTAGCTTGCCTAAAGTTTGTGAAGGCTGATTTCAGTTGTTATTTGTGCCCCTCCCTTTCTAATTTAGACTTTATCTCTTCAAAACACATTCTCATTTTGCTTTATTTATTTATTTGGTCTCATCTCATTTTAAACCAAAACCAAATGAGATTTTATTCTTGTTAATGAATAATGGTCTCTGTGCTAATGTTAAAAGTGATCTTTCTTAAGAAAAATTCTAACAGCAGCACAAAGGATCTATTAGTAATTGGTGGGAGTATGGTCTCCTTTCCATGACTGTCACAGTTTCGTTGTCTGATGTTGTAGAATTGGCTTTGTTTTCATGACAAATTCGTCCTGCAGATGGTGAGCAGCCAAATCTCACTGAAATGGGCAATTGTGTGATGGATTGAGTCTTGAAAGGGTCTCAGCCAGTGCGGTGATGTGGTTATATTATTTTATTGAGGGCCTCAAGAAAAAAACTCACAAAGGATTGTGATTTGAGCCCTGAATGACTTGAATGATAAATCAGAAGCTTTCCTTCATTTGTGTATTAAATTTGATTGGAACATTTTGCTGGACACAAAATTGCAAATTGCCTGCTAAATTAAAATTCATGGAAATTAAAGTGGTCAAATAAATGCAGATCATCACTGTTCTCAGGACAGGTGCTGAGTGAGTCAGTAAGTCATGCTTTGATGATTATAGCAGTAATTTCCTCTTTAATTCAAAGTGAGATTCAAACAGACAAAGTAAACTATGATTTGTGCTGTGAATTGGCCAGGTCCCTGCTGGTCCTTGGCATTAGCTACTCCTTTGCTTGAAGCAAGCTCCTTTTGCTGCAGGTTTTACACAGCCAGCTCCTTGCCAACATTCTAGTTTCTGTCCCTCATATTTTCTTATTGAAAAGAGTTTTTCACCTTATCTAACATAGCATCCCCCTGCCTGATGCTCTATGCTTTTACTTTAGTTTTAACTCCTACCATTATGCAGCATTATCTCACTTATAAATTGAATACTTATATGTTTTCTGTTTCCTCTAGATAGAACATACACTTAGAATAGCAGGAGCCTTACTTGTGTGCTATCTCATATCCCAGCTCAGTAAATGCTCAAAAATTTTTGAATAAATGAAACAAAATAGGAGATGTTTCTTTGAAATGAAATTAAGCCTCTCTTTTTTCTTTATAGTGCTAGATATTAAACCCATTGGTGCTCCACCACTGAGGCACATCCCTTGCCCTTAAAAAAAAAAAAAAAGCAACTATATGAAACAGGGATTCACTGAGTTGCCTAGTAATCTATATTATTTTCTTAACCAAGAACAAAAACACTATTGGTTATGCTACAATCTCTTAAATAGAACCCTAGGCATTCTAAGGTTATGTATTTTTTCTACCAGTTTTTGAAATATAAAGAAATGTGTGTGCATATATGCAATATATGTGATTCTTTATATAAATTTGGTTTAGGATTATTGTCAGGGGTGGAAAAAGCACATTCCATACAGAGTCCCAAAATATCTATTGACAATATCCTTAGAAATATGTATTTTGCATCAGTTATTTTCCTGTAGTTAGGATTTTAAGCATAGAATTGTATCCTTAATGCCAACACATGAGAAGATTTGGGGATACTATTATTATATTATAATACTATAATATTCTGTATACAATATTCATTTTCTTAGTGTTTGTCCCAAGGTGAATCCTATTATTCAATCTGTTTAGCCTATACTTAATCTTTATTGATCTTTTTTTCATAAATAGGGAAAAATCAATTTTCTATTATGTTTGTTAAACAGGTAGAGTGAAATTGCAATGGGCATAGCATATGAAGCAATTGATACTTATTTGCTGAGCTGCTCAATTTAATATATAAAGGGAAACTACAAATAAGATAATAAATCACCACTTGATCTCTATTAATATTTCTCTTCACCCTAAACATTAAAACTTGCAGGTGGATAAGCATATATAAAAAAAGATAATGTTTTAGAGAGAAAAGAGGTAACTTTAAAAAATATATTTACAATTTAAATTTTTAATTTTATTATATCTCTAGTGTATATGAGTAGGAAAACAAAATGAGTGTAGGCACTAAAAGATGTTAAATTAGCCCAAGGAATTTGGTTGGCCAAGGTTAACCACCTCTCTCCCCTATTTAAATATAGCACTCCAAAAGCTGCTATATTTAAGATTCCTTCATGCTTATGTCTTTAGCTAATTTAGAAGCTGAAGCTTATATAATTTTAATGTTCAAAGACTTATACTGTTCATTACTCCTAAATTCTGAGAAAACAAGGAAACAAATACAATACAAAAAAGGATCTGCTGCATAATCTTTTCATTTTATAACTAGACTTTACTTTTTCTGACACAGAGAAAAACTGCCCCTCTACAGGGGAAAATTAGGCAGAGGACATTTGCATGCATTTATTTTATGCACCTGTAAAATATCTATTATGGGCAGATTATTGTTATAGTCACTTAAATGCAGAGAGTTATGAAAAACAGATCACTACTTCCAGAGCTTAAATTCAAAGGGATGATGACATATCTGTGAACCCTTTAATGACCTATGCAATGATTAGGAAAAAGGCCCAAAAGCCTTTTTCACCGAAGAAGAAACTTTATGAGGATGTTGAGTTTCTATGAAAAAGTGATCTATATAGGCATATAAGTGTCTGGCAGATTAAATAAGTAGGACAGGGCAAGAGCATTCACATGGGAGACATTTCAAAGCAACAAGGAACTTCGTTTATAATGATATCCTGCCTATTATTAAAACATGGGCAGCACCAAGTGCATTTACCTCTAAAATGTGGCTACAACCAACACAGGTTATGGCCATTTTCATCATTGCCCTTAGTCTGTTCACTAAGATAAACTATGTCCTCTGGCTAACTATACCTGCAGGAGCTGGAGGAAATGCAAGCACATAGATGCAGAAAAATGCGCAGTGCCCTGATATTTAAGATCAAGCTTCCTCAGAGCAAAGTAGAAAATATAAACTTCTGGTGTCTCACTCAGTACTGACGCTACCTGAAACAGACCCAAAAGGTTGTCCTGGGTACCTCCAACTGTGGTGCCTTTTTCTGCCAGTGCTAAAATGTGACCACAAAGCAAGCTGGTGGGGGAAAATCAAAGTTCTATCTTCTTCAAGCAGCTCCCAAACCATACTTCAAACTGATGCTCCCTGTAGTGGATGTGTAATGGAATTCCTGGAAAAGGGGTTAAAAATCTTGATGCTTGAGTCTATCCAAAGAGCCTGAATTAATTTCATTGCTATGATATAGGGTTCAGGACACTGGCTGATGCTTGTAAGTTTCCTTGGGTGATTCAAACACAGAGAAGAGACTGATTCTCCTAAGTAAAATGTCTGTACCATCCTGCTTCTTTAAAACCTCTTTCAAGCTATCATTTTATAATATATCCCTCTCCAAATCTACCCACGATAGTTACTTAAATCACATTTCCTGTAAGTGCAAGATTAATGGTATTAGGGAAAGGAGCAGTGGAAGTGTGTAGACTTCACAACCTAGTGGAAATCTACTTCTGCCTAAAGTGCCCAACTTGGGGTACAAATAAGGACACTAGTTATTTAATGTTGGAAAGTGATAGAAAACATGAAAATAAATGTATTACAGGAATTGCCAATTTTCATTTTTGAAATATGTATCAGCAACTCTCAAGAAACCTTGAAATATATATTTATGTTGATCTTTCAGAGAAAAAAGAATGTGTACATTATTAACAGGACTTGGTGAGGTGTCTTGGAGTCCATGCCAGGACTGTTCTAGATATTAGAAGTTTTCAGTAAAATCACAAATGAGAAACACGTTATAACGCAGTCAGGATGCTCCAAGCACATATGTCTATAATCTTGACCAAATCCTTTGGAAACGAAAAGCTGCAGATTTTCGAGATGCTTAGATTAGGGCGTCTGGAAAGTATTAGGAGACAGGAACGAACAAGAGCAGTTGTATGTCGTATTCTGCTAGTTACTGGCAGGGTTCACTCTTGCCTACCTAACATAGGTCAGCTCCACAGCTGCACTTCCTGTTACCTCATTTGATCCTTTACTTGCAAACATGGATCATCTAGATGCATAAGTGTTAAAATCCAATTCCCACTATCTTTGCCTTGTTATAGTACAAAAACAAAAAACAACCTCTAGAAATGTACAGTAGGAAGGATGGGATGAAAAGACATGGGTTTGGGTGGAGGATGGGCTGCTAACCAGCTGAGAAACTGGAGCACCTGTTTAAATTGAGCACTGATTTCTTCAAAGGTAAGATAAAGTTCATCAAAAATCCCCTCTGTGGCTGCCCCTCTCAGGTTTACTATAAGAAAGAATATGGCTGGAAGGAAATTTAGTGTGCAACTCAAAAAGCACTATGAGATGGGAGATAGCAGCATATTAAGCATCAGCTGTACAAACCCTTCTTTGATGAACTAACAGGACAGCTGAAATGAAGTCCTCAGTTATCTAATGCTGCATAACAGTTATCATGAAACTTTATTGTGCTTATGAAATCAAATGATGAGGAATTCAAGCAGGGGTTCATTAGGCACTTCTCACTTATGATTTCTCTTGGTTCCAATTACGTTTCTTCTAGAACTTCAATCATCACAAGACTAGATTGGGACTAGAAGTTTCAGTGTGAAGGCTGTTTGTTTGCAAGCTCAGCAAGTTGGTGCTCTTCTGTTGGCCTGGGGTCTGAGCTCCTCTCCATACGGGCCAGGGGCTGCTTCAGTATCTTCATAGTATGGTGCTTGGCATCCCTCATAGCAACTATCTGAGAGTCTGGGGTGAAGTTGCATTGCCGTTTATGACCCGGCTTTGGAAGTGTCACATCTCCCCTTCTACCTTCAGCCTTGCCTCAAAGCAGAAGATACTACATGGTGTACTACTAGCAATGAAAAAGTGTAGGCCTTCTAGGAGACCCTGTACCCTATTTAATGTTTATATTTTCCTATAACCTAGATTATCAAGCACCACATAGCAGGCACGGCACCACTGAGCTAAGTCCCCAGCCCCTTCAAAACTCACTCTGTGATAGGGTTTGATAGTGAAAGGGAATTCTGACTGTGAGATCTGCTCAAAGTAATACTCTGATATGCTGCCAGAAACTTAGAGGAAACTTAGAGAATACCCTAATGGAGAAAGCAGAAAACCCAGAAAAAGAAGATGAAGGCATAGTGGAACTAAACATTATATTGCATGATTTAAAAAAAACCAACAACACTAGTCTAGCTAACAAACAGCCCCAAAGTGGCCCATATTCAAGCATCTTATAATCAAGTTGGGATTTTCATGAAATAGAAAATATTTGTACACAAGACAATTAGTGCACAGTTGAGCATATCAGTGAATGACCAATGAAGCATCTCTGCTGGTTATTTGACTCTGTGTTCGCATGTCTAGTATCCACCCTTTGTTCTGCTCTGTACTGCAGGTAACTGAACTTGCCTACTGGATTTCTCAGACTCTCAGCTTACTGCTTCTGATTGCTTGCTACTTATAAGAGGCATTGGCTGGGGATTGTAGTGTGAGAAAATAAAGAAATCGGAATACTTTTCCCTCTTTCTACTATACAGCAGATAGCATTCCTGACAATAACTGCATATTCTCCATATTTTGAACTCTTACCAGGGGATCACTCTCTTTGGAGTCCTGGCTCCTGGTGGACAGCCTCTAGCAAAGCAGTGGTTCTTAGAAGAAGGCACTGGCTCTGGAGTCTTGGTAATCCTACTTCTTCTCTTAGGCCTCCTGTTATTGGTATTTTCTGTATGGCATCATTATTTCCTGTAGAGAGTCTATCTACTCTTCCAACACCAACTGTTTTAAATTTTCATTGTGGGCATGAAACCTGGGTCTGCACACAAGCTAGGCCAGTGCTCTAACCCTGAGCTACATCCTGAGCCCCCCAACATCTGTGATAAAAATCACCCCAATGGGGCTGGCTTTCCTGATTAATCTTGACTGATGATAATAAAGAACACTTCAAAGATGGCTTCCAATTCTTTTCAAACCATGGAAGAAAATGTTAACCTAATTAAAATGAGGTATAATGACAACATAGTCTGTCGTGTAGACTCACACATAAAAATTATAGTTAGCAAAAGAATGGAGCAACCCCGATGGAGTCTCAATGACAATGTACAAGTGAGGTCTGGGGAACGTGTGAGAGTGGCAGAGAGGAAGGTGGAAGGACACAGGTAAAAAAGAATAATACACTGAGAATATGTCCAGGTTAGTCACTCTATGGGCCCAGAGAGAGAAAAAACATTAGCCTTAGAGATTGGGCTGGCAGACATAGCGGCAGAAATTTTGAATAGAACCTTGACAGATGACTAGATTTTGAAAATTTAAAGATGCAGATAATGATATTCCAGAAATCAAGAGGAGCAGGTGCAAATATGCAGCAGTAAAAAAACTGGAGAAATTTACCTTATCTAATGAAATGTCTGGTTTGACTGGAATACTGTAGGAAAAAGCTGAAATAGTAAGTTGGGCCTAAATAATTGATGGGCTCAGGTGATATTTTCCGAGCCCCAGTTCTTATTTTTCACTTACCCCTGGCTTATAACTACAGTAGAAGTAACACTTCTGGCTTATATGCAACAATCTAATAGCAGATACTTTATTTTGTTTACTGCTCAGTCTAAAGTGCCTAACAATATCGTTGGCATAGTAGGTGATCAATAAATATTTGTGGAATGAATTGATGAGACATCGTCTTCCTATCACAGTTCATAGTAACAATAAAGTTGTTCACTCACGCATATAAAGATAGGGCTTTTTCTAAGTGAAGGGCATTATTTAAATGTCTTCAAACATTTCACAGAACAAAGCACAACATTAAAAAACCATTCTAAGTACATTATCAAGATAACTGCCAACACCTCTCAAAATGTAACTTCGAAGCACATGAATCTGTGAGACCTCAAAGATAATTTAGTGCAACTCTTTTTTTCTTAGTATAGTCTGGGCTTGGGTTCAACAGCATTCAACACTTATTTATCCCTTAGAAAATGTTCATACTAAAATGTGGTCCTGACGCAGGGGTTAATGGATCTTCAAACTGGAAAGTCTTTCCAAACCTACACAGCTGCTCTGAGTAAACAGACCAGAGATCCCCAGATGCCAGGCTGTGTGACAGAGCTCTGGCACCAGCTATGTTGCTATTCATTATTCTATTGTCTCACAACACACCCAGCAGACAAAGTCCTATAGATGCCTGGCCATTTCCCTGGCTTAGGAAAGATCAAGGGCCCAAAGGGCAGGGCTTGGAAGAAATCCACCCATGGGTAGGGACTTTTAATTGAAACCTCAATACACTCCAGAGCTCTGGAATGCCACTTTTTGGAGCTATTGTTATCATTCCCTGTGGGCATATCTTTGCTCTGACTCAGAAAGCTGGGAAGCCATTCCATATATGCTTGTAGCCTGCCACAGGCACTGCAGCAAGACGTTAACAAATCATACCTTTGGGACAGCTGCTCCTGACCGTGCTTCTGACCATGGACGCTTGCTCTGGGCCCATCTATTTCAATTAGAGAGATTTAGTTCCATCTTTTATAGTTTTTAACTTGGTCTGTTTTCATGGCTAAAAAATCCCATAATAATGAATAAGCAAAATGATTTGCATTCTTTATTTGTAGTGGGAATGGCCATTGCCATCTGTCAAATAATATTTCAAATAAATAACTTTCTGGTTGTTTTATAAGAGAAGCTTTCATGACAGGAAATTTGATCATTAGATTGTCCTTGACACTGCGGGGAGGTGGAGAAAGTGTTATATAGATACTTGGTGTCTGTGAAGAAAAAGTGAAAAGTTAGATTGGTAGCTGCTTATGAGACTATTGCTGGAGTTCCATGGCATAGTACTTGGGAAAAAAGTTTGTTTTATTTTAATGAAAGACTAGATATCATTGATGAAAACTCGTAACATTCTAGGAGTGAAGCTGAAGAGGTATTTTTACTTCTTACTCTTTTTAAGGCCAGAGGATTTTATTTGTCAGTGAAAATATTGGCTTAGAAAATTGAGCCTCTGAGATATCAGGCTGAGCATAGGTCCTTGTTGGGTTGAGACTAGCATGAAGTTCTGGAAAATCAGGAAACAAGAATGTTAAAAAGCCATGATTATGACTATGAGATCCTTTTCCCTATTAATATCACACATGATATTCATTAACACTTTAAATACTTTAGGTTTGGGGCAACCCACTTTCTGGTCGCCCTCTGTCTCTGTTAGACAGAAGCTTTCTTTCCCTCAATAAAATTGTCCTGCTCTTAACCTCTGTGCTCCTAGAATTCATTCTTCAATTTTAGAGAACATGAACTTGTGTTTTGGATATCTAGTAGGCTTGGGAGTTACATCTCTTCTCCTACATCAATACCGCATGAATTGTGCCAAAGCACATCAAATACAAGCTTTTCACTTTCAATAAAAAGCTGGTTGTATCATTGAAAAAAAATGAGTCTTTTATATAGCATATAAAATTCCCACATCTACTTTTGCTTCTTCTTTCCATAAAATGTAGGGGGCTATGTAAGATCTTACAAATTATTGCTTGTTCAAAATAATACACACTTGAAGGCATACAGGATAGGATATGCCTAGTTATCAATCCAAGCCCTCTCAAAGCATGAGCAAAATCTGAGCTATGAAAAAGAGGAAGAATTTGTGCTTTGTCAAACTTTAAAAATCTTATAATTCACAGAAACAGTGTGTGTGTGTGTGTGTGTGTGTGTGTATGTGATTATCTTATACCTTAGTAGGTTGTGTATATAACTTTTTAAAGCACTTTTACTATTAATTTTTATAAGAAAACTAACACAAGATAAAAATATTGAAAAGAGCTCATAACACTATTACAAAGCTTCCAGTTGTATGGACAGAAATAAAAAAATAGCTTCATTGTGATTTGAAATCTATGGCTGATTCTCTTTTTATATATTCATCCTCGGCCCTCCCTGCCCCACTGTATTATCAGTGTTGCTTTTAAAAATTTTTGTTGCTTCGTGATTTTATTTCTTAGTTTAAAAAGTATGCTTGCTCAGCATTTTTGAAAAATTGAAGCAAAGGAGAAATTTCAAAAAAGTGTAGGAAGAAAAGCCCCAGAACCCCTACTACCTAGAAATAACCACTTTTAATATTGCAGTGGTTGTCAGTCTCCATATCATTATGTGTGGCAAAGAAATAGGAACATATACATTTATTAGTTTTAAATAAATTATAGATATCTAAGTCTGGGGGGTGGGTCCCTGCAAGCAGATACTCAGAAGGATTTTGAGGTAGAAGATCTTAATAAGGTATCAGTACATTTGAATGGAAGGAGGAAAAGCCCCATTGGGCAGCGGGAGAAATCAGACTATAATGCAGGCCCAAAAAAGTCCTCTCCAACCTAGCAGGAAGCCCTGGGACTAGAGTGCGTTTGGTTGGTCCGGTACAGGGCCTTCTTGCTCTGGCTTGGTCCTAGAATGCAGGCTGCCTCCTGAAAGGGTGTGGCACAGGCAAGGTGTCCCCACACATCTGTGACTCTCCTCACAGGGCTGGCAGCCCTGGTCTGACTGCTAACCACATTCCCTCAGATGGACGGCAAGTCTTTCCTAGAGGGGAACTGAGTAGCTCCTCTCTGTGTCACCACAGTGGGGATGGAGTCTATATCAATCTTTACTTGCAGAAACAGGGATAAGAAACTTACTCTTGAAGTCACATTATCAAGTGCAGGAATTAAAACATCTACCAGAAGTAGCGAGTGTATTATCCAGCAAAGTAAATT
This sequence comes from Fukomys damarensis, assembly GCF_012274545.1. NCBI lineage: Eukaryota > Metazoa > Chordata > Mammalia > Rodentia > Bathyergidae > Fukomys > Fukomys damarensis. The sequence goes on along the minus strand of NW_022900927.1, from coordinate 45,611,807 downwards.
TAGACTTGTTCTCACTTTTTGTCTCTAGTTAAACAATTGCTTTGATAACTTGATTGCCTTATGGATTTAGTCATTTATCTCTGTTACTGTGCCACGTGGAAGATTTTTAACCATTTGCTAAACACTATTTGCAAGTATGTATATTATATAAATGCACAGGCTCAACATTGGAAAAAAATCTAAGAGCTCTTCTTGTCTAGTTCCTACATTTTATATCTGACAACACTGGCTCACAGAGTTAAAGTAATTCCTCTAAGTTTAGCTGGTGGCAGAATCAGAGCTAGACCTGTCCCTTAATCTTTAATGTAGCTGCTGTACTATAAAGGATGAAGTAGTATTTTAAAAGCATCATTAAAAAGGGGAAATGATGAAAATATATCCCCATATCTCAACCTCATAAAATTTATGAGTAATTATCTAGTGATGATTTTCATGCTAAATTCTATGATATCAAGGTGATTGCCAAAGAACCAAGCTATCTTAGATGTGACCCATCATAAAGGAGGCAAGCAGTTAGGTTGCTATAAGAACATTATTCTAAACACCACAAAAATTTAGAATTTTTACAAGTGATATTTTATGTTCACTCCAGGATGTTATTGTTGAACATCTTCAGAAAAGTAGGGGTAAATTTTAATTCATCTTTTGATCTTTTTAAGTGAGTTCTGATAGCTGTTTCTAAATTGAAATCTTAGGGGAAAAAAACAACAACCATGAAATAACCCAGTCTTATTGCTTATGTATTATTTCCTTTCATGGTTACAAAATGTGTGGAGGGGTTGTTGAAAAACATGTGATCTCTGAGATATACTGGTCTTGGCTTTAGTTTTGAGGGACTATCAAAACTCCACACCTCCTTTAAATAATGCTGCCCCTTTAGATTTTCTTAGAGAATTTGAGGCATGTATATTTCCAAGAATATTGGTGAGGCATATGAATGCCGCATTCTAGGAATTGGGTTGAGTTTTAGTACTGGGATTAAATCCAGGGCCTCACCCATGTTACACAAGCATCTTTCCATTGAGCTACCTCCACCAGCCTTTTGAATCGCATTTTGAGAAAAGATCTCACTAATTTGCCCAGGCTGGCATCAAACTTGTGATGCTTCTCCTTCAGCCTCCTGAGCAGGTGGGATTGTAAGCATATACCACCATACCTGGCTCAGAGTTGGGTTAAATATATTTCCCACCTGCTTCAGATTTTATATGACAATATTTCAAAATCCCCACATAGTATCGGCTCCCTCTCCTCACCATGACAACCAAAGGTATTTTCAGAGAACCAAGCTAGTCACTAGTATCTTCTCAGTTAATTCTGAGACACGAGATTTCAGAATCTGTGGCAGATGACACTAACCCATGAGCATCAACATATTCCTGTCAATGTATAGTTAGTCTGGATGCATAGTTCCAAGCCAGTTTAAGGCAAAGAAAGGAAATATGTTGGTTCATGTGACTGGAAAGTCTAAAAGATGAAGATGGCTTAGACATTGGTAGATTCATATTTAAAGATGTTTGTATAAAACTTTCTTTTCTCTCTCCAATTTTCTTCTGATAGGCACTGATTGCCCCCCCCAAAATCTATTGACAGCTGTAGACTTATACTTAGCAGTTCCTGAAGATGGTCTTTTCTAAAAAAACAAAACAAAACAAAACAAAACAACCCAAAACAAACAAAACCTCCAAAAAAAAAATTGAAATAAAGTCCCAGAGAAGTCTTTAATTGTCCTGGTATGCTTCATGTGACCCAGAAATCTGGAGTTTGGGACACAGTCAACATCACATAAGCCAAGCATGATGGTATACTCCTGTAATCCCAACACTTGGGAGGCTGAGGCAGGAGGAGGATCACTGTGAGTTTGAGACCAGCCTGGGCTACACAGTGAGTTCCAGGTTAGTCTCACTATATAGTGAGACCCTATCTCAAAACAACAACAGCAACAAAAATCACATAAACTGGGTGAAGAATAAGGTAAAATGACTCCAGAGAGAGACACTGAACATTAATAAAATGTTAATTAAGAATACATAGGCTAGATTGTCTCTCACAAATAGCATAACATCAAAACCAAAGTTACACCAATTCAACATATCAACCAGAGGAAAGGAAGAAACATTCTAAGTCAAAAGAGTAAAAAAAAAATAGTGCACGTTGAATGACAGAGGATTGAACATTACATAATCCTGAATAATTACAGAATAGAAAGTGGTTGTGACTCTATATATTCTCTGAGACCACACGATTATTTTCTAGGATACCACATTTTAATTTCTACCAGTCAGATTGCTTTCCATTGTAAGTGAATTGGATTTCAACTAAAACTTGCTTACACAAAGGAGGGAATTGTTTTGGCTCATGTACATAACAGAAAAAGCAGAATAACATTCCAGACAGAAACAAACATTATCATTTGGATCTTGGTTTTCTCCACATCTCAGCTCTACTTTTTATATTAACTTCAAAATAATCCTGGGGTAAAACCTCTTCATCTCTAATAGCAAATTTGAGTAATGTAGTATCCTTGTTCTAATCACTAACCCAGCGAGATGCATCACTTCAACCAGACTTGGTTACATGTTCATGTTGGGAACCATGAGCTGAATCAGCTTTGTTCTAACCACACTGACAGGGTTGGGACTTGCACAAAGAAGAGGCAAGATGGAATGCCACAAAAGGCAAAAGGAAGGCACAGCCTATGTAAGTACACTTTCCATATTGTACAGATATACTTGGTGTAGCATTCTAGAAGTGGCAGAAGGGAGATCAAGTGTTTAGGTAGAAAGCTTTTGCAAAATGTAACTCTCCAACCACATAAGAACAGAAGCCACATGAGAAAACCAAAGTGGCAAAGGTTCATCCTTTGAGTGGCAATGCCCCCTGCCAAGTTTGCAGGATAATTACACTTTGAACCTTTGATTCCTCTCGCTGTTCAGACTGAATTCATTCACATCATTATTTTAATTTTTTTTCCTGTGGTAATGAATTCAACCACCATGGCTTGGACATCATTCTAAAACTTCAGGTTCAGTATCTCTTTTAGTTTAAGTTTTAACTTAATAGATCCCGTGGTTCATCTTTATGTATAGGTAGCTCATCACCTATACCTGTCCCTTTGCCTGTAGGTACCCTGTAATTCACACCTGTCCCTTGGCCGGTACTCCTCCCATGTCTCAATCCTCCAACCTTAGAATTATCCTCAAGACTCCCTCTCATCTCTCTCTTACTCTGCTCTTCCTTCTGGCATTTATACAGTCTTACCACTTTGAAGTTAAAAAAGGATTTCAAGTTTCAGAATTTTAGCATAATTCTCCCTAGGAAAGAAAACAAGATGCTTCTTTTGCAGGCACACAAGTTGTAGAGGTGACACAATAATATAGAGAAACATTGACACAGAGAAGAGAGAAGTTGGCCTCCTATTTCACATACACCTAGGAGTGAGAAATAGATGCTTAGAGAGATGGAGGAATGGTTGCAGAAGCAGCTGTGGAGAACATGGTGGTTCATCTTCAGATGAATGGATATATTGCTGAGCTGCTATGGTATCTCAGAGTCACATGATATGAAAGTGCTACAGAGGGAATATATTGCATTCTTCTCTTAGTTAATGAAAAATATTTTAAATATTTATTTGCTATACTTGTGCATACACTTCATGGACCTTAATGGTAGTGAATGACATAATCAGTTGCCTTCTGGGTTAGTAAAATCATCATCAACAAGTCAATGATTAATTGAGTCTAAAATTAGTTTGTAATCTTCAAATAACTTTGATCAAAAAGTTGTTTAGACAAACAGACTTATAATACAGTTTTTTTTAAAAAAAGGATCTTGTAAGTTTATAATCCTCTACCAGGAATTCTTTAACCTTTGTTTCTATAAGAACCACTTGAGAGCTTTTCAAAATTGCAATATGGAAGACTTGAGCCCTGGAGATGCTGATTCAGTAGGTTGCATGAAAAGGTCTTGAATGCACTTTATTAAAATATACCATGATTTCACAGTGGCTGATCTTAGTCTATAGACTTTAAAACACAATTTTACATGGAGGAACAGGCACAGTACCTGTCATTCCGTACAGTCCCTATGCAGGATGTGACCTATTGGGTCATCTTTTCCACCAAATCTATCCTGACATTGAAAGGTCAAATTTTCAATTCTTCCATTTCTTTGAAATATTATATACTTAGTCAGTGCTCAGGAATGGAATATGGTCCTCAGTAATTAGCAAAGCAGTCCAAATGCCAAACTGTATTTACAAATGAATCAAAATGACAATGAGCAAAGCTAAAAGCCTAAGGCATTACATTTTAATGATTGTGTGACAGGAGACCACAGCTAACTGATGGCATTTTATAACCACAGTGTAGTAAGGAAATTCATCTTGAAGGACTGCCCAAATTCCTACATAAGACTTTCCCAGACATGATAAAGTAACAGTAGAGATAATGGCACATTTTACATTCAAGAGCTTATTATGATATACGTGTCTCATAATACGAAGCTGAGGGTGCTGAGCTATAATTTAACAATCTAAGAAAAGGAAAGCTGCAACTGGAATGAAATATTTGTTATGAACTTAGAATAGTAACTCAAATCATCTGTCTTATTTCTCTAGCTGAAAGAAATGTAGACTGAATCAGGGAAATCTTTGATATCCTAGTTGTAGAGCATAAAACCATCAGTAAAAAGCTGTCTAGGCTTCCTATAGTGAGATAGTCATAGAATTTAGACTTCAAGTAGGAAGAATGAAATGGAATGTGATTTAGTTCATTTTAAAATTTAATTTATTTTAGCTGGTATATAAAAACTTAAAAATTATACATGTCAATGTGGTAACATGACATTTTGATATATGTATACACTGATGCATAAATTAGGTTAAATATATCCCTTATGTATCTCAAACAGTCATCATTTCTTTATGGTGAAAACTTTCAAAATCCTTTCTTCTAGCATTTGAAACATATGGAGTGTGAGTGCTATCCACAGCCATCCTGTTGCACAATAGTACAGAGAGAGATCCCAGAGAGCAGTAGTATAGACCAGAGCAGTGCAGCTGCAGGCAGATCCAACCAGGGCCCCACCCTGACCCCAAAGGCCCACCTGTAAAAGAGTGGCACAGCAAGAGTCCCACCCTAATACCATTGGTAAGTGTACAGAGACCCTAGTGAGAATCCTGCTCAGACCCCAGGAACTGGGGTGAGCAGCTCCCAGCCAAAGGTCCTCCCAGACAACAGCTAAATAGGGGCTGTAGCCAGAGGCACACCTAGATACCATCCCAAGTGTGCACAGGACCCAGCCAGAACCTTGCCCAGATAACAGGTCCACTCAGGGATCCAGAAGGCCACCATTCTGAACCCAGGAATTGGTGCACTGGTGAGCAGCACAGAACAGCTGCTCAGTGGCTTGCTGAGAATTGAAGACCACTGGGTAACAAAAAGTTGCCTCTACAAAGGCACAGCAGGCTGCATATGTTGGAATAAGAAGACATAGAAACAAGTCTCAAAACCAGACTTCCATATCACCTAAGGCAACCCCAAAGGGAAACAAGATGGAACAATCTGAATGGCAAAGAAATAGGACCTAGAAAAAAATGAAGTCAGAAATAGTTTCTCAGATAACAACAGAGATTGTGCCTATAGTCAAAGACATGATTAATAAATCTAGAGCAGACACAGATAAAAACATAGGGCAGCTGAGGAACATGATGGAATCCCAACATAGGAAACAAATGGAATCCATAAAACAGATACAAACAGATTTCCAGGAGATGAAAAGCTCCATTGAAAGTTTACATAGCAGAATGAGCCAATGTGAGGACAGAATTTCAGATATAGAAGATAGGATTGAAATTAGTGATCAGGAAAAGAAAAAATTCTTGAAAAAAGCAAGGAGCTACAAGAAATCAATCCAACAACTGCTAGGTGATGCAAAGAAGACTAACATAAGACTAATCAAAGACAATGAAGAATTGGGAGGGAGTGCAGATGACATTAAAAAAAATGTTCACAGAAGTAATGGCAGAAAACTTCCCAAGTAGGGGAAAACAATTTTATATTGAGATAAGTGAGGCATATAGGTCTTCAACTAGCTTTGATCAAAAAAATCTACACAAATAATAGTTAAGATAGAAACCCAACAAAGAACAAAATTGTACAAGTAGTTAGAGAAAAGAAGCAAAGCACATAACAAAGGAAAGCCTATCAGAATCACAGCAGATTTCTCAACACAAAACCTCAAGGCAATAAAAGCTTGGAGTGATGTATTTCAAGCCCTAAGGGAAAACAGCCTTCAACCCAGATTGATGCACCCTGAAAAGCTATCTTTCAAAATTGATGGAGAAATAAGACATTTTAATGACAAAGAACACCTTAGAAACTTCATGAATACCAAACCAGCGCTTCAAAAATTTTAAGCAATATCCTAGGAAATGACAATGAGGATAACAACCCCAGGAAGCCCAGCTGAATGAATCCATCAGGCATAATAAGAAATTAAATGCAAAGGAGGAGAATCAAACAAAAAGAAAAAGTCATGACAATGATAAGTCAATACAAATCAGTTATAGCCATTAATGTTAATATTCTCAATTCACCAATCAAAAGAAATAGATTGGCAGAATGGATCAAGGAGAAAGATCTAACAATATGCTGCATACAAGAAATGCTTAATTCAAAAAGAAACTAATAGACCCAAAGTGAATGGGTGGAAAACAATACTCCATGTGATCAGAACCTGAAAAAAAAACAGAAATAGCTCTCCTCTTTCAGATCAAGTAGATTTTAAACCAACATTGATTAAGAGAGACAAAGAAGAATCTTACATCCTTGTAAAGAGAACAAACAAGATGTGGTTTTTCTATAAAATGGAATACTACTCATTCCATAAAGAATGAGAAATTAGAGTCATTCATAGGAAAATGGATACATTTTGAGGATATACTCCTAAGTGAAATAAATAAATCACACATGTATAAATACAGAATAGTTTCTCTGGTGTGAAAAACTATAATGGTACATAAGATCTTAATGATATAATTAACAATGTGAAATAGGAAGAAAAGGGCTAAATGTGCAGGGGAAGTGGGAAGGGTAGAGGAAAGGAAATAAGAGAAAAGAAAAAAAACATGAGAAAATGAAAAACTGGAAATAAAGTATTTGTAAATAGGGAAGGGAGGAGGGGGTGAAGGGAGGGCAGGTATAAGGGAAAAAAATGAGAACCAAGACCTGTCATGTAAAGGTACAAGATCCCAATGATGAATGAAACTATACTGTATACCTAAAATGTACCAATAAACTCAATGAGAAAAAAAGAGAACAAACTAAGATGAAGAGATGACAATCATAAATATATATGAACCAAACACTAGTGCACGCAACTATATAAAACAAATACTAATAGACATGCAAAATCAAATAAGCACTAATACAATAGTAATGAGGGACCTCAAGACCCCACTGATAGATAGATCTATCTATCTATAGATTGATAAATAGATCAACTACACAGAAAATAAACAATGAAATACTAGAACTCAGTTAAACTCTTGAACAAATGAACTCAACAGATGTTTACAGAGTGTTCCACCATACAAAATCAGAATACACATTCTTTTCAGCTGCATATGGATCATTCTCCAAAATAGACCAAATATTCATTCATAGAACTTGTCTAAGTAAGTGCAAAGGAATTGAAATTATCCCCTGTATATTATCAGGCCATAATGTAATGAAATTGAAGATCAATAGCAAAAGAAACCACAAGAATTTCCCAAACACATGGAAATTAAACAACATACTCCTAAATAACCAATGGGTCACAGAGGAAATTGAAGAAATCAGACAGATCCTACAATTAAATGACAATGACAATGCAACATTTCAGAATCTATGGGACACAATGAAAGCAATCTTATGAGGGAAATTCATAGCAGTGAATACACATATTAGGAAAACAGAGCAAGTGCAATTAAACAACCTGATGCTGAACCTCAAGCTTTAGAAAAAAAGAGCATGAGAAACCCAAAGCCCATACAAGGGAGGAAATTATAAATATCGGAGCAGAAATCAATGCAATGGAGATGAAAAGAAAGATACAAAAAAAAAAATCAATGAAGCCAAGAGTTGGTTATTTGAAAGAATAATCAAAATTGACAAACCCTTAGCCAAACTTAGGGGGAAAAAAAGGAAAGAAAAGGCCCAAATCCACCAATTAGGAATGAAAAGGGTGAAATTATAATGGACCTAGCAGATATCCAGAGGATCATCAATACCTACTTTGAGAAACTATATGCCAATAAAATGGAAAATATGGAAGAATTGGACAGATCCTAGATTCATATGAATTACCAAAGTTGAACAAAGATGACCTAAAGATTTTAAATGACCCAATATAAATCAGTGCAATTGAAAATATAATTACAAACTTACTAACTAAGAAAAGCCCAGGTCCCGATGGCTTCACTGCTGAATTCTACAAGACATTTAGAGAGGAACTATTGGCACTACTGTTCATATTCTTCAATGAAATTGAAAGGGAAGCAATACTGCCAAATACGTTCCTAAAGCAAGCATCACCTTGATTTCTCAAAGAAAATAAAGACTGCCATGAAAAGAGAACTATAGGTCAATCTCACTAAAGAACATAGATGCAAAAATCCTTAATCAGATACTGGCAAATAGAATACAGAAGATCATCAAGAAGATCGTACATCCTGACCAAGTGGGATTCATCCTGGGATGCAGGGATGGTTCAACTTATGCAAATCAATAAATGTAAAACACTATATCAATAGAGCCAAGGATAAAAATCATATGATCATCTCAATAGATGCAGAAAAAGTATTGACAAAAATCCAACATGGCTTCATGATAAAAACCTTACAAAAGTTGGAATAGATGGTCTCTACCTCTATCTAATAAAAGCCATCTATGAAAAACTAACAGCCAATTTCATACTGAAAACTGATATCCTTCATGCTACAATGAGGAATAAGACAAGGATGTCCATTATCATCATTCCTGCTCAATATAGTTTTGGAAACATTAGCCACAGAAATTAGAAAAGAGAAAAAATAAAAGGAATAAAGAGAGGGAAGGAAAAAATCAAACTGTCATTATTTGCACATGACACAATACTCTGTATAGAAAAACCCAAGAACTTCACCAAAAGTCTTCTAGACTTAAAAAACAAATTCAGTAAACTAGCTAGATACAAGGGAAACACAAAAAAATCAATAGCTTTTCTATACATAGAAAACAGACTCACTGAGAGAGATATGGGGTAATGAATTCATTTCACAATAGCATATGAAAAATTGAAGTACCTAGGAATCAGCCTAACAAAAGAAATCAAATACCTCTACTCTGAAAACTACAGCACCCTTAAAGAGATTGTTGAGGATATCAGAAAATGGAAAAACATCCCTTTCTCTTGGGTAGGAAGAATGAACATAGTGAAAAATGGCCATGCTTCCAAAACTGCTATATAGGTACAATGCAACCCCAATTTAAATCCAAGCAGCATACTTCAGGGACCTTGAGAAAACAATCCAAAAATTCATTTGGAATATGAAGAGACCTAGAATAGCAAAAGCAATTTTAGGCAATAAAGAGAAGTTAGGGGGTATCACAATCCCCAACTTGAAATGATACTACAAAGCTACTGAGATAAAAACAGCATGGCATTGGAAAAGAAATAGACCTGAGGATCAGTGGAACAGATTAGAAGATGCAGAAACAAGTCCAGACACACTGTTACCCCATTTTTGATAAAGGTGCCAAACACCTTCACTGGAGGAAAGATAGCCTCATTAATAAATGGTGCTGGAAAACTGAGTTTCAACTTAGCAGAGAGTAAAACTAGACCTATGTTTCTCACCATGCACTAAACTAAAATCAAAATGGATTACAGAGCTAAATATTAAAACAGAAACATTAAACCAGCTGGAAGAGAGGTAGGCTAGAAATCTTGAAGACATTGGTGTAGGAAAAGATTTTATGAACAAATCTCAGTTGCCAGTGAGCTAGCACAAAGAATTAACAAGTGGGATGGCTTCTTATTAAAAAGCTTCTGCACAGCAGGAAAAACCACCAACAGTGTGAAAAGAAAACCCATAATGTGGGAAAAAATTTTCAACAGCTGTTCCTCAGAAAAAGGTCTACTACCTAGAATACATAAACTACTTTAAAAAATCAGACCCACCCAAATTAAAAAAAAAAAAAGAAACAATCCAAAAATGGGCATCTGAAGTGAACAGACATTTTTCTCAGACAAAAACATAGAAGTAGCGAATAGACATATGAAAAAATGTTCAACATCACTGGTTATTCAAGAAATGCAAATAAAAACAATGCTGAGATTCAACCTCATCCCAGAAAGAATGGCTACTATCATGAAATCAACAAATATCAAATGCTGGCAGGGCTGTGGGGAAAGAGGAACACTGCTCCCTGTTGGTGGGAGTGTAGACTCATGCAACCACCTGGAAAGCTGTATATAGGTACCTAAAAAAACTAGGATTAAAAGTCCCATTTGATCCAGCTATTCCCCTTTTGGATATCTTCCCTAAATAAAAGAATCATACCATAGTGATATATGTGCACCCATGTTCATAGCAGCACAATTTGTAATAGCTAAAACTTGGAAGCACCCCAAATGCCCATCAAAGGGAGACTTGACAAAGAAAATGTAGTTTTTGAATAAAATTGACTACTACTCAGCTATTAAAAATTAGAAGTTAGAGACATTCATAGCTAAATGGATGCACATTGAGGTGATACTCTTAAGTGAAATAAATAGGGCTGATGTGTAAATACTGAATAGTATCTCTAGTTTGAGAAACTGAAAATGTAAATAAGGACAAAAAGGTATATTAGGTAATATAAAATAGGAAGAAAAGGGGCAAGGAGGAAGGGAAGTGAGAGGGGTAGAGGAAAGAAAAGAAGGGAATGGAATTAATATGAGAAAATGAAAAAATGGAAACAAAGTCTTTATAAGTAGGTTGAAGGGAGGGCAGGGAAATGGGGAAAAAATAAGAACCAAAATAGATTACATAAAAGTACAAATTTCCAATGATCTATATGTCATTATAGTGCATACTTAAAATGTACCAATAAAATTAATAAAAAATAATATGAGGGGATCTTCCTGTTGCTCTCTAACCCAGTACTCACTGAACAGCTTTTCCTCATCCTTCACTGATCTAATCTCCATAGAATTTGATCACCACCAACTTTACTCCCTGGTACAAGGTCAACCTTTTTAGATTTCAAATACAAGTGAGATCATGTAGTTCTTGTCTTTCTGTATCTGACATTTCAGTAAACAATGATTTTCAGTCTAAATATGCTATTGCAAATGACAAGTTTTCATTTTACTTTATGCCTGAATAGTATTCCATTGTTTACATACACTATATTTTCTTTAGCCCTTCATCAGTTGATGATAAAGACTTTGGTTATATCCATTTCTTGGGTATCACAAATAATACTGTAATGAAGACAAAAGTGCAGATATCTCTTTGAAATATTGATTTCAGTTTCTTCAGATTCATACCCAGTAGTGGAATACCAGGATCATAGGGTAGTTTGATTTTTAATTTTTTGAGGAACTTCCATAGTGTTCTCCATAATGTCTATATGAATTGCCATTCCTACCAACAATATACAAGTACTCCCTTTCCTCTGTTTTGTAAGGGAATGGACAACTTTCATTCTACATTACCTCTAAGCACTTATACTATTCTTGAGGACTCTCTTCATTATACTTGAAATTCAAAGTAAAGATAGGAGATAGAGGTATGTATAGAGATGACATGGGGTCATGTTATAGAACAGAGGTAAAGATGAGACAGAGTCAAGATGGAAATAATGGGAAGGTATTAATATGCCATTTCCTTATTTCCTACATCAAGCAATAGGAATTTCCCATATCCATATACTCAATCATTCATTCATTCAATTATCACGAGTGAATTCCTATTATGTGCTGAGGTTCCTTAAGCTGTTGTCTAAGAGTAGCCATCCTTTAAAATCTTTTGCATTTCAAAAGTGAAAAAATAAAGATGTAGAAAGGAAAACAGCATAAAATTTAATTCTCTTAATACCAGTGAAGGACAATTGGAAAGAAAAAGAAGGAATTATATTACCATGATCATGTATGACATAAAGAACTCTGTAGGGCTTAAGGAGTTCTACAGATTTGGATAAAACTGAAGACCACCGTAAATTGAAAAGAAAAGACTGAATAAAGTTTTTTTCCAAAATAATTATGCAGGGTTAATATAAATGCAATTATAACTCTATAAAGATTTATAATTGCAGAGGTTGTTAAATATTTTTTAAAGTTGATAAGAAAGATAAGCAGGATGATAAAACTTTTTTAAAAGATGCAAATAAGAATTAGCTATTATGATATCTAACATCAGCAGACAGTATAGTGATTAACAGCTAAATAAATAAAATAAGATAAAACTGACATGAGAAGGAAGAAGACAAATCCCCCAACACAACCTACATTTTATATATAAGAAGTAAGTATATAAAAAAGAGACCTCATAAGTAAACAAGGATAAGAACAATATTTCTGTTTTCTTTTCTTTTTATCATATTGGATGTTAAACCCAGGTCCTTGAGCATGCTAGGCAAGAGTTCTGCTACTGAGCTATATCCCCAATCATTTTTACTTTATTTTCAGACAGGGTCTCCCTAAATTGCTCAGGTTGGCCTCAAGTTTATAATCCTTCTGCTTCAGCCCTTGGAGTAGCTATAGACACAGGGTCTCCCTAAATTGCTCAGGTTGGCCTCAAGTTTATAATCCTTCTGCTTCAGCCCTTGGAGTAGCTAGGATTACAGGCATGTGCTACCATGCCCAGTTCCAATTAATTTTTTACACAATATTTTGAAAAAAAAAACTGTTTTAAATCACCACATAATAGATACTAAATTTTTCCCGCATTGTAGGTTATCTCTTAGCTCTGTTGGTGATTTCTCTTGCACTGCAAAAACTTTTCAATGCAATGAGATTCCAGTTGTTGATTCTTTGTGCAAGTTCTCATGCTGCTGGGGATTTGCTCATAGTCTTCTCCTATGCGAATGTCTTTGGCAGTTCTACCTAATTTACTTTCCAGTAAGTTTAGTGTTTCTGTTTTGATATTTAGATCTTTAATCCACTGGATTTTAGTTTAGTGCATAATGAAAGATAGGGATCTAGTTTTTAATCTTTGGCAAGTTTAAATCCAGTTTTTCTAACACCATTTATTAAAGAGGCTATCTTTCCTCCAGTAGGGATGTTTGGCTCCTTTGTCAAAGGTGAAGTAGCTGAGTATTTCTGGAATTATTTCTGCATCTTCTAATTGATTCCATTGATCCTTGGGTCTGTTTCTTTATCAGTACCATGCTGTTTTTACCACAGCAATTTTGTAGTATAGTTTCAAGTTTGGAATTGTGATACACCCTGCCATGTCTCTGTTGCCTAGAATGTTTTTTGCTATTCTAGGTCTCTTCTGTCTTCAAATGAATTTCTGGATTGTTTCCTCAAGTTCTGTGAAATATACTGTTGGGATTTCAATCAGGATTGCATAGAATCTGTATAGAAGTTTCGAAAGTATGGCCATTTTCATTGTTTTGATTCTTCCTACCCAGGAGCAAGGGATGACTTTCCATCTTCTTATAACCTCTTCTATCTCTTTTTTCAGAGTGCTATAATTTTCAGTGTAGAGGTATTTTACTTCCTTTGTTAGACTGATTCCTAGATATTTCATTTTTTTTGGATGTTATTGTGAAAGGAATTACTTCCCTAATTTCTCTCACAGTAAGTCTGTTATTTATGTACAAGAAGTCTATTGATTTTTGAGCACTGACTTTGTATCCAGCTACTCTACTGAATCTGTCAATTAAGTCTAGAAGTCTTTTGGCAGAGTTTTTTGAGTTTTCTATGTAGAGTATCATATCATCAGCAAATAGTGACTGTTTAACTTCTTCCTTTCCTATCTGTATTCCTTTCATTTCTTTCTCTTGTCTAATTGCTGTGGCTAATGTTTCCAAAACTATTGAACTGGAATGGTGATAGTGGACATCCCTGTCTTATTCTTGAATTTAATGTGTAGGTTTTCAGTTTTTGGCCACTTAGAATGATATTGGCTGTTGGTTTTCCATAGATAACCTTTATCAGGTTGAGATAAAGACCATCTATTATAATTTTCTGCATTTTGTCAAATGCTTTTTCTGCATCTATTGAGATGATCATACGGTTTTTGTCTTTAACTCTGTTAATATAGTGTATTAAATATATTGATTTACATATGTTGAACCATACTTGCATCTCTAGGATAAATCTGACTTGGTCAGGGTGTATGATATTCTTGATGATCTTCTGTATTCTGTTTGCCGGTATCTTATTGAGGATTTCTGCATCTATGTTCATGAGGGAGATTGACCTATAGTTCTCTTTCTTGTTTGAGTCTTTCCCTGGTTTTGGAATCAAAGTAACACTTGCTTCCAGGAATTAATTTGGAAGTATTGCTTCCCTTTCAATTTCATTGAAGAATTATAGAGTAGTGGTGATAGTTCTATAAATGTATAAGTCAGCAGTGAAGCCATCAGGACCTGGGCTTTTATTTGTTGGTAATGTTTTAATTACATTTTAAATTTCACTAAATGTAATTGGAGTATTTAGACTTTTTATATCTTCTTCTTTCAACTTTGGAAGTTCAAGTATCTACAAATCTGTCCATTTCTTGGGTATTTTCCATTTTATTAGAGTATCTGTACTCTAAATACATTTACTCTGTATTTAGAGTACAGATGTTTGAAGTAGGTCTTAATGACCCTCTGGATTTCTGGTGGATCTGTTGTGACTTCAAATTTTCCATTCCTACTTGCATGAATTTGAGTCTTTTCTTTTCTTTTTTTGATAAGGTTGGTTAAGAATTTATCAATTTTATTTATTCTTCCAAAAAACTAACTCTTTGATTCATTGATTTTTTTTTCCATATTGTTCTCTTAGTCTCCATTGCATTAATTTCTGTTCTGGTCTTTATTTCCTCCCATGCATGAGCTTTTGGTTTGTCTTGCTTTTCTTTTTCTAGAAACTTAAGGTTAAGCATTAGGTTATTTAATTGAGTTCCCTCTGTTTTCTTAGTATGGGTATTTACTGCTATGAATTTCCCTCATAGAACTGCATTCACTGTGTCCCATATATTCCTGTATGTTGTATTGGCATTATCATTTAATTGTAGAAACTGTCTAATTTCTTCTTTAATTTACTCTGTGACCCAATGGTTGTTTAGCAGTGTGTTATTTAATTTCCATGTGTTTGTGAAGTTCTTGTGGTTTCTTAGGCTATTGATCTCCAGTTTAATTGCATGATGATCTGATAATATACAGGAGATAACTTCAGTTCCTTTGCATTTTCTTAAGCATGTTCTATGAGCTAGCATGTGGTCTATTTTTTTCAGCTTTAATTGAGTTTATTGGTACATTTTAGGGATACAGTACAGTTACATTCATGGTTGGGATCTTGTACCTCTACATGACAAGTCTTGATTCTCATTTTTTCCCCTTACCTCTG
>NW_022900927.1:45576892-45595291 GCF_012274545.1 Fukomys damarensis | reverse complement strand
TTCTTTTGAAGTACAGAAGCTTTTTAGTAAGATGAGATCCCAGTTGTTGATTCTTTCTGCTAGTTCCCGTGCTACTGAGGATTTGTTCATAAAGTCTTTTCCTATACCAATGTCTTCCAGAGTTCTGCCTAACTTACCTTCCAGCAAGTTTAATGTTTCTGTTTTAATATTTAGATCTTTAATCCATTTGGATTTTAATTTAGTGCATGGTGAAAGATAAGGCTCTACTTTTAATCTGTGGCAGGCTGACATCCAGTTTTTCCCACACCATTTATTAAAGAGGCTATCTTTACTCCACTGAGGATGGTCAGCTCCTTTGTCAAAGATAAGGTAGCCGAGTACATCTGCATTTGTTTTTGTGTCTTCCAGTCTGTTCCACTGATCCTCAGGCCTATTTCTTTGCCATTACCATGCTGTTTTTATCACAGTGGCTTTGTAGTATAGTTTCAAATTGGGAATAGTTACACCTGGTGCCATGTGTCTGTTGCCTAAAATGGCTTTTGCTATTCTGGGTCTCTTATGATTCCAAATGAATTTTTGGATTTTTTTTTCTACTTCTGTGAAACATAGTGTTGGAATTTCAATTGGCATTGCATTGAATGTATATAGCAGTTTTGGTAGTATGGCCATTTTCACTATGTTGATTCTTCCTACCCAGGAGCAGGGGATATCTTTCCATTTTTTTATATCCTCTTCAATTTCTTTTTTCAGAGTGCTGTAGTTTTCAGTGTAGAGATCTTTTGTTTCTTTTGTTAGATTGATTCCTAGATACTTCATTTTTTTGGATGCTATTGTAAAAGGAATTTTTTCCCTTATTTCTCTTTCTGTCTGTCTGTTATTTGTGTATAGAAAGGCTATTGATTTTTGGGTATTCACCTTGTATCCAGATACTTTACTGAATCTGTCAATTAAGTCTAGAAGTTTTTTGGTGGAGTTTTTTGGATCTTCAATGTAGAGTATCATATCATCAGCAAATAATGATAGTTTAACTTCTTCCTTTCCTATCTTTATTGCTTTAATTTCTTTCTCTTGTCTAATTGCTGTGGCTAATGTTTCCAGAACTATATTGAAGAGAAGTGGCGATAGTGGGCATCCTTGTCTTGTTCCTGATTTTAACATGAAGGTTTTCAGTTTTTGGCCATTCAATATGATGTTGGCTGATGGTTTTTCATAAATAGCCTTTATTAAATTGAGGTATAGACCATCTATTCCAATTTTTTGCAGGGTTTTTATCATGAATGGGTGTTGAATTTTATCAAATGCTTTTTCTGCATCTATTGAGAGGATCATATGGTTTTTGTCCTTGACTTTGTTAATATAATGTATTACATTCACTGACTTTCGTATGTTGAACCACCCTTGCATCTCTGGAATAAATCCGACTTGGTCATGATGGATGATCTTCTTAATAATCCTCTGTATTCTGTTTGCTAGTATCTTATTAAGGATTTTTGCATCTATATTCATTAAGGAGATTGGTCTGTAGTTCTCCTTTTTGGTTGTATCTTTCTCTGGTTTGGGAATCAGAGTGATACTTGCTTCCAGGAATGAATTTGGAAGTATAGCTTCTCTTTCAATTTCATTGAAAAGTTTGAAGAGTAATGGTAGTAGTTCTTCTCTAAATGTCTTGTAAAATTCAGCAGTGAATCCATCAGGGCCTGGGCTTTTCTTTGTTGGTAAGTTTTTAATTACATTTTCAATTTCACTGATTGTGATTGGGGTGTTTAAAATGTTTTTATCTTCTTCGTTCAACTTTGGTAATTCATAAGTATCTAGAAATCTGTCCATTTCTTCTGTGTTTTCCATTTTATTAGAGTACAGGTTCTCAAAGTAGGTGTTCATGATCCTCTGGATTTCTTTCGGATCTGTTGTGACTTCGCCTTTTTCATTCCTAATTGCATGGATCTGAGCCTTTTCTTTCCTTTTTTTGATAAGATTAGCTAAGGGTTTGTCAATTTTATTTATTCTTTCAAAAAACCAGCTCTTTGTTTCATTTATTTTTTGTATCGTTTTCTTAATTTCAATTGCATTGATTTCTGCTCGGATCTTTATAATTTCCTCTCTTGTTCGAGCTTTGGGTTTTTCTTGCTCTTGTTTTTCTAGGAGTCTAAGTTTCATCGTTAAGTTGTTTATTTGAGCCCGCTCTGTTTTCCTAGTGTGGGCATTCAATGTTATGAATTTTCCACGTAGAACTGCTTTCATTGTGTCCCAAAGATTCCTGTATGTTGTATTGGCATTCTCATTTATTTGTAAAAACTGTCTAATTTCTTCTTTAATTTCCTCTGTAATCCATTGATTGTTTAGGAGAGTGTTGTTCAGTTTCCATGTGCTTGTGAAGTTTCTATAGTTTCTTGTGCTATTGATGTCTAGTTTGATTGCACTATGATCTGATAATAAACAGGGGATGACTTCAATTTTTTTGCATTTATTTAGACCTGTTTTGTGAGCCAGTATGTGGTCTATTTTGGAGAATGATCCATGTGCAGCCGAAAAGAATGTATATTCTGGTTTTTGGGGGTGGAATACTCTATAAACATCTATTAAGTCCATGTGTTCCAAAGCTTGGTTCAGTTCTATTATTTCATTGTTGATTTTCTGCCTAGTAGATCTGTCAATTTGTGATAGTGGGGTATTTAAATCCCCCACTACAATTGTATTAGTGCTTATTTGGTTTTTCATGTTACTTAATATTTGTTTTATATAGTTGGGGGCATTTATATTTGGTGCATATATGTTTATGATTGTCAGCTCTTCCTCTTGAATTGTTCCCTTTACAAGGATGTAGTGTCCTTCTTTGTCTCTCTTAATGAGTTTTGGTTTGAAATTTACTTTATCTGAGAATAAGATTGCTACCCCTGCTTTTTTCTGGACTCCTGACGCATGGAGAATTGTTTTCCATCCTTTCACTTTCAGTCTATGGACTTCCTTTTGCACTAGGTGTGTTTCTTGTATACAACATATTGTTGGATTTTGCTTCTTAATCCATTCTGCCAATCTGTTTCTCTTGATTGGTGAATTGAGGCCATTAACATTGATGGTTACAACTGATATATTTTGACTTATTCTTGTCATGTTTTTGTCCATTTGTTGACTCTTTTTACTTTTTCTCCCATCTCCTTTTAGTTTCTTGCCTTGCCTATTTGATTTGGTCTGTTGGGCCTCATGTTATTGTGAATTTCGTTGTCCTTTTCTAGGATATTGTTTAGAATTCCTTGCAGTGCTGGTTTGGTGTTCATGAAATTTCTCAGGTGCTCTTTGTCGTGGAAGTATTTTATTTCCCCATCTATTTTGAAAGAGAGTTTTGCAGGATACAAAAGTCTAGGTTGGAGATTCTTTTCTTTTAGGACTTGGAATACCTCACTCCAGGCTCTCCTTGACCTAAGGGTTTGTGTTGAAAAGTCTGCTGTGATTCTAATGGGCTTCCCTTTGCATGTGATTTGTTTCTTTTCTCTTACTGCTTGTAGTATTTTGTTTTTCTGTTGGATTTCTGGAATCTTGATTATTATATGTCTAGGTGTAGATTTTTTTTGATCGTGGCTAGTTGGGGTTCTATATGCCTCACTTATCTGTATGTCTAATTCTTCCCTTCTGTTTGGGAAGTTTTCTGTCATTAATTCTGTGAAGAGCTTTTTTATGTCACTTGCGTTTTCTCCTGTTTTTTCATGAATTCCTATCAGTCTTATGTTATTTTTCTTTCTATCGTCTAGAAGTTGTTGGATTGATTTCTCATGATCCCTTACTGTTTTTAAGAAACCTCTTTTTTCACGGTCACTGACTGCGATCCTATCTTCCATATCTGAAATTCTATCTTCGCAATCTTTTATTCTGTTGCGTACACTTTCAATAGAGTTTTTAATCTCCTGGATATCTGTTTGAATCTGTTTTATGGAATCCATTTCTTTCCTCTGTTGGGCATTCATTGTTTCCATTTCTTTCTTATGCTTAGTCTTCATGGCTTCTATCATGGTCTTGAGCTCATCTATTTTTTTGTCAGTTTCTGCTCTAGAGTCTCAAATCATGACTTCCATTTTGCTCATCATCTCTCTGGTTAACTGGGAAATTATTTCTGATTTGAATTTTTCTAGATCCTGATTGATCTGTTTTGTTACCTCCTGTGCTGTGGGTCCAGGGTGTCCTGTTTGTTCACTATCAGACTTTTCATCCTCATTTCTCCTACTATCTGCCATTGGTGAACTGGAAATCTGTTTTTGTGTCTTGCTTAAGTGTTTTCTCATTTTTATTTTTATTGTTGGGTTGTCCTTCTTTAATTTCTGGGTATTACTTAAATCTTCCTAATATAGTTGTGTTTTAGCTTATGAGTTTCTAATGACTCATAGACATCCTCATTTTCATAATATCAGAGAAAACAACTCTTTAAATCAATCACAACCCTTTATCCCAATCGATACATTCAGCAGCCCAATAAGATCAGGCACAGCTTGCAAACTTACCACTTGTGGTAGTCATTAATGTATCACCTTTAACTCATGTGAATTAAATTAATTTCAAGAAGCAGCTCATAGTATGTTTGCAGTGAATATGCTTTTCAATATGGCATCTTTACCATTTAGGATGGGGGGGTTAGACTTAGAACGAGAGGATTAGATAAGTGAAAGAATTGGAGCAGGTTTGAAGTGAATCCAGAGGATGTAGAATTATCTTACTATCTTTACGAAGCTATTAACTTCAGGGGGGATAGAGAGAGTGCATGAATAAGGACAAGAATATATTTCCTTAACAATAACAGGTGCTTGCCTTCCCTTGAAGGTACAGAGCCATGGGTGAGGTAAAATGACTGGAGAAAAGAACATAAAGAGAAACCCCTCCTAAAAAGAAAAAATAATAAAAGAAGAAGTCTGAGTTAGGGCAGGAGCTGGAATAAAAAGGGAGATGAGGGATAATATGGTGGAGCAAGAGACTGAGTTGGAGAGAGAGGACAGAAAAAAGAAAGAAATTTTAGGTGGAATGAGGAAAAGGAAAAAGAGAGAGAGCAAAAAAAAAGAATTTGAAGGGCCTATTTCAGACTGTCTCTGTTCTCATATTATACCACATGTACAGCCATATGCAGAACCTAATCCCCTGGTCTCAGCTAGCCAATGGTAGTTCCCCACGACTGAGACTGAACACAGTCCACAAGGCCTAATTTGAGTTTCCTTACCCTCAGGGTTGAACTCCACTCAGTTCTATTACAGATTTCCCCTGCCATTTCTTTAAAGATGTTCAAAGTTGGGAGCTCAGAAAACTACCCTTCATGAGAACCTATGCCTCTGCAGAGTTGGTCTAAGGACTGGCCCAATCAAGAGGTTTGAGAATGGGGGGGGTCGTGGGGGTGTTTCAAGAGTGCCCGTGTGACTACCTTCTTTACTGGGTCTGTTTTCGCGCAGTCCAGGAGGTCACGCACCCGCCGGGTGATCTCAGGCAGGCAGGCAGCTGGAGAGACCCCCTCTGGGGTCTTTGGGTCCTTGCTGGGTCTGTTGTCGTGCAGCCTGGGAGGTCGTGCACCCGCCGGATCTGTGGTCTATTTTGAAGAATGACCTGTGTGCATCTGAAAAGAATGTATAGTCTGATTTTGTGGAGTAGAACACTTTGTAGATATCTACTAAGTGCATTTGTTCTAAGACTTGGTTCTGTTCTGTTATTTCATGTATGATTTTTTGTCTGGATGATCTGTCTATTTGTGTCACTGGAGTATTGAGTTTCCCCACTACAATTGTAATATTCATGTCCATTAATATTTGTTTTGTATAGTTGGGGGTGCTAGAATTCAGTGCATATATATATTTATGATTGTCATTCCTTCCTCTTGTATTGTTCCCTTTATAGGGATGTAGTGGCCTTCTTTATCTCTCTTAATTAGTGTTGGTTTGAAATCTGTTCTATCTGAAAATAAGATTGCTACCCCCACTTTTTTCTGGACTCCTGTCACCTGGAGAACTGTTTTCCATCTTTTTACTCTCAGTCTAAGAATTTCTTTGTGGATTAAGGGTTTATAGTATACAGCATATTGTTGGATTTTGTTTCTTAATCCATTCTGCCAACCTGTTTCTTTTGATTGGTGAATTGAGGCCATTAACAGTGATGGTTATAGGGCTGGGAATTTAGCTCAGTGGTTCTACTGTCTGCTTCGCAAGTACAAGGACCCAAGTTCGATCCCCAGTACAAAAAAAAAACTGATGGTTATAAATGTTATGTGTTGGATTTTCATTTTCATTTTATTTCCCTGTTGTTGGTTCTTTTATTTTTTATTTTTTCCTCTCTCCCATTAATTTCTTGTCTTGACTGGTATATTTGCTCTGTTGTCCCTTACAGAGTTGTGTTCTTCATTTTCTTTTTCCATGATATTGTTTAGAAGTGTTTGGAGTGCCAGTTTGGTGTTCATGATATTTCTCAGGTGTTCTTTGTTGTGGAAGAATCTTATTTCCCCATCAGTCTTAAAAGATAGTTTTGCAGGATACATCAGTCTATGTTGGAGGTTGTTTTCTTTTAGGACTTGAAATACCTCACTCCAGGCTCTCCTTGACCCGAGGGTTTGTTTTGAAAAGTCTACTGTGATTCTGATGGGCTTTCCTTTGCATGTGATTTATTTCTTTTCTCTAACTGCTTATAGTATTTTGTTCTTCTTTTGGGTTTCTGGGATCTTGATTACTACATGTTTAGGTATAAATTTTTTTTTATCATGGCTAGTTGGAGTTCTATATGCCTCACTTATCTATATGTCAAATTTTTCCTGTCTGTTGGGGAAATTTTCTGTCATTAATTCTATGAACAGTTTTTTAATGTATTTGTTCTTTCTCCTGTGACTTCATAGATTCTTATCAGTCTTATAATATTCTTCTTTGCATGATCTAGAGTTGTTGGAGTGATTTCTCATGGACCCTTAGTGTTTTTAAGAGATCTCTCTTTTCCTGGTCGCTAATGGCAATCCTATCTTCTATATCCAAAATTCTGTCTTCACATTCATTCATTCTGCTGCGAATGCTTTCTGTAGAGTTTTTAATCTCTTGGATATCTGTTTGAATCTGTTTCATGGATTCCATTTATTTCCTATGTTGGGCTTTCAAGGTTCCCATTTCTTTCCTATGCTGGGCATTCATAGTTTCCATCATGGTCCTGAGCTCTTCTATTTTTTAAAAAATCTGTTTCTGTTCTAGAGACTCTAATCATGTCTTTCATTCTTTTCACTATCTCTGTAGTTATCTGGGAAATTATTTCTGTTTTGAATTTTTCTAGCAACTCATTCATCTGTTTTGTCACTTCCTCTGCTATCAGTTCAGGTGTCCAGATGATTGAATGTCTGAGTTTTCCACCTCATTTCCCTCAGAGTTTACCTTTGGGGAGGTAGAATTCTGTGTTTTTGCCTTGTTTAAATGTCTTCTCATTTCTATTTTTGTTGTTGGTAAAGTCCTTGTTTTAATTCCTGGGTTAACACTTCAATCTTCCAGATATATCTGGTCTTTAGGTTTTGAGTCTCTAATATCTCTGAGACAATCTCCTTTTCATTATACCAGGGAGGACAACTGATTAGACAATCACAACAGCTTAGCCCAAGAGATATGATCAGTAACACAATAGCATCAAGCAGAGGTTAGAAAATGACAGTTTGTGGTAGTTATTAATCTATCACCTTTAACTGTGTGAATTAAATAAAAATTGAGGACTAGTCCAAAATATGTTTATAGTGAATAAACTCTTCTATATAGCAACTTTACCCTTCAGGATGAGACAATTTAGAAGGATTTGGGGAGGGAGGGATATATAGATAGGATAGACAAATTTCAGAAGTGAGGTCAAAGGACACAGAAAGATCACACAAACTCCAAGGAGCTGTTGAGGAGAAGAGGAGAAGACATAACAAAATATACACAAGAACAGAACAAACTAACAGCAATAGGGAGGCTACAGACTATAATCACTTTCTTCTAAAACTAATGGCAATAGAGTGAAGGAGAAAGAGAAGAAAAGGAAAAGAAAGAAAATCAAATTAGGACAGGAAGAAGAGCAGAAAGGGAGAGTAATGGAGATCATGGTGGGAGAGAGAGTGAGAAAGAGAGAAAGAAAAGGAGATAAGAAAAGGTACATTAAAACAAGGAAAAAATAGAGAAAAGCAAAAGATAGATAATTTTTAAATGATTAAGGACAAGAGAAAAATATTACTTTGAAAATAAAAAAATACAAATAGAAATAGAGGGCCTTCTTCATGGTATGCCTCTATTGACACAATAGACACCATGGGCAGGAGTGTGCAGATCTAAGTTAATTAGTCTCAGCAAGCCAGATACTGTCCCCTGAGATTCAGGCTGATTTCTCTCTGCAAGGCCCAAATTGAGATCTCTGACCACCTGCTGGGTCGAATGCTACAAGGGTCTACTGCAGGTTCCAGCTGACCTTGCCTTGAAAGTTCCAATATGAGGTTCTGGTCTCTCCAACTTACCAACTATGATGGTGTCTTGCGACTTCATCACAGATTTTCTTTATTTTTCCAGTGGGCTTTAATTTTCATCTAGGAGCCTAGGAGTCTCATAGAAGCCCTCTTTCTCTTGTTCATGGGGGAGGGACCCAAGCGACTGGGCTCCTGTGGTACGCTGGGCTGAAGGGGTGACAATTATTATTTCTTAAATGCTAAATATCATTCCTTAAAATATTAAAATTAGTAGACCTAGAATTACATTAACATGAGTATGTCATATTCAAAAGAGTAAACACAATGGTTGAGAAATAGTAATTTACAGTAAATATTCAAGGTAATTTAATGACAAACTGCTTATATTATTTCTATTTTAACTTTATACTATCTAACCTTTTAAATTAGAAAGTTTTCAAGTTAGAATACCTAGTTCCAGTGAAATAGGGCCCTCTCAAATACTGTCATTATAAAATAAAATATTAACTACTAATACCATTTCCTGTGTGGTAATCATGCAGTTGTCTCTATGTGGATTTATATATGTCATTGAACATAATGACAGACCTTTGAGAAAACGTCCTATAATAATTTGCACAAGTCATACCACTGGGAATTGATACCAGGACTAATTTCACTGTCTTTTCTTATACTGTTTTAAAAATCTATTTGTTTGGAAAACTCAGGAGTTTTCTAATGGTCATATATTTGGGTCAGTAATTTCACTTGTTGGTAATCAATTCTAAAAAAATGTTCCTAAAGGTAAAACAAACAGATAAACAAACAAAAACCCCAAAATGTATGTGCTCCTATATGACCATCCCAGTTTTGCCAGGGAAAAATTATAAACTATATGAATAACTTTAGAAGAAGAGCTATATAATCTATGATATAACACCTGATGAAAACCATAAGTAACATGAAAAATGCTTATATTATAGAACATGAAAATAACAAATGTATGAATAAAATATAAATATGTGTTTAAATCATTGTGAATTAAAACATTAACTGTGGTTATGTTTAGATTGGTAGAATGATAAGCATTAGTCTGTTCTCTCTTTTTCTACCTATTTTTAATATATTTCCAGATTTCCTTTCTTGCAAATAAAATAATATATGGAGAAAAACTTGTATGACCTAGTAGAGAGTATCTAAACTTGGATATATATTTTATGTAAATAACATTGAATCTTTGTTACTAATTATTTCAAGTATCATTTTCATACCTTAGCTTTGGGTGTCCGTTAGCCTTTGAACCCAAGTGTGCATCATGTTATCTATTTTTTGCTTGCACACACATATGTCAATGAATCATCATCTCATAATTGCTACTTATGATGCCAGAGTGAGCCACAGACCAGCAGAGGTTATGAGTGTGGTGCAGTTAACATTTGTTTGCTTATCTGGTCCTAATTTGTTTTGTTTTAAAATTCTAATTTAAAAATGATTGCCTAAGAGCACAACATAAAGTAAATTTTTTCTGGTTTGGGGGTTCTCAAATATAATTAGAGTGTCTATGTATTTTAATGTATGAGTATTATGACATGAATGAAATATGCAGGCACATGTTTTCCAATAAATACTTGAGAAATGCAACATTATAAAAGTTGAAGTTTATCATATTTCCCTCAGGATCTTCCTGACTCTATGTCCTTTATTTACTATTCTATGCATATTAGTGCATAGTAAAAATTTACATATTCCAAATTAAGAATTTGTGGGCATTAAAATAGCAGAGCTAACTTATCTACTTACCAAAATGACTTGAGCTACCTATAAAAAATATTTTGTAAGTGACCAAGACACACACAGGGGGAGTGGAGAAGGGAAAGAGGAGAGAGAGGTAAGATAAGAGAGAGAGGAGAGAGACTGAGGGACAGAGAGGGAGCGAGAGAGAGAGAAGGAGAGAGGCAAAGATAGTCTTTATATATTTAGTTGAAAGTAACATTTCAAATACTTGTGAAATGGCCATCAATAGCTATTTTGGGAACTCTTTTATCCTACCCTACTACAGCTATGGGATGTGAAACAGTTTTAAAGTATGTTTAATTTAATTTATACTGTTTTATTCTTTGATAAGCTAAATGAGCAGGATTTTATTAAAATAGCAGGATACAAAAAGTCAGGACAAAGGCGTTTCTACTCCCACGTATGTATGTGTGTTGAGAATGTATGTGCCCCTTTCTGTGACGTTGGGTGGGGCATTGATGGTAACAAGGCTGGCTTCAGAAAAGTTTACCTGTTTTCTCCATTTCCATCAAACATTTTTACCTACACAGTCTTATGAGAAATATCATGTAAATGCATCTTTACAAAAAAGTATCTTCTTCCCATCCAGGTAGCCAACCCTAAAACTAAACAACAGCAACAAAAACATAGTATAAATAAACAATCTGGAGCCACCACTGACAAGGAGATCATGGATCTCTGGAGACTCTTTTTGCAGAGAACCTTTGCTTCTGTCAACTTCTTCTGAACACCAGAGACAATTTAGTACCTGCTGGGTACATTTTTACATGGATATGCAATCTACTCACAAAAGTCTGATGTGATAGAAATCACATAAATTTGACTCTTAAACTATCCTTGTCAAATGCAATATTAATCATTGATTGGGGGTTTGGTGGTGGGTTTCTCATTTCGAGGGATCCACTAAAGAGATTTATATAGTGCTCCCAAAATGAATGGACTTGCTTAAGTTTATCATTGTCTATTGCTTTTGTCTATTAATTCAGTAAATATTGAGGACTTGCTAATGGATTTATGTTGTTCTAGGATCTAAATACATTATATAATTTGGGTACCGTCCACTCATGGACATTTCATGTTTCTGTGGATCTAATGCTAAGTTTGAACATTTATGAATTTGTTGATGATTTGTGCCAGGGACTGAAGGAACAGCTTCTCCAAGGATCCTCTGCCAATCCTTATCCTCTAAGTCTTGCTGCCTCCAGATTTCATTCACACTTATTCTTGTTCGATTGGTCACTCTCTATTCTGCCCTTCACATTCTATACTCAAAGCTCTCTCCACTTCTCCCTTTCTTCAGTGTATCTCTGTTTAAAAAGTTAAAATTCCAGGAAGAGAGTTGTCTGTAAACAATTTTTGTGTTTTTGTTCTCTAACACAAATTTCTGTCAATTTGGTACAGAGATCTGGCATTGAAAGAAATGTATGAGGGAAAGAACTAAGAAAAAGAAGAAAACAAGTTTATATATCAATAAAAAAAATAACCCAAGAGTAGTGCAGTAAGGACCTAGTGAGCCTTTGCTTTCCCAGTGCCAGTCTACTTTTCATTTCTCAGGAATATGTTTTTAACCAGCTCAATTTGAGCCCTTAAGAAATTAAGCATGTTTGTTTTTGAAATAGGTCAAAGAATTTAAGGTAAGATCTCATTCACCTGTGTTCTAACATTTATGTGATTCTGTAATCTGATCCAAAGTAAAAATGGATAAACCAGAAATATTATGGACTTTTTAGTCTATTTTTCCTACTAACATTTAGATTTCCTTTATTCTTTGCTAATCCTTTATAACCTGGACACATTTAATATAATTATTTTGTGATTAAAACAACTGAATGTAGAGTAAAACATTTATAGTTATTCCTCTAAAGTAAACAATTATATCTATTTCATTTATATCTCAAGAAGGAAAATGGTATTCATTCATTAAGATAAAGGAAGATCAAATACACCACAAGGATTCTCAAGAATGCATGCTACTTGGGTAGTTTCTTTAGAATCAAAAGCTAAATTTTGAGGTTTTTGAAGCCAACACTTACTTGAGAGTCTAGATATCAACAAACTGATGTGAGAAGGAATATAATTTGGTCTTGGAATGTTATACAAATAGTAGTGCAGACAAATGAGGGCTACAAACTATAATTTGTGCAATTTTCTAAATCATCTTCACAGCTGGTTTCATGGAACATAGCATTTAACTTTGATTTTGGATGGCTTTGGCATTTCTGTACTTGAGGGAAACTATAGATTATGGAAATCCTAAGCCATAGATATTCTCTCTCTCTTTCTCTCTCCCTTTCTTTCTTTTCTTTTTCCTCCTTCCCTTCCTCCCTCTTTCCCTCCCTCCCTTCCTTCCTGCTGCTTTCTGGATCAAAAAGACATCCTGTGAATGGAATGTAGTTCTCTTTCTGATAATCAGTACATTCCCAGTATTTATCTAATTCTTACCCTCACTGTTCCCAAACAGTTCTTTGTCTTGGTACAGTCCTCTTTGCTACAATACTTGGTAGGAATCTAGTTAGCAAGTAGTAGACATTGCAAGAGTAATATATGAAAAGGAAACAAACATGCCTTTAATACATGTTCACTAAAAACATTTGGTGAGTTTAAAGATTTATTATCTTTCAAAAAAGTTAAGAGTTCTCCTTTATACAACAGTTGCCATGGATATACTTTATTTGCTAGGAAATTATTTGTATATTAATCAGTTAGCTGGATATAAGCACAGGAAGAAAATCTATAATGCCATATCTGCCATGGTGATTTCCAGATAAGGAAAGGTAAAGTGGAGTAGCTCTTTTATCCTCTAAAATCTAAAAGCAGAATAAGTATTCCAGGTCAGAAGTGATGTTATATTTACTATTAGTTCATTATTTTGAGAGTCAAATTTACTATTAGGTAATTATTTTTAGAGTTAATATTTTCTGGAATGTGGCCTTCAGAGTGTTTCTTAAGTTTTAGTAATGGTATTTGACATTCCTTACATTTATAGGCCATTTAAGTAATACTTTATCTCTTATGTTCCAGGTCTAATTATACACATCCTTTGAAAAAAGAGAGAAAAAGGTAAGTAAGGAATCAGAGATGAGAGAAAAATGGAAGAATGTGATTAAATGTATCAGATATAATGAACCTTTTAAGTATTTTTATAAGGCATAAGATATAGATTGATGAAACATTTTGATTCAAAGAGCCTACAGTTTTGCACAAGGGTCTGAAATGTTAATTTATATGCATAAGCACATTAATCAGTCTCAATGTTAAAATGACCCAGAATGAGTGGATACAATAAAACTGAAATGGATCAGATTTTTCTTTTAAAAATTATTCATTGACCCCCCCCTTTTGCACCAGGGATCAAACTCAGGACCTTGTACTGGTAAGGCAGGCAGTAGCACCACTGAGCTAAATCCCCAGCCCTAAAAATTATTCTTAATAATTAAAATCATCCACTTCTCTAAGAAGAAAAGCCCAATTCTTCACAAAATTTGAAATGCCTTTGATGTACAAAAGTTGAAAAGCTTTTTTGCAACCAAAATATGAAGAATCAATGCTTTCATTTCTTCCTAAAATAATACCATGCACTCTCCTTATGTACCAGTGATTATGATAATGTTTCTACCAGTATTTCCTTGACTGTTATATTCTGAGATAGATACAATCTTCTTCTTGAATAAGTTGAAAGTACAAGGTCTCACTCATATGACACTGTAGTCAGGATGCTAGCCCATGGCTTTCAAACTTCGGAGTCCATGCTTTTGTGTTAGGGGTGTTGTGGCTTCCATATAATATTGAGGCCAGAAATGAAAGAATGATGCTTGAAAGATAAAGCATGCAGTCTTGTTCCTATGTCACTAAGTTGAACTGATCACAGATCAAGTTCAAGGAAAGGGAGAATTTAGGAATGGATTGGCTATCTACGCCCTGGCAAAAACACAAAAATGGAATAATTGGTGTAGAAAGACTAACAAAGTAACTTCAGCAGACAGAACATTTATATCTGGTAAGGATCATAATAAAGCAAAATTAATTTATTTAAAAAACATGTATTAAGCATATCCTGTGTGCGGGAAGAGAAGCATGTGCCATGGATACAGTAATAAGTTGTTTTCTTTTGCTGTTTTTCTGTATTTTTTTTTTCTGCAATGCTGGGATTGGACACAAGGCTTTTCATCTGATAGGCAAGCATTTATGACTAAGCCACGTCCTGAGCCCTACAATGAAGAAAGCTTCTGGAGAGAAACAGTGACTCAGAACTCCTTTGGTTGCAAACAATAGAATACCTGTCCCAAGCTGATTTGAGTAAAAAGACATGGTAATGAAATCTTAATGACAATAACTAAGATGTTCAAAGAGCCTCCTAGTTTCAAGCATGGCTTGATTTGGGACTTAAATGGTGTCCCAGATATTCACTTACATTCGACTCCCAGCGATTTCAGATTTGCATTTGCTTCTATTTTATTCTAAGGATGAAAGATGGGAAGAAATGATTTAATCCTACTGAAGGACAAAAGTTTTAGAATTGAGCCCTGTTGGCTCTGGTTTGCCTGGCTACGTATATTCACTCATGAAGTTGTTTTGGGCAAAAGGATGGAATGTGCACTCTGGTTTAGAGTCAAACAAATGCATGAGATCATGAACCAAGGAGGTGCAGGCTGGCTGGAGTAAAACTAGGGTCCTGTGGGGGAGACAGGAAAGAGAGGAGGGAAAAGGAGAATAAAAAGAATTATGATGTATTCTGTACATGTTCCATCTCCCTATGATGAATGTAATCACTGTGTCCTGTAAACATGAACTAATAAATATTATAAAATAAACCTGAGATTGTAATGTCACAAGAAGAGGGAATTACACTTAAGTGGAAAGAAAAAGTTAAATCATAAAGATAAATGGTAAGAGGGCAGGAAGTAGAAAAATATGAAAAGCAGTAGTAAAAATAAAAGAAAATGGCTATTTTGGGGAACAGTAAAGATAAATGGCTGGAGAATCATGTGTTGGGAGTATGTGACAGGCTGAAGAAGTAGATTGTATGAGTTTAGATTATTTAATCTTACAGGATTATTAAAATCTATCATTAAGATAGATTTAAGAATGTCAGTAGATTTAAAAATAGATATTAATAACAGTTTGTGTTATGGCTTTTGATCTCACATACTGTACTTGACTAAAGTTTTTCAGTGTTCTTGGATAAGAGCCATTAGAACTTTTCTATAGAAAGCCAGATAATGAATGTAGAGCAAATGTGTTTCAATAAAACTGTATTAGTGGCCACTGAAAACTGAACTTCATATATGTTTTATATCTCACAAAATATTTATTTAACACCTAAAAAAATGTAACACTCACTCTTAGCTTGAGAGTGATACAACTAGAGGAAGACAGAAAGGGAGAGAGGGA
Source organism: Fukomys damarensis (assembly GCF_012274545.1). Taxonomy (NCBI): domain Eukaryota; kingdom Metazoa; phylum Chordata; class Mammalia; order Rodentia; family Bathyergidae; genus Fukomys; species Fukomys damarensis. Next base: position 45,579,747 of record NW_022900927.1, on the reverse strand, counting down.
GAGGGGAAAGAGAAGGAGAAAAAAAGAGGAAAAGAGAGGAGAGGACAAGAAAAGAGAGAGGAAAAGGCAAGAAGAGGAAAGGAGAAAAGAGAAAAAGAGCAGAGGAGAGGGCAGAGGAGGGGAGGAAAGAGGAGAGGAAGTGGTTCATTTTTGGCCTGTGCTCCTTGTCAGAGTTTGCCAACTCCTGCTCTGCAGTGATAATTTCTGTGAGAGGAGAGAGAAGACAAGGGGAGCTACCCAAAGCCCAATTCACTAATCCAGGCAGAAGTAGGTTCATTACAAATGAGGAATTGAAAGTCATAATGGAAAAAGGAAAACTGCATTTCATCAAAGAATTAAACAGAAGTGATTAGACAGGGGGTTGGCTCCAGTCTAATGAATCAAGCCTGGGGAGAGGAATACAACCTTAGAAATCATAATGCATTGTCTGGGACTTGAGCCATGGGGTCATGGGTGAGTACTCTAGTGGAAACACAGAAGAGACTAGAAGCTTAGGGTGGGAGGTAGAGAAGACACAAATGAGTAGAGTCCATGTTTGAGATTAGCACTCAAGCTTAGGGGAAGATGGTTCTCAACTGCTGTTCAATGGCTTGATAAAGGAACATCTCAGCAGTGGTCATGATGGAGCATCAGTTTTGTTTGTGTTGCCATTAAAAAATACCTAAGATTAATCAATAGCAGAAATTTACTTTTCATAGTTCTGAAGCTGGGAAGTCAGGAGGCACAGTGGCTGCTGAGGGCTGGGTTTGTGCTTCCAGGATGGTACACTGAACACTGTTTCCATATGGTAGAAAGTGTAAGGACAAATGGGCTCAAGGCTGCATGAAGCATCTTTTAGTAAGGACTTACTTGTATTCATGAGGAAAAAGCATTCTTGACATAATCACCTAATAAAGATCCTACCTCTCAATATCATTGAATTACAGATTAAATTTCAACATGAATTTGGAGAGAACATAAACATTCAAGCATGGATTGAAGTTTAAAAATCTTCTCCTTCTAGGTTTAATAAATCCAGGCATTTAAAATAATCTTAGGAAAACAGAAAGTGCCTTTTGGAAAAAGACTGAGTTGGACTTTTCACTACTTGCTTGAGCAGATCTTGATTCAGATAAAATTTGACTGATAGGCCTGGGCCACAATCCACCATGGGAAGGATACCCATGCCCTCTCCTGATGGGAGCCGCCATTGCTCCAGCACCAGGAAGGTAGCTGCGTGGGCGCCCCTGAACCCCCTCAACTCCCCTAACTCCACCCCCCCATGCACACTCTCAGACCTCCTGATTGTGCCAGTCTTTGGACCCGCTCTGCAGAGGCAGAGGTAGTCATAATGGATATTTTTCTGAGTTCCCACTTTGAACATCTTTAAAGAAAGGGCGTGGGAGGGCCAGGGATTGAGCTCAGTGGTTCAGTGGCCTGCCTTGCAAGCGCAAGGACCCAAGTTCAATCCCTGGTACCAAAACAAAACAAAACAAAAAACAAACAAACAAAAAAACAAAATAAAGACAGGGTGTGGGAAATCTGTAGTAGAACGGTGTGGAGTTCAACCATTCAGAAGGTTGGGGAACTCAATCTGGGCCTTGCAGCCCAAGATCAGTCTGCGTCATGGGGTTCAGCCATCAGCTAAGAGATCAGGGGTCTTTCATCCTAGCTCTGTCTGAGCCCCCATCCTAAATGGTAAATATACTATATTGAAAAATTTGTTCACTGCAGACATGTTTTAGATTGCTTCTTGATTTCAATTTAATTCAAATAGTTTACGGGTGATAGAATAGTGACTACCACAGGTGGTCAGTTTCCAAGTTGTGCTTGATCATATTGTGTTACTGATTGTATCAGTTGGGATAAAGGATTGTGGTTGATTTGATGAGCTGTTTTCTCTGATGTTATGAAGATGAGAATGTCTGTGGGTCATTAGAGACCCAGAAGCTAGGGCGCAACTATATCAGGAAGATTTGGGTGATAACCCAGAAATTAAACCAATGATAGTCCGACAACAAAAATAAAAATGAGAAAGCACTTAAGCAAGACTCAAAGACAGACTTCCAGTTCACCAATGGCAACCAGTAGGGCAAATGAGGATGAAAAGGCTGATAGTAAACCACCAGGACACCCTGAACTCAAACCACAGGGAGTAACCAAACAGATCAATCAGGCTCTAGAAAAATTCAAAGGACAATAACAGGACATATAACAGGACAATAACAGGACAATAAGTCAGTGCATATCAGTTATAACCATCAATGTCAATGGCCTCAACTCACCAATCAAGAGAAATAGACTGGCAGAATGGAATAAGAAGCAAAATCCAACAATATGTTTTATACAAGAAACACACCTAGTGCAAAAAGAAGCCCATAGACTGAAAGTGAAAGGATGGAAAACAATTCTCCATGTGACAGGAGCCCAGAAAAAAGCAGGGGTAGCAATCTTGTTTGCAGACAAAGTAAATTTCAAACCAAAACTGATTCTAGTATTATAGATGTAGGACGGTACTGTATCATACCTCTGTGAATGTAAAATATCTTGTACCTGCTTTATGATACATAGTCGTGACCATGTTTTATCAGAGCTATTTTTAATGATGTTACTCTAGAATGTTCTCTTTCCAGATGATGATTAAGATGCTAACAACACACACAAAAAATGGTGCCAGGCACCACAACAGCAACAGAACTTTGCTGTTTTCCAGGTATTATTCTTTTCTTTGTTTTTTTTTGTTTGTTTGTTTTTTTAATGGAGTGTGCTGAATGTCTAAAATTTTGTTCAGATGACTGCAGAACTTGGAAAAGCTGTTGCTGCTATTGATGCATAACATACTGCTATTATTGGTCTTTTTATATAAATATAAAAAA
>NW_022900927.1:45537515-45576854 GCF_012274545.1 Fukomys damarensis | reverse complement strand
TATATATATACATACATATATATATAATTTGAATTTTTGGAAACTTTAACTGTGCTGTTGACTTTGGAAAAAGATATTCCAATTTACTGTGTTGAGTTGGCATTATACAGAAATTAACAGCCATATTGGTCTTAATGTTAATTTTTTTTCCATTTGTACAGGGATAACACATTGTATTAAATATGTAAGGTCATATCTACGTGGGTTTGATTACAGAAACTAATACAGTATTCTCTAAATAATAAAAAAAGAATAATATGACTACAAGAACACAAAGCAATTTTAATATGTTCAGGGACCATTTTCATCTTCAGAATTAAGGATTATTTTAATTTTACATCATTGCCTTTTCTCTTCTATTTCCTTTTTAGTTTCATTTTAGGATTCCCTATTTTTAATGCTCATACAGAGATTTCTTTAACTGAAATACTGAATAGTACCTCCAGTGTAAAAAACTATAATAGTACACAAGATCCTAATGAGAAAATTAATAATGTGAAATAGGAAGTAAAGGGCTAAAGGTGTAGGAAAAGTGGGAAGGGTGGGTGAAAAGTAATAAGGGAGAGGAAAAAAATATGAGAAAATGGAAAAATGGAAATAAAGTGTTTGTAAATAGGGAGGCGAGGGGGGGAAGGGCGGGCAGGAACAAGGGGAAAAAATGAGAATCAAGACCTATCATGTAAAGCTACAGGATCCCAGTAATGAATGTAACTGCATTGTATACCTAGATTATACCAATAAACTCAATAAAAACAAAACAAAACAAAACAAAAACAAAAAATTTGACCCATAGATCCGATTCCAGAAAATATGATTTTTTTTCCTGAATTATAATTTTGGTGAACCCTCCAATAACTGATAGGATCTATCTCTCTCTCTATCTATCTCTCTCTCTCTCTCTCTATCTATCTATCTACCTATCATCTATGTAAATATCTATCATCTTTTTTGTGGTCCTGGGAATGAATCCAATGTATTGCACATGCTAAATAAGAGCACTGTCACTGAACTATATTCCCAGTCTCCTTTTGAAAGTTTAATTTTGAGATGGGATGCTAAAATTGTCCAGTATAATCTCAGAATTGGAGTCCTCCTAATTCTGGAATAGCAAGGTTTACAGTTTGTGCCACAATACCCAGAAAGTATTTGCGTTTTTGCTCAAAATATTTTACTTTAGAGCTTGCATTGCATCTCTACACAGATTCTAGTTAGTTGGAATACTCCAGATCCGTGGTGGCAAACCTATGACACATGGGTCCTTTTTTTCTTTTATGTTAATGTATGAGTTGTTTTCTTTATAAACTAAAACCTCAGTATTCAGGTTTAGTTACAGCGTTGACACTTTGTGACAAATAAGTGGGGTTTTGGTTTCAGTTTAAGCAATGATCTGTAAAAGGTTTGCTATCCCTGCATTATATGCCAAGAAAATTTTATCCTTGACTAAAACACACATTCCAGCTACATACAACAAAAAAGAAGTAATCTTGCCTTCTTGGAAATTTAGTCACCATGGATAAATTGAGAAAATGAAAATCCCTTGATATGGACATGATCTATCCTAGAAAAAGAACTCCTCAGCCAGAGTTCTAATCAGAACAGAATACTCTCATGTGAGATGTAGTTTGTAACTAAAGCATTCAGATATTAAGTACAGCATAGTTGATCCACAATGAATGTAGTTTTTCTCTGTAAAATAATTTATCAAGTAGAAAAATGTTTATAGACATAATAGAAGAGAATTTTTGCTGTAGTGTATTTTAATTCTCCACTCTCTTTGCAGTATTCATTATATTAAAGTTAAATTCAATGGGCTTTATGTGGATGAATTCTTTCTGAGACATTTTTTAAAGGGGTGATTCAATAGAGCATTTCTAATGACTACTTTTAATTTGACTAAGGCACAGATAAAAGCCTGTGTCAAGTAAAATGGCAGCTCAAGTAAGCACTCTATTTATGTAAGCAATGAGAAACAAATGGAAGTCTGAAGATTCTTGAGCTTGCCTCTCTACCACTATTATTATCCCTCTGATTTTTCTCCCATAATTTAAATGAATGTATATATTTTCATCAATTTATGTAATATCTGATGAAGAGGAAGATAATTTGGCTTACTATATTTATTTTAAGTTCTCATGCAGAATTATATTCTTCTCATAAAGAAGCCAGTTCCATCCAGGGTCCACTATCTACACACCTATGTTACAACATTTATATCAAATCTGGTATCTGAAGAAAAGATACACATATAATATGTTCATTTAAGTTACGTATTTTACAGAAAGATTAAAAATTCAAGTCACACAAAACTCAGAAACTGTATTTAAAATGGTTAATAAGTATCTGCTCAATATCAGGTATTGGACTAGACGTTTAGGACACAAAGATAAATGAGAAGTAAGACAAAATTATAGTTTAAATCAGTGGTTCTCAGAGAATGAAGAATGAGCAATATGTTCATTTAAGTTACGTATTTTACAGAAAGATTAAAAATTCAAGTCACACAAAACTCAGAAACTGTATTTAAAATGGTTAATAAGTATCTGCTCAATATCAGGTATTGGACTAGACGTTTAGGACACAAAGATAAATGAGAAGTAAGACAAAATTATAGTTTAAATCAGTGGTTCTCAGAGAATGAAGAATGAGCATACTTAGCATTAACCTAGAACTTGTCAGAAATGCAAATCCCCAGGGCTCCAACTTCATCTTGTGTTTTAACAGTTCTTTCAGGTAATTCTATCTATATTCAGGTTTAAGAACCACTGATCTAAAGAAAGACAGGTAATTAGAATTTCCAAATATTTCCATAAGGTGAATAAAGTTGTGCATAATTTTTATTGGAGCAGAGGAGGAAGCTTCTGACCTCTTCTACATTTAGTACAGAAAGTACACAGTTTTATGATGGACAGTGTGGTAGGCTAGAGGCAGCAGCACTTAGGACTGTCAGAAAATGTTCACATACACAGAGCCATCCTTTGGGCACTCAGATGGCTCTGAGTGTGTTTGTATGTGTGTGTGTGTGTGTGTGTGAGAGAGAGAGAGAGAGAGAGAGAGAGAGAGAGAGAGAGCACAAAACCCCAATAACAGGAAGGCAACTTGAAGAAAAAGCCTATCAGACAGGGTCAGGTTCAGTTGAACATGCTCTCTTGGGAGAAGATCAACTTCACCCAAGGGAAGAAGCCAAGGGCAGCAGGGGCTGCTGGGCTGCCCAAAGCTATCCAGCCTAGCAGTCACCACCATGTGTCCAACTGTCTGAACCCTTCTCCCACTTCGAGATGGAGCCTAGCCAGTGTGATATTCACAAGAGGGGCTCCTTAGATCATGGCACTAAGGAAAATGTAAGCCACAGAATCATTCAGAGAGCAGCTACTGAGTTAGGACCAGTGAGTCCTAGGGATAGGAATGAACAAAGGCATGGTCCTGGTAAGGGACTGGGAACTAGGCATGGAGGGGATCAGTGAGAGTGAGAATTGCAGGGGCTTGCTGTGACTGTGACCAGTGGGAACCAAGGCTGGAGAAAATACGCTGGAGCAGTGCTAGAACAGGCACTCTCCCGCCTCTCATCAGAAGCTACTGAGCTCTAAACCCATCTGAATGCCCTCCCACCACCCTTCAAACTGGATAGATCTGGAAGGGCTCTCTCCACTGAGGCCTCAGTGCCACTGAATTCATGGGCTGGAAAGAAACTCTGTGAAACTGAATAACTGGGACATGAGATCACTGAGGGTGGAGAAAACAACATAATCCAATGCCTGGAAGGCTATTTCCTGCATGCCCCATAAACCCTGAAATCCCAGGTCAGATTGAAACTGCAAACCCAAGTATTGCTTTGACCCAAGAAGAGACATCAGGATGGTGCATAAGGGTAAAGCTATCTGCTTCTGCCTGACTACAGGAGACCATTGTAATTGCCTGCTGTAGAAACGCTGGGCAGAGCTGGGACATAAATGCACAGGGAAAGTACAGGAAGGATGCAGAGAGAGATTAACTACACAGAGCCAACAGCAGAGTCTCTGGCAGAAACTCAACCAGCACTTGAGATCACTACCCATCAGCAGAGTCACTAGGGACCGGCAAACATTCTGAGAACACCAGAGGCCCCAAGCAGGACACCTTTCATGTGTTGTGTGTGTGTATACTTTTTCTTTTTCTAGTTTGATTTTTGAAGTGGCAGACCTTTGTATATATCTGTGCATGGTTATACCTACATATATAAATTTCCTACTGTTGCTTATAAACCATTCCATGTAGTTAAATCATATACACTCACTTCAAAGTTTGTTTTTGGGTTTTATCTAAACTTCTTTGACTGTTAGTTAAATGACTGGATATGTTCTCCCTCTTTCTTCTCATATCCAGGTACAATGCCGTTCTTTCTTTACCCTTTTAAAAAAATGTCCCCTTATATCCTTCCTTGCTTCCCTTATATTTTTCTTTCTTTTCTCCATTTCCCTCTCCCTTTATTCCTTTCTTCTACATAAACTATTAAGATTATTCTAAATACTATAGTATCTTAACATTTCATATTAGGTTCTTCCTTACCAAAGGTTATTTCATAGGATTTCTAAAACTAATGTTTCTGTTACATCATTAATTAGTCCCAATATTCCTGTATCTTTTCCCATTATTCACTTAAAGTTCTTCCTTTTCATTGATGCCACTGTAACCAGGTACCAAATTTTGGGATTCCTAGCAGTCAATCTTATTCTTGGTTGTAAACTCTTAGGGATAGAAACTATTTGTTACTATCCCTTTTACAAAGAATCTATATTACTCTGATCTGATGTATAAACAATGAATTTTAAAGATTTATATGATTAGATACCACAAATTACTTTGATTCAGTTTTCATACCATTAACTCCAAAATTGTGCATTAGACACCTATTATATACAATATATATCTAGGCCACTATATGGAGAGAGAGTAATAAGGCTTTTCTACTTGGAGAGATTTCAGCAAGTGGGCAAATATAGACAGAATACAGAAATGATAAATGTCTTGAAAGGAATAAGCACAGACTATTGTGGATATACAATGAAAGGACATATTATGACTTAGACTTGGGTCTGGAAAAATGGTCCAAGAGATCCTGGAAAAAATAGTACAGCTGAAAGCTGAACACAATGAAGGATGAGGTGAAGTTATACTGAGGGAGACGATCATAATGTGTTGAGGAACTGTGTGAACAAAACCCTGTAAGTCAAAGTTTATCTCCATAGTGCATGTGGGAAAAGACACAGTAGAAAGTGGACCAGAGGTCTTTTTTTTTTTTCCCTCATATTGAGCCGAGACCCTATCCCAAGAAAAATGGAAAATTGGTGAAAGGATTTCAGTAAAAGGGCAGCAGATTACTTTACAAAAGTTCTTTTAGTTGCAGATGAAAAAAATGAAATGATGATAAATCAAATTGATGAAATAAATACTGGAAGCAAAGAAGTCTATTAAGTGAAGTGAATGTGGCCCTAATGCAGGTGTACATGGTGGTGACCCATACCTGAGACACTGGCTAAAAAAAAAAAAAAAAAAAAAAAAAAAAAATGGACTAACTGAAAAACTATCTGTAAGAGGCAGAATTGACAATAGGTTTTTGTTTGTTTGGGGTTTTTTGGTAGATTATAGGTAGGCAAGGATTTGAGGAAGGAAGGAATCAGAGATACAGCCCAGGTTCCTGACTTGGGTAGCTTTCACAATGCCAGGGAGCTCCAAGGGTGCATTTTTGGTATGTATGTAAAAAGATGATGAATTTTGGTTTTGACAGGTTGAATCCATAGGCAGGTAGTACATCTTAGAGTGGATTTGAGATCTTCTGGTCATAAAGAGATTTATAGATACCTTTAAAATATAAGCATACAGTATACACATCTACAGTATATCAAATAGTTTTAAAAATTTTAAATTATTGTCATAGGTTAATTCTTCTTGAGTTTAATGTAAGCCAGAGGATCAAAATTTTCTTACAAACCTTAAAATATTAAATGCATACTTTGATGTAATACTTAGTAACTACTTAAGCTTAGTTTCAGTTGGCATGATTCCAGCTGCTAAAATTACATAATTGAAAACAGGTATTCCCACATATCTTTACTACATCAGCTGTCCCACAAGCAGCACTGAGTAGAATAGCTCTGGGTCAACTTTCTAACAATAGCAGATGGCAGTATAGAGATATTCTTCATCTTTCAGAATTCCTGAGTTTGAATTTTAATTTTCATAGGATTCTAGATTACTGGAGTAAATTCTACAATATCCTAAACTCTGGGAGAATATTTTTCAGGCACTTCACTAATTGAAACATATAATTTATTAGGAAAAAAACCCAATGTATATATTCACTATATTTCCGAAACTAATATTCCTTTGACTTAACCTCGCAAAGCTTAACCATAGTGGGGACCCCACCCCCACCCCATTATATTACCGTGGTGGAACTAGTGAAGAAACAACCCATCACTAGTCAATGGGAAATGTCATCAAATCATTAAAATCTAGAAGATTATATTGTAATGTTAGTCCTCTTTTGACGTTATTAGTTTTTTTTATATTACTAACTGGGTGACAATAAACTCCTCTTTTAAATGCTGGAGTTGATTTCTTATTTTGTACCACTTTAAATACACAAGCTTTGTTCCAGGTACATGAAGAGCCTTTACCAGCTGGTGGTGGTAAATCAGTATTCTCAGCCACATACCTGGAGAAGTCTGCTATTGTTAGTGTTGACCCAGGTTTCTATGGCCATAGAATAAACCTTCTTGAGAACACATCAGCATGAATGGTATCAAAGAGTGAAACATGAACAGCCTCAAATAATTTTAGTCATAAGTACAATCAGTCTGATGAAATGATGCAACTCAAATCCTGAACAAAGGCGATGCTATTGATAAATTCAACTGAAGCATATCCTTTTATGTCTGAAATAAAAATGCATTCACTTCACAGTAAAAAATAACACTAGAGGGACTTTTATGATCATCATGCAGAGTCATTTTGATTAGAAAAACCATAGGTGAAAAGCACCCAGCAAATGCCACTGAATTTGACTTCTTTCTTGGTTTCATCAGCAACTTCTACAGTTCTTTTTCACTCCTATGTCAACCTGATACTCAAAAAAAAGCAGTAGAGAAACAAAGTAACATAATCAGAGAGGTATTATCAGGTCTATTAACAAAGCAGCTCAGTCACATGAGCTGAAGGGAAACAGCTGTGGATGCTGAAATCCTTGATAAATCAACCCTCTTTTTGCTATTTACAAGAACTCTGTCATCATGCCTATTTCGTCTGTTATTTGCACCTGGTCTGAGGGTTTTTAGGAGCAATCATGTATCATTTACATGGAGTCAAGAGCCACTGCATTGTACAATCGCTCTTTCCAAATGCCATCGTTCTTTGAATTTAATGAAGGAAAATGCTTAGGTACACAGTTAAATAGATATCAAACTATATTTAAATTTATTAAGTGGAAGGCATGTATAACTTTTAAATATTTCTTAGCTTATATTATCTTGGATGGGTGATGCTGAAATAAATTTTATTTATTATCACATCTAACCATGATTTAGTGTGTCACTCAAATGTATGCCTGTGCTTGGAATTAAAACTGTCAATCTTTATTTACTTTTCTCCATGATGATCACAGTTTTCTCAGAAAAAGGAGATTTATTTGTTCTTTTTCTGACACTCATTTAGCAAAGCAATTACCTTCTGGTCCAAGAGTTGCAAAGCTCTTTGCAAAGTGTAGAACTTTTAAAAATTCAACCACAATGTGCATTATTTTCATTTTAGTTTTGCAGATATTTTTCTATAAAGTACATTTTTACTAAGTCCGTGTGTGAAAAATTTTTTAAAACTACGAAATAAGATACAAATGTAGTATATTTAATAAACTGTCAACCAATGCAAAAAGAATTGAACCACAGATAATTACATTCTCCTTTTTGAATTTTTTTTAATACCACTGGCAATGTCTATGTTACTGGGAGTGTATGCTTGTTTCCCAGAATGTGCCCTCTACCTACATTTGTTTTTTACCTTCCTTAAGCTCAACTAAATAAAGAGGGATAAAATCATCACTGAAGTCACCAAATCCATATCACAGAATTTACACAAGCGCAGTGCTAAAGATTTACCTCAGCATATCTTAGATTATGAATCTTTGTTTTCTTTAATTGAGTTTATTGGTACATTTTAGGTACACAGTACAGTTACATTCATTATTGGGATCTTGTACTTTTACATGACAGGTCTTGGTTCTCATTTTTTCCCCTTACCCCTACCCTACCTTCACCCTTCCTCCCCTCCCTATTTACAGCCACTTTATTTCCATCTTTTCATTTTCTCACATTTTTTCTTTTCCCTTATTACCCTTCCCCTACTCATCCCACCTTCCCTACACCTTTCAACCTTTACTTCCCATTTCACAATGTCAGTTATCTCATTAGGATCTTATGTACTATTACAGTTTATTTGCACCAGAGAAACTATTTGGTATTTACACGTGTGTGACTTATTTATTTCACTTAGGAGTATATCCTCAATATGTATCCATTTTCCTATGAATGAATCTAATTTCTCATTCTTTATGGCTGAGTAGTATTCCATTTTATAGAAAAATCACATTTTCTTTATCCAGTTTCCAACTGATGGGCAAATGGGCTGTTTCCAAGTTTTAGCTATTACAAACTGTGCCGCTATAAACATGGGTGCACATACATCACTGTGATATGATTCTTTCAGTTATTTTGGAAAGATACCCAGCAGAGGGATGTCTGGGTCAAATGAAACCTCTAGTCCCAGCTCTTTCAGGTATCTCTATATGGAATTCCATAGCGGTTACACTAGTCTGCACTCCCACCAACAATGGAGAAGGGTTCCTTTCTCCCCACAACCCCGCCAACATTTGTTATTGTGCAATTTCTTGATAGCAGCTGTTGTTTGTGGGGTGTGGTGGAATCTCAGTGTTGTTTTCATCTGCATCTCTCCAATGACCAGTGATGTGGAACATTTTTTCATATATTTACTTGCTGCTTTTATTTCTTTGTCTGAGAAGTGTCTGTTCATTTCAGATGCCCATTTTTGAATTGGGTCTTCATATTTGGGGGGTGCTGATTGTTTTGAGTTCTTTATATATTCTAGATAATAGTACTTTGTCTGAGGAGCAGCTGGTAAAAATTTTTCCCACATTGTAGGTTGTCTCTTAGTTCTGTTGATGGTTTCTTTTGCAGTGCAGAAGCTTTTTAATAAGATGAGATCCCACTTGTTGATTCTTTCTGCTAGTTACCATGATACTGAAGATTTGTTCATAAACTCTTTTCCTATGCCAATGTCTTCCAGAGTTCTGCTGAACTTATCTTCCAGCAAGTTTAGTGTTTCTGTTTTAATATTTAGATCTTTAATCCACTTGGATTTTAAATTTGTGCATGGTGAAAGATAAGGGTCCAATTTTAATCTTTGGCAGGTTGAGATCCAGTTTTTCCAAAACCATTTATTGAACTGAAAAGTTTCATGTTAAAATCAGGAACAAGACAAGGATGCCCACTATCACCACTCCTCTTCGATATAGTTCTGGAAACATTAGCCACAGCAATTAGACAAGAGAAAGAAATTAAAGCAATAAAGATAGGAAAGGAAGAAGTTAAACTGTCATTGTTTGCTGATGATATGATACTTTACATTGATGTCCCGAAAAACTCTACCAAAAGACTTCTAGAATTAATTGACAGATTCAGTAGAGTAGCTGGATACAAGGTGAACACTCAAAAATCAATAGACTTCTTGTACACAAATAACAGACTCACTGAGAGAGAAATTAGGGAAATAATTTCCTTCACAATAGCATCCCAAAAAATGAAGTATCTAGGAATCACTCTAATAAAAGAAGCAAAAGACCTCTACACTGAAAACTACAGCACTCTGAAAAAAGAAATCAAAGAGGATATAAAAAAATGGAAAGATATCCTCTGCTCCTGGGTAGGAAGAATCAACATAGTGAAAATGGCCATACTATCAAAACTGCTATACAGATTCAATGCAATGCCAATTGAAATTCCAACAATATGTTTCACAGAACTAGAAAAAAGAATCCAAAAATTCATTTGGAACCATAAGAGACCTAGAATAGCAAAAGCCATCCTAGGCAACAGACACATGGCAGCGGGTACAACAACTTCCAATTTGAAACTATACTGCAAAGCCACTGTGATAAAACAGCATGGTACTGGCCAAGAAACAGACCTGAGGATCAGTGGAACAGATTGGAAGACACAAAAACAATTCCAGATGTACTCAGCTACCTCATTTTTGACAAAGTTGCTGACCATCCTCAGTGGAGGAAAGATAGATTATGAATCTTTTATTTAAATGATCCAATGATTGTCTTATATAAGAAGGATTATACTCAAATTTCAATACATGTTTATAAGTATTTAACCCAAGTTTGTAAAATCTTATGGAGAGCTGAAGAAAAACACTAATGGAAATTATAGATTGGCTCAATAGGAATCCCATTTGACCCCAAAGAGCATGTGGAAGCTCACACATCTCCTGAAGGACCTGATAGAGTCCCTGATACTTCCAACTGGATATTCTCCTGAAAGACTGATTCAGAACTACTATTCTGTGAAAAGAGAATCAGGTTGTGAGATAACTCCTTTGAAAACATAGATCACTGCCGAAATGACTGATTCTGGACACAATGACTGTAGGGCAGTTTCTCGAGTTAGAAGATAATGTGCTGCCTTCATAATTCTGCTGATGAAAAAGAAAAAAGTCACTTGCCTTAACTTAGGAATCTATGACTGAGGGAAATTTGTCAAGTAAAACATTTTTGTGTCTTTTTCTGCAGCCTGTCTCTGAGCCAGTATTACTGATCAATATCTGTATTTTTAAAAAGTGTTACACACGTCCCTGTTCATTTGCAGAAAGCCATTAGGGAACTTGGTTGGACTATGTGATGGCTCACAGTTTAAACACAAGGTTGATGCACTGCATCTGCGCTCAGCTGGTCCTTCTGTGTTCATTATGGCTGTGCATATGGTCTCCAGAGAGAAAGTTGGGTTTGTACTTACGGTGACCCCCCATCCCAAGTAGACCAGGATGGTTCCAGTTTTAAAACTGCAAGTCCCACATTCTAGGAAATGCTTTGGTCCCAGACAAATAGGGATGCTTGGTCTCCATTCTTAGTCTCTTCTCTACCTGCATGCTTCCTCTCTTCCTTGCACTGACAGCTTTTACTCACTGGGAATCCAGTACATCTGAGTTTTTCTCTAGTTACCAGGCATTTCAGAGAGCAGACACCTGTCAGTATTGTCTCCTAATGAGGCCCTTTCCCTCGGGCAGTGATTTGTTCTTTTCTTCTTTTCAGAGGACGAAACAGTCCAGCCCACTTTACTTCCTGGTTCTTTCTTGAGGCACAAATGGCAAGAAATGTCACCAAAGCAGAAATAACTAAAGACAGGCAGGGAGCTTATGTGGCAACCTATGCTGGCTACTGTGAAGCTCTTTACTACTATGAAGGTTATTTTGCATCAAGAAACTTGTTAACTAGGCTGGAAAAGTCCAGTTCCCTGCAAGCATTGCTTTCTTACACATTTTGTTCCCCAGAAACCTTTATGCCCTAAAGAGATTGGCATATATCTCACACATAATAGAAAATACATGCCAATGCCCTTCCAAATGTTTGAGAGTGTCCCTGCATCCTGAACTGTAATTATTTTAGGTTGTTATTCCTTTGACTACTAACAGAGGACAAAGTGAACCCAAATATAATTTTCTTCAGTTTAAGATAATTTTATTCTCTATCTCATGTAGTCAAGTGTAGGCATACAATGACAGCTGAAAACTATAAGGAGTCTTCGGCGATTCCTCACCCACTCTCATATTCACCAAAGGAAAAAAATCACTGTACATCATAATTTGCAATTTATCTACTCAATTTTATTCCCTGTTACCTCTAGTCCTTTTACATTTTAACCAGGTAATCACATTAATTAAAAACAAAACGCAAGCCAGGCATGGTGGTGCAGGCCTGTAATCCAAGCTCCTGGGAGGATGAAGGAGAAGGACTGCTGTGAATTCGAGTTTCCGGTATATAGTAAGTTCAAGGCCAGCCAGAAACACACAGTGAAACCCTGTCTCAAAAAACAAAAACAAGCAAAAAAACCTCACCACCCATCATTTCCTTATTTCTGTTTATCCTGTTGCCCTTGTTCTCTTGTTGGCTCTTTGCTGATACCCACATCTCAACTCAGGCAGTTGCTGTTCTGAATACCATTATTACTGCTCTTAAGATTATGATGATACATAACCAATAATTATGACTTATATTCCTTTCTCAACATCATCACCGAGGCAGATGAGTAAAGATGAGCCTGACCCTGTATTGAATACTTTGCAATAATTGTCACTTTGGAATCTTTATCACAACTTAATGAAGGAGTATTATTTATTATTAAAATTTAATGGGTTGAGAACTTGAGATCTGATATATTAAATAACTGTCCTAAATCACAATGAAAATAAGAGACAAGTATTTATGAGAATTCAGGTCTATTTGGTTTTAAACTCATACTCATATGCTTTAAAACTTTCAAATATCCCCTCCCCTTTCTTTGATAATTTCAATCTACACTGACATTTTTTCCATTATGACACACTTATTTTTATATCACTTACACAAGTGGCAATGGTGTGATAGCCAGCCCGACTCCTTCTTGTACCTCAGTGCCTGTTTATACCTGTGCTTGAACAAAGAGCTTGCACTTGAATAAAGCTCCTCAAACCCCCACATCATGCTTGGCAGTAAACTCACTCAGTTTACACAAGTTGCAGGATGTTTTGTAGCTCACCTAGTGCGTGTGAAACTTCCTTGTGCTCCCCACTTACCTGGCATGGTTCTGCTTCTGTCAGACTCTGCTTGCTCTTCCCTGAGTCCTCCCCAACTGAAAGCATGATTTAAAAGGAGAAACCAAACTGCTTCTCCTTGCTGAGGAACCTTCTGGGAGCTAGCCACCCTCAGCTGCCAGCTATAATATGAGATTGAATCTCGCAAGGAGTGTGGTGCCTTTATATTGTTCAAACATGCTCACACACAACAGTGTGTTATTTAGCATCATTATTTTACTAAGTGGAATGTACGCATATTTTCACTCTTTGAGATAGATTTGTATTTTCCTACTTCCATGCCAATGATAAGGACATAGTAAAAGCTTAATAAATTATGTCTGAATTGGCTTAATTATTGACTCCTCCTGGTTCCATTATCAAGGTAATCAAATTATTTCCAACAGTTGCCTCTTGAATTCAAAATATACAGAATGTAATTTTAAATAAATGAAAAGATAATAATCTACTACCATTAATGTATAAAAGTTCGTGGACTCAGTGAAATATGTGTAATTGATATAACCATGGAATGAAATTTTATTTATAAAGTTCAAAGCATGTGCCAATAAAATGTTAGAGATATATGACTCTTTGAAGGATCTTGATTATAATTATCAGCCTGTTTGTAATACTTCAAGATTATCTGTTCCTTTTTTTTTTTTTTCAAATTCTCTAGGAAAATAATAACTCCAAGCTTCCATTGCATTTGTAAGTCTGATTTTGGAGCATGGTTCCCTGCCAGCTCCTCTGTATGCCCACGTTTTCCTTTTTGTCACATGATTAGCTAATTGTCTATTTCCCTGATACACTTTCCTCCTCCACGTCATCTGGACGTGGACAATTGCACAATTGTCAGGAGCAAATGACTCAAAGTTCTCCTTCCTACTTCTGCTGCTCTTTAGATTGATTTTGTTAAACTCCTCCTGAGTGCCTCTCTATGTAAGGTGTTTGTTTACTTCAAGGACTATGGAGCTGCCTATGTAGAAAGGCAGACAGGTAAGTAAGACTAACATGATGTGATTGAGGAAGTAGTGTTTTTTTGCTTACTAGCCACTGTGGGAACAGAACAAAGGGACTACAAGCCTTTCAAGGGGACTGTGAACCATTTCGATTCCTCAAAATTGATTGGCTCCAAAGTGTGCAAAGTCAACTTCTAAATTAAAATAAGTAAATATGTACCCATGCAATATGCCATTGTCACTATAGCTTAGTGATAATTTCATGCTGTTTTGAATAATACCGCCTAGAGTTTAAATTTTGGTTTTATTATGTACACATTATGTGACCATGGGCAAATTATGTACCCACTTTTTCCTCCTGGTGAAATGTGGATAACCATAACTCTTACTCATTAAAATGTTTGTGACAATTACATAGTCCCAAAATGTTCCAGCTGGGTATGGCAACGCACACCTGCAATCCCACCACTCAAGAGGCTGAGGCAGGAGAAGTTTGAGGCCAGTTTAGGCTACACAGTGAGATCAAGGCCAGCCTAAACTATATATCCAGACCTTGTCTCAAAAAACAAACAAAAATGTTCTGATTTTACCTGTCAATAAGGAAATGCTCTGTCATTTTCACAGGATCAGATTAATTTAATGTCAGATGTAGAGTGAGACAAAAGATGTGAGGTACGTAGGGCTTTGATAGTCTTGGACTATCTCTTGGCTACTGTAGATACATGAGTCTGTAAAATGAGGGTTCAGGTTGGATAGTGCGAAAAGGATGAGAGAGAAGAAGCTTGAGCTGAGTCTTAAACTGCTCCCATTTGCCTTTTTGATACTTGTGTGATTTCTTGTTTCCATGTCAGAGAAGTAAAATGAAGACTAACTCACTCATTGAACTGTTTCTTTTCTCAGTTTTCACTAGGTTAGATTGCCTTTCCATCATATTTTAGGACTTGTGTACTACTTATTTTATTATATTAAAAAAAAACTTTCCCTCAAGCTCTTCCCACCAAAGACTCATTTGTTTGCCTTCTGGGGTCTTTTCTGAGAATGTGCATTAATAGCAATTTTTTTAAAAAAAGTTAATTCATTTAAACTTTTAATCTCAAATATTTTAGCTTTTACTTAAATAATTCAGTAAAATTAAAAAGTGTAACACTTTTTGAAGGATGATAATATTTTGGGATAAGTGAGTTTATTTCTTAGCGAGAGATGGGTTTGTTACCATAAAAATTCAATTTTATTCATTTCTGTTGCAGGAAAGGCATAAATTATAGAGTGACATTAAATCTTTAGTGATTTTTAACATATTAAATATTTTTAGAGAGCGATTTTTAACATATTAAATATTTTCAGAGATGTATTTTTATTCTTGGCTCTCTTTAATGGCAATATAAAACAGTACAGCTACAAATGAGCCATCTTAATGAACATTTTGGTTGTCTAGAAATATTAAGAGTTTTGGAGATGTCATTTATGAGCTTGGTTCTTTGCTCATGTTAAAGACCTAAAAACTTTTCTATATGATTCACTGGAAGGAGATGTTTATTTTTGGAACCTGAATATAATTACTACATGCTCAGAATCATGCTCATGGAAACAACTTCACGTAATGGGATTCTGACCTTAAATTCTGAAGATAGAGAAAAAGGTATTTTTTAAAATAATCAATTTTAGGAAAAAAAAATCATAGTAAACATTTCATACAGTACCCATTTAATTTTATTTGATATAAAATGGTCTTCAAATAGAGGTTTTTGTAGTCAAGTAATATTAATTTCAGTTCAATTTTGGTTCTATTCTTATTAACTGTCTCAACCTTTCTGAGTACATTTCCCTATTTAGAAAATTAGGCCGACAGTGTCACTTCATGGTTTCATTGTAAGAATTAAAGGAGAAATCTTGTAAAGCAATATTATTCTTGAAACATATTAGGCCAGGGCATCTTCATGTCTTTCTTCTTTTCTCTAAAGAATAATGATATTTATTTCCTTAAGCCGGAAATTCCAACCTCTTGTTGACTATCAAATATATGTAGATTATTTTAAACTTGGTGACAGAGAAAGTGATAGGAAGAATGCAAGACCCTGAACACCACCTGCTGTCTTTCTGCAAATCAGCCTTCTCTAGTCACCAAGTCGACAAGGCTGTGCCTCTTAGCACTCAGAGCACATAGCAATAGTTGCACGATGAGCTACACTGGACCCTATGGGTGACTTCTTTTCATATACCTGGGGCTGTAAGTTAGTGTTTTACTTTTTTCTCCTAATCTCCACTCTTGAAATAAGCTCCATTAGCAGAACCCTCTGCTCCTCTGCCTTCTGCCCCAACTCTTTGCCGTGGAGAGTCAAGACAAAGAACTGAGCAGGACTATGTAGTCAGCTACTACCTCCCACTCTTCCTCTTGGGAGCCAGCTACTTGCAGGAAGCATACATTCTGCTCCATTCATCGATGCCACAGGATTTATGGGAAGAGGCTCTAGTGGGAGGCCCAATATTGCTTTGCCTATTTGGTGTCTTTTGTTGTTCTAAATTAATTTTAATATTTTGTTGTTTAGGTAAAGAATAACATTGTGACTTTGAGATTGCATCAGATCTTTATTGCACTGCATAATATAGACATTTTAACATTGATTTTTCCAATTTGTGAATTTGGAATGTATTTTCATTGATTTATGATTTTTAAAATTTTCTTCATCAGTGATTTGAAATTATCAGTGTACAAGTCTTTCAGTTCTTCCCTTGAGTTTATTCTGAATTTGTTCTTGTTTTGACTATTTCAAATGGGATTGTTTTCTTAATTTCCTTTTTGGATTATTTATTGTAAATAAAATCACAGCTGATTTTTGTATGTGCTTTTCTATGCTGCTACCTAGATGGATTCGTTTATTATTTCTAGCAGGTTCCTTTTTTCTGGAATCTTTAGGATTTTCTCATATATGATTATGTCATCTGCAAATAGACACAATTTCACTTTTTTTCATTCTCAATGGATTTATTCCTTTTCCCTGTTAATTGGTATCTTGCCTTGCTCTTGATCATAGAGGAACATGTTTCAGTTTTTTCCTCATTGTCTATCATGTTTGCTGTGTTCTCTTTGCATATGGATTTTACTGTGATGAGACAAATTCCTTCTATAAGTATTTAGAGATCATATCACTATTCAATTTTGTCAAATTAAATTTGGGGGTTCAGTTTTGTCAAATGCTTTTCCTGTGTAATAGATATGATCATGTGCTTTTCTTTCTTTTCAACCTGTCAATGTGGAGTATTACATAACTTGGAATTATGAACAACCCTTACATTTTAAGAATAAACCCCAGTTGTTCACAGTGTATAATCATTTGAAAGCCCTATTGAATCTGGTTTGTTAGTAATCTGAGTAAGGACTTCTGCATGCATGTTCACCAGTGATACTGCCTGCAGATTTTCTTCTCCTTTTTCTGGCTTTGGTATCAGGGTTATGCTCAACTTATAAAATTAAATCTGCTCTTCAGCAGAATTAGTCATTATTTTTAATACTAGTAAAATTGTGAAGTCATCTACTCCTGGGCCTAGAGGCTTTTGATCCCTAATTCCTTATACAATATCAGTCTGTACAGTTTTTCTATTTTTTTCTTGATTCAGTTTTCTGAGGCCATTTCCTTCTAGAAATATACTCATTTATTAGGTAATCCAATTTGTTGTTTTATAATTGTTCATAATAGCTCTTCATGACTCCTTTTATTTTGGGCACATCCACTGTAAAGTCTCTTCTTTCTTACCTAATTGCATTTATTTGAGTCCTCCTTTTTCTTTAGTTTTCCTAAGGGTTTGTAAATTTTGTTTATATTTACAAAGATTCTTAGTTTATTTTCATATGGTTACATGATTTATTTCTGCTTTAATCCTTATGATTTAATTTCTTCTAACTTTGGGCTTAGTTCATTTTTTTTTCTAATTTCTTGAAGTGTATGTTAGATTTTTTAAAAAATCTTTTTTTTTTAAGTGTAGGCATTTCTTGCCATATATTTTCTTATTATTACTGTTGTGTGTGTGTGTGTGTGTGTGTGTGTGTGTGTGTCCCATAATTTTGGTATGCTGTTTTATCATTTTCATTTTTGTTGAGATATTTAACAAACTATCTTTCAGTTGGCTCTGTCTCAACCTTTGCTTGGAAAGCTGTTAGTTTCTATGTTCTTGTGGATTTTCCCATTTTCTTACTCTTATTGCTTGTTAGTTCATCCCACTGTGTTCAGAAAAGATACTTGAAATAAAATTTTTCTGGTATGATTTTGATGTTTCCTTTCCCAGTACAGGGGTTAAACCCAGGGCTGGGCAAGCACTCTGCCACTGAGCTACATTTCCAGTCATTTGTTTTTGTTTTTCATTTTGATTTGAGGCAAGATCTTACTAAGGTGCCCCAGCTCAGTTCAATTTGTTAAACTCAGTTCAATTTGTTCTGTCACCTAATATGGGATCTATCCTAGAGAATGCTTCTGGTGTACCTGAGGATTATGTGGATTCTTCTGATGTTGAGTGAGAAGTTCTGTATATGTGTATTAAACCATACAGAGTCCATTTGGTCCTGCAGTATTGTACAAGTCAGCTATTTACAATTTTTGAGGTATTGAAGTCATCTATTATTTTATTGCTTTTAATTTCTCCCTCCAGGTTTGTAAAAATTTGCTTTATATATTTTATACAGAATATTGCTGGATCTTGGTTTTTAAAAATCCATTTGACTACTCTATGCCTTTTGATTGAGGAGTTTAATTTATTTACATTATAATTAAATTATAATTATAAAGGGTTACTTTGCCATTTTGTTAGGTGTTTTTATTTTTGGTCTGTTTTACAGCTTTGTTTCCTTCTGTTACTGTCTTGCTTTAGTATTTGATTTTTTAATAATTATTCATGTTGATTTTGTTCTTTGTCTTTTATGTAACAAGTATGATTTTTCCTTGTGGATAACTTGAGGCTTGCATAAGACATCTTTTAGTTATAATTATCTATTTTAAATTGATAACAGCTTAATTTCAGTCACAACCCAAATCTGTATACTCTTACCCCTTCGTCCTTTATGTTCAGGTAGTCAGAATTTGCTTCTTTTTATATTGTATCACTATTAGTAAACTCTTATCTTTTAACTATTATATTAGGTTAAGAGCAATCTACATATCAGCTTTACTTTTTATATTATGGTGTATTTGTCCATATATTTACCATTACCTGTGAGATTTGTGCTTATATATGCTTTCACATTGCTATTTAATATGGTTTTGTCCAAGTTGCATTAAGCCTTTTTATTAGGTCTAGTGATAATGCATTCTCTTAGCTTTTGTTTGGTTCTTTTTTATGATTTCTACTGAACTTTATTGAACTTCTGATTTTGTTCAGGTACTGGTCTTCTAGTTTCATTGACTTATTTTCCTATATCATCTTATAGTTCATTGAGCTTTGTTAAAACAATCATTCTGAATTCTTTGTCAGGCTGTTCCCAGATCTCCATATCTTTTGGCATTGATTACTGGAAATTTATTGTTATCTTTTCATAGTGTTGTTTCCTTAATTTTTCATGCCCATTGTAGCTTTGCATTGGTTTTTGAGCATATGAAGGTCCAGTCAATTCTTTTTGCACTTTATAGATTGGTTATTGTGGGAAAGACTTTCCCCTTGAGGTGGGCCTGAGTGTGATTGCATGACCCTACAGTACTTGGGCTTAAGGTGGTGGTGGTGGAGTGGTAACTCCATCCCAGGGAGGGAAGTGCAGTAGCATCTCTAGCCCTGAGGTGGGAGGCATATTGGTGGTCTGGCTCTGGAGAAAGTTCAGCGGAGGCTCAAGCCTAGGGTATTGCATCAGTGTGGCTGCAGGCAGCTTTATTAGCTTTGACACACAAAACTGCATCTATTTATTCCATTATCAGCAATGCCTGATAAAAATACAAGTTCCCATCCACTAGGAATGTTTCATAAACCATAATATATAATCATAAGCATAATATAGCTCTTCCTTTATTGATGATATTCGGGTAGAAAATAAAAGAATTCTTTGTAGGCCACAATTCTGTAGCAGTATGATGAATAGCAAATGCATCTGTATGTTAACTATTTGATGGATCTTGGATGCCATTAATTTAAAAAAGGGATCAACTGAGAAAACTTTGAATACCTTTCTGTCCTATCTATACACAATCCTGTTAAATCATCACTATAATATGAAGAGTGCTTCAGAGTTGGGTGATCCCAGTTCTTCAGAGGCTGAAGCAGGAGGACTGACTGTCATGAGTTTGAAGACAGTCTGGACCACAGAGTGAGACTCTGTCTCAAACACAAAACAAAGCAGAACAAAACAACAAAAGAGAGTTTTAAGACTGAGGGAAAAAATGTAGATGTTTTAGATAATTACTTAATAAAATATAATATTTTTCTAGACTTGGTGCTATTTTTCAAATTTAGTAAGATTATACTCTAATTCTTAATCCATATTTTTCTTATCTAATTTTATAGTAAAAAAATTTGTATTTTTTTTTCTTAAAAGGCATCCCAGAGGATTATATAAGTTCAAACCTATAAAACCTGCCTTCTGCCCCAGATTTATTGATGGGCTATCTCCTTCTTTTCAAGCCTTTTTTTTTTTTTTTTTTTTTTTACAGAATATTAAGGATTTCACCAGTTACATGATCCCAAATTGGCTTTAGACTTGTGGATTACATTCTTTCTGGCTATACTTTTGAAGATCCAAAGTTTTAGATCTAACATAGAGGGGTATTCAATATTCACACTAAATAAATAAATAGAAGGGAACAGAGGCTTCTCTTAGGAATAGATCATCTCATTAAAAAAAGAGTATTATTGTAAAATAAAATGACTAATGTAATTTAAGAGTCTTGGTCCTGGCATTTCCTGTTTAAGGAAATTGAGGAGAAAGTACAGTCACTTGAAAAATATCCTTCAGTCTTACTATGAAAAGATGACCAGCAGAAAAATAAAGGGGAAAAAAAGAATTAAACTGGGGGGACTTGAGAAATTAATGGAAAAATGAAGTCATTAGGCTTTGGCCAAAGGGAGACAAAAGCACAAAGGAAAGAGATCTAGTTCTAACTCTTTTCAAAATGTGTTTTTAAAATGGGGTGACATTTTTTACTTATCCAAAGGAAAGCTGCTGGTTTCTAATGGAATTTAATGAAGAAAGAGAGGAAAGTTCTTTGCTTTCTGGTGTAAATTTCCTGAGAAAAGAGAGATATCCCAGGAAGGGAAAGTATGAAATTTTGTTATAGTAATAATATTCATGGGAGATTTTACTAAAAATTGCTCCTTAATGATTATGACACCTCTTCCAGTAGCAAAAGAAAATTGGACCATTATCCAGGAGGAGAATCAGAGGATCATCTTGAAATATACAGAGCATTACTGAGAATCAGAGTGAAATGAAACTTTTACTGTGTGGGGGAGAGCAACTGCAATTGCTTGTGTCCTTAGAGGGCCTAATTAATAAATTTATAGATATCAGACTCCAAGAGAAGTTGCAACAAATAAACTAAACAAAAGAGGAGCTATGCAGGAGACTAACAGATCAAGTTCTGTCCTTTGAGTGACATTAGCCTAAATGCTTCATAAAATTTTGCAGTGAAGCCATCAGTACCTCAGCTTTCCTTTGTTGGTAAATTGTTAATTACTTTTTAATTCACTGATTGTAATTGGGGTGTTTAGAATTTTTGTATCTTCTTAGTTCCACTTTGGTAATTCATGTGTCTAGAAATCTGTCCATTTCTTCTGCATTTTCCATTTTACTAGAATATAGGTTCTCAAAGTAGGTATTGACGATCCTCTGGATTTCTCCTGGATCTGTTTTGACTTCACCTTTTTAGTTCCTAATTGAACATATATGAGCCTTTTCTTTCCTTTTTTTAAAAATAAGGTTGGCTAAGGATTTATTGATTTTATTTATTCCTTTAAAACCAACTCTTCAGTTCATTGATTTTTTTGTATTCTCTTAGTCTCCATTGCATTCATTTCTGCTTTGATCTTTATAATTTCCTCCCTTGTATGAGTTTTGGGTTTGTCTTACTCTTCTTTTTCTAGAAGCTTTAGATTCAATATTAAGTTGTTTATGTGAGTTCATTCTGTTTTTCTAGTGTGGGCTTTCACTGCTATAAATTTCCCTCATACAGCTGCTTTCTTTGTATCCCACAGATTCCTGTATGTTGTACTGACATTATCATTAAATTGTAAAAACTGTCTAATTTCTTCTTTAATTTCTTTGTGACCCATTGTTCAGCAGAGTATTATTCAATTTCCATGTATTTTTGAAATTCTTGTTGGTTTTTTTTCTAATGATCTCCAATTTAATTGCACTATGGTTTGATCATATACATGGGATAACTTTAACTCTTTGCATTTACTTAAAAATGTTTAATGAGGTAGTATGTGGTCTATTTTGGAGAATGACCCATGTACAGCTGAAAAGATTGTATATTCTGATTTTGTGGGGTGGAACACTTTGTAGATGTCTATTAAGTCCATTTGTTCAAAAGCTTGGCTCAGTTCTAGTATTTCATTGTTGGTTTTCATCTAGATGAACTGTCTATTTGTGATAGTGGGGAATTGAAGTCCCCAGCTACAATTGCATTAGTGCTTATTTGGTTTTTCATGTCGCTTACTACTTGTCTTTTATAGTTGAGGGCATTAGTATTTGGTGCATATATATTTATGATTATCATGTCTTCCTTTTGGATTATTCCCTTTACAAGGATCTAGTGACCTTCTTAATTAGTTTTGGTTTGAAATTTACTTTGTCTGCAAATAAGATAGCTACCCTTGCTTTTTTCTGGGCTCCTGTCATATGGAGAACTGTTTTCCATCCTTTTAGATACAGGATACAGTCTATGAGTTTCTTTTTGAACTAGGTGCATTTCTTGTATACAGCATATTGTTGGATTTTGCTTCTTCATCCATTCTGCCAGTGCATTTCTTTTGATTGGTGAATTGAGCCCATTAACACTGATGGTTATAATGGGTATGTATTGACTTATCATTGTCATGTTATTTTCCTGTTGGATCTTCTTTATCCCCCACCCCCACCATAATTTCTTGCCTTGCCTGCTGGATTTGCTCTTATGGGCCTCATGGAGTTGTGATCCTCATTGTCTTTTTCTAGGAAATTATTTAGAATTGTTTGGAGTGCTGGTTTTGTATTCATGAAGTTTCTCAGGTGTTCTTTGTCATGGAAGTATATTATTTCCCCATCCAATTTGAAAGAGAGTTTTGCAGGATACATCAGTCTAGGTTGGAGGTTATTTTCTTTTAGGGCTTGAAATACCTCACTTCAGGCTCTGCTTTACTTGAGGGTTTGGGTTGGAAAGTCTGCTATGATTCTCTGATCATCTTTCCTTCACATGTGATTTGTTTCTTTTCTCTAACTGCATGTAGTATTTCGTTCTTCTGTTGAGTTTCTGGTACCTTGATTATTACCTGTCTAGGTGTAGATTTTTTTGTGATTGTGGCTACTTGGAGTCCTACGAGCCTCACTTATCTGTATGTCAAATTTCTTTGCTCTGGTGGTAAGTTTACTTTTATTAATTCTGGGAACTGTTTTTTTTTTTTTTTAGTGTCACTTGTACTTTCTCCTGCTCTTTCATTGACTCCTATCAGTCTTATAGTACTCTTCTTTGTGTCATCTATGAGCTGGTGGATTGATTTCTCATGTTCTCTTATTTTTAAAAAACAGATCCCTCTTTTCATGTTCACTGACCACCATCCCATCTTCTACATATTATATCCTGTCTTCAGATTTGCTCAGTCTGTTATGTATACTTTTAATAGACTTTTTAATCTCCTGGATATCTGTTTGAATTGGTTTCATGGATTCCACTTCTTTCCGATGTTGGACATTCATGCCTTGTATCATGGTCCTGAGCTATATATATATTTTTAAATCTGTTTCTGCTCTAGAGTCTCTAATCATGTCCTTCACTCTGCTTACCATCTCAGAAATTATTTCTGCTTTGAATTTTTCTAGAGCCTCATTCATCTGTTTTTTTTATTTCCAGTACTATCCGATCAGGATCTCTAAGTGATTGATTATCAAACTTTTTCACCTCCTCTCCTTCAGAATTTACCTTTGATGAACAGGCAGCCTTTGTATGAGCTTGTGCCTTGCTTGAATATCTTCACATTTCTATTTTTGTTGTCGGTACTATCCTTGGTTTAATTCCTGGATTATTAGTTTGATCTTCCTGTGATAGCTTGTCTTTAGATTTTGACTCTCTAATGTCTCTAAGGCAATCTCATTTTCACTATACCAGGAAAGACAACTAATTAAATCAATCACAACACTTTAGCCCAAGTAATACAATCAGCAACACAATAGCATCAAGCAGAGCTTAGAAAAATGACAATTTATGGTAGTTATTAATCTATCACCTTTAACTGTGTAAATTAAATCAAAATTGAGGCTAGAGCTCAGGACAATAGCCTTTATGATCCCCTGTGCCTCTGTGGTATGAATCCAGGTACCAGCCCAGCCAGGAGGCCAGAGTCACATATGGGGAGTGGGGGGGGGTGCGCTTCAGGAGCCTGTGCAGCTGTGCCTCTCACTGTTCCTCTGCTGAGGCTCCAAGAATGATTTTTTTTTTGCTTAAAAAACAGGTAGAAATTAAGGAGAAATCTTTCCAGCAGGAAGGCTTCTTTGAGTTAAGTAATTCTACAGCAAGAGGAATTGTCCCAGTCTATGCAGCAAAACTGAAATATTAGGACATAACATATAGGAAGGCCTTGGTTAGTAGGTACGACTAATGCTGACTTTGATGTTGGAAGGCTATAAGTATAAGATCAACCAGGAAATGTACTTTAAGGTGTATTAGATGTACAGAAATGATAACTGAATTTAGAACTTATGAACTGGGACTATTTTATAACTGAAAAATTTTAACTTTGTGAAAGGGAGAAGATTGCATCAGAAAGTATCAAATATGTCACTGTCAAAGAGAAAAAAATATGCACAGATAGTTCTGCCTGCCAGTTGTGGTATAATCATAGTGCCAAATTAACCTCTTGATGAGAAAAAAAAGTTTAAATTTAAAACCTTTATCAGCTGACAATAATGACAAGCACCCAGTAAGGCCGGAAGTCAGGTGCTTTCTCTTTTTCCACTTTACTTCATAAGTGTTTCCCGTTTTGTTATAGGTCTTGATAATACTTAAGAGAAGGCTTGGGGAAACTGTATAAAGCCTAGGAATAAGATTATTTTCTAAATTTTATGGATCCAGAGCTGTTGCAATGTGTATTATTAACGTTTTGGACTCTTCTTTCTGAGGCTTTCAAATAATTTCATCAATTCCAGTGACAGAATGTATTAACATTGGCTGGTAAACAATCATCATGCAGGCCTTCTGGCTAACACTAAGGAGAAAGGGAGTTGAGGATAATGAATTCTGGACTTTAATTTATTTGAATTTTAATTCATATGGACAAGAAAATTTACTTTAAATTTTAATTCTTTTAAACTTTAACTTTTGTAACTTCAACTCTTTAGAAATTTAGCTGACAATTTTATTTCTGAATTTATGTCTTTATGAATTTTAAGTAGGATTCAATCTTTGAAATTTAATATTTCCCCAGGAAGTTCAAAATAGGGGAGATTTATATTAAAATTCAGGCCATTTCCTTAGAAAAAAAAACATTATTTTGTACTGTCTTTTTAGTCCATTGTCATATCTTTGATTAGTTTATTGGAAAGTAGTTTGGTATAATCTGGGATGGATTACTGAGTTCAAAATAAATTTCCATCCCCGAGGTTAGCATGTCCTTGGCGTTACTGAGTTACTTTATTGTTCTGACAAATTTCAGAACATCAAAGGGCCAAAGACATTCTGGACACCAGCACTTCTGATGGTCACCCAGAGAATAGTGGTGTTACTGACACAGGTCTTTCTGGATGAACTTTTCTACTGAGAGAAATAGCCACACTTGGGCTTGAGCCAAAGAAGTTAAAAGAACAGAATTCTGAGCAGTATCCCAAGAGAATACCTCTTGCTCCTTGCCTCAATACAGGTGGTGGAGAACGTAGTCCACACGTGCTATGGCAGGCTGTTTGTTATCATTGCAAGCTCTAAAAGTTCACTCCCCATCACTGAGAGGGACATCCTCATATGTGAGTATAACACACGCAGCAACTCTCCACTTTCTTTCTCTCTCTTTCATGGTGGAGGTCAAGTGAAGTGGCAAAATAGATAATTTGAAATGAAGATCAGTAGCTCACGCTCTTTCTGACTCTCTTTTTCTTATGATGGCTAACTGTAGTTTTTCTTTCCTATCATTGAGTCTTCATTTTACTAGTAATATCTCTTATTATATTGGTCAGCTTTCCCATTGCAGGAAATACATGACACGTGCAACTTAAAGAAGGGATGTATTTGCCTCATGGTTTAGAGATTTTAGTTCACGGTTGGCTTCCAAAGCAGAAACATCATGGCAGAAGGGGTGGTGGGACAAAGCTGCTCACTTCATGGAGGTGAGGAAGCAGAGCACAGGGAAAGAATATCAGTGAGAGAAACACTCTTCAAAGACACACCCCACTTCCTCCAACTAGGCCCCACTCCTAAAAACATAATCGGCTATGAATATCAGTCTATTAATGAGTATACTACTCCTTTGATCCAAACACCTTTCTTGCCATCTCTTCAACCAGTCACACTGACAGTTAAAATTAACTGGTACATGAATGGACATTAAGCATATTTTTATTGAAAGTATGGAGTAAAATCAATAATGCAGATATTAAAAAAAACAAAATTAACTGGTACACTTATATTTGAGGCATCTACCTTTCTTGTTTTATAGGACTGCCAATGAAATTGTCTTGGCTTCCTTGGCCAATGTATGAGCGACACTTGATTTATCATATGCTTTCTTTATGCAGCTTGAATCTTCAGAAACAGAGGCAGAGATTGAATGGGTATATAATTCATTTTCTCTTGGAGAGAAGTACTCTAGAGAAATGATTTTATTAATTCCTGTTATTTGGATCACCTGAGCTTCTTAGTATCTTTTTTTTTGCACAGCCTCGTTCTTTAGCTTATTTTAAAATTCCAAGAACTATCTACCTCAGACTACTTTTGTGTTCAGATTGGTAGATTTGGTTCTTTTCAAGGTCACTGCTTAAGAAAATTATTATTTTTTTAATCTGTACACTCCTGAAGGTCATTCTAGGCTCCCTTAGTCAGAATCTTTGGAGAGAGTCTCAGAAACCTACATCTTTAAAAGTTTCATAGGACAAAATAAAATAAATAAAAGCTCCATAGATGACTATTTTCTCTATTACTTCTTTCTTTAAAAATATCTAATAACTGCTGTAGATATTATCAAATAGCACTATGGAGTCAGACTAAAATGTTTAGAATGTAAAAATATTAGAATTCACTTTGGACTTACTCCATCTTCAAATACAGGTGGAAATATTAAAATTGGAAGGGGAAAACTAATGTCATGATGTGTTTATGGGGTTTATATTTATTATGAAAATAATACAGCCTGATGACAATTGGTAAATCCCATAGACAAACTAAATGATAGACTTTGGTTGTCCTCATAATTCATAATTTTCTTTAAGATATTTTAACCTTAAGACTTCAGGTAAAAAATGAAGTAAAGAAAGCTTAAGCTATAAATTTCAAACTCTTTGATGTCCTGTTTCTGACCCTAAATTGAACCACAAACTTCCAAGGGAAATACTTATAAAAATTATTTTGTAAAATACTTGGGTGGGATAAAGGAAACTTAAATTTCTCTACATACAGCACAATGCAATTTTACTCATAAGATCTGTATCAGCTAAAGGTGGATAAGAAAATTTTGTCAATTTAGGGGAATTCAATCACTTCTACTCTGCATTGTAGTTATTTCTGCATTACTCTGTCCACTCAGACTTTGTTTCTCACATTTAATTTTTTTCTTGCTCTCTGTAGAATTCCTGGGAGCTTATAGAAGTGATTCCAGGACTTCAAGTTAGTATTTCTGATCCAGGCCCATGTCAAATACTTTCTGGGAACTCCTGGATGTAGGTAAGTCAATGAATCTGGAAATGGGCAGTTGGTCTCTCCTGCATTCACAACCAGATAAGTATCACTACAAAGCCTTAGTCAATATGAATATAAATCATGCATCTTTTTGCCTAACACTAGGCTTCCTCTGGTCTACTGGCTTTAACATTTCCTCTCTTCTCCTTGGGGCTCAGGAATCTTATAAGCCTGACTTCAGATCCTGTCAAGGGTGTGCTCTCCTTCAGCACTCTACTTTAAGGCTCATGGATCATGTTGGAAGCATGCAGTGATATCTTGTAGAAACTTGCAGTCCTGAATATGTATTGAGTTTCTATCAATTTTTATTGTGTTGTTACTCACTTACCTGCCCTCCCATTCCTGAAATGCACAATCTTTGATGATCTTTTGGAATGTACAAGCTAAGTTGTAGTCACACCTGCAATAATTCTCCTTTATAAACACTGTCAAACTTTTCTTTTTGAGGTGGAAAATTGCTCTTATATCATACATTCTTTCCCATTCTCTGATTTATAAATAAACACTGGGCTCTGAGAACTTCACAGATCTTGGGCCTTGTAAATCATCAAAACCTTTGCTCACTCATAAAAGAGCGGCTCCTATAACAAAAAGGTTTGCCTTCAAGACTACTGCTTGTACCATGGGCCTTAGAAAAAATATAATTAAATCTAAAAGATAAGCAATGACTTCTTTTGTGTTGTGTTCTCTCTGGCCTTGATGATGTTCACAAGGAAAGCTATGTGGCTATGTTCTTGATAGAAGGTATGAACAAAGAAAAGAAACCAAAGTTAGGTTTTATCAAAATATTAAACACAACATTTTAGCTGAGGAATTGGTAAAAAGGAAGTTCTATTAAGACTTCTTTTAGATATTTTTTCCTACTATTGAACTAGAATTGTAATGAGAATCAACCTCTAATAGAAAACAAGCTTACTATGACCAAGATCTAATATGAATCATCTTATTTGCCACACACAGAGGGTAGGAAGAGTTAGAGGGTAGAAAAGGAGACAGACAGCCAGAGACACAGAGACATAGGGAGAGACAGAGAGACATACACAGAGTGAGACACAGAGAGAGAGGAGAGAGAGGGAGAGAGAGAGAGAGAGAGAGAGACAGACAGACAGCAAGACAGCTATGTGAAGTGACCAGCAGACAGGAAAGGGATTTCTGAGCTTTGAAGGCCCCTGAAAATAGGCAGATATATACCATCAGAACTACTGATATGTTAGATCGGCTCAGGAGAGTCAAATACTTGTTGACTCTTTGAATTTTGCAAGCTGTCTGTGTAAAACACTGTTATTATGAAAATTTGAATTATAAAAACTTACAATTAAGTATTTTACTTGTACTTTCCTAATTATTTTCCTGTTATCTACTTTATATTTTACTATGCTCTTAAATTAATTACATTTATTGTATTTGTATATTGGCAATATATGATATACTACTGGGAATCTCTGCCCAACCCATGTTCACTGACATTATGCTAGTAGTTTGAAATCAGATATGGAAGGAGAAATTATACTACATATGTTGGCAACTACTACAGTTAGCCTTTTTAAATGAGCAAGCTAGGGAACTGTGTGAAATTCAGGATTCCCTTTTTCCTAGTGCTCATGTTTTTCTCTCTTGTTCTTTTGTGTCTCTGCTTCATTATTCTTTTTTATCAGCCAGGTATATCTGTGCTTTTATACATGTGGCAAGAAACACAGACACTAAGAAGTTTTTAGATTCACAATTTACAGTAGGGCACTCAAAAGGCAGTGTGCTATTAAGATAACTTCTGCCAAAATGAAGGAATAAAATAAGAAGCAATTTCCAAGATTAGGGGTGCTACACTAATAATCCCAAAGTTATCCATTTTTTATCATAATGACCTCCCCTGCTCAGAGATTGTCCTTAAAGGAGTTTCCCATGGAGATACTTGGTGTGTCCCAATTGTTCCTTTCGTGGTGCCCTCACTGTCTTTCTTTATTCTAGCTTCTTGCTACTGTCTTCAGTTCAAGCCTAGGATTCCTTTTTTGCCAGTTGCAAAGGGGTCACTTGGTCTCTTCTGAAAGTAGACCTTTGATGTAAATTTAAGTGCAGATGCATGCTTTCAGGCTGCCCATGGGGGAGCCAGTAAAAAAGAGATTCTTTTTGAAATCAGAATGACTGCAATGCAAGTTAAACTCTTGCTAACCCCAGGAAATTAAAAAGAGCTATTTGCCCAGACTCTCACAACAGTAGTTAATTTGTTGAAAAATGCATTTTACAAAGTCTGAAGTGTCCTTTTTCAAAATTATTACAAAGACTAGAGAGTGTCCTGCATTTTTTTTTTTTTTTTGCAGGCAAGATAATAGAAAAATGCTTACAGTACAGAATGATGCAACAAAAGTCCTTCTAGGAAAGTGATGTATTATTCCAATTACGTGACAAAACTGGAATACTCTCCTTTCCTCACAAGGATAAAGCAACCACTGCAGGGATTCCCTGTGGGATTCTCTCACATGAGAATACAATTCCAGAGCTTGCATTCTTTTAAAAAATTTAAACTGACTTTCCTTGCAGTCCACCGAAGACTGATTATACAAAATATAGATTGGACTTCTAGTTGACTTTCACCCTAAGAACTATTTTCTGCAATTTTATTATTTTTTAAACAGACCCTGTAACTGAAATATATGCTTACTGATTTGTAAGACTTCAAATGTGAAGTCATTTTCTGATTCCAAAAATTCCATATATACTCGATTTTCAAATCAGAGAAACCATGAACAAATTAAACACAGACTATGTTGATGATGCAATACAAAAATTTACATTTCAATTTCTAAAATTACAATTCCTTACCACTGATGCTAATATAGCTCTGGGTCATGTCTGATACTTACTTTATCAGGTATGAGATGTTCAGGTAACTGGGCCAGGGTTCTTCTCTCTACTCCCTTCAAATATCTCTGCACAGTTCATTTATCTAAAAAAACAGAGTTCAGCTTTTCAGAGAACTTTAATCAAATCCAGAATATTCTCTCGTGTGCCTCCGTAGCACTGAACGCACTGCCACACTTACCATAGAAGGCCACCCAAACCTTGGCGGAGTAAGTGAAGGAATGAACGTTACATATGCTTTCTCAAGTCACTTTAGACCTCAGGGACAGTGCATTTATAAACCTTGAGAATGAGTGTTTCCATGGTAAGGTTCAAATATATAATTCTTCTTCACACGAAGAAAGAACAGAAATAACAGAATAGCTCACTTTGTGTTATGTCATATTGTCTAATGCATGGTTTAAAAAAATAAGTCCTATAAAATAAGCAGTTAGGCCTAGAGACTTCATTCAATTCATGTTAGGAAAACAAAAGCAATTCTTTGGTAGTACTGGGCATAGAACCTAGGGAGTGCTGATCTATATCTGAACCTCTATTTAAATCATGTTTGAAATACGGTTTCACTAATTTGCCCAGGCTGGGCTTGAAATTGCAATTCTCCTGCCTCTGCCTCCTGGGTAATTGACATCACAGTCATGTACCACTGTGCTGGGCTAAAAACTAAGCAGTTTTGTTTGCCAAAATACTTTATGGTTGGTGCTGTGTACCCTCTATTGCATCACTTTGGAAGGGGACATAATTCTGATAGTTAACTTTTATTTATCTGAAAATTAATCAATAGGTCCAAACATGTCAGTTCCCCCTTCCATCATAAACTTTCCCAACCAGCATTTTACACAGTGGTTTTAGAAGCTACCCATGATCTTTGACCAGATTTATTATCCATTTCAATAAGGACTGAAAAATATTTACTTTCTAATTTTACTATGTTGCGAATGACCTGAATGCTATAGTCTACTCTAAGAAACTTCTTCCAAATTAATTATTTGTTACCCTGAAATACAATTTTCCTGAAAAACATTTGGTAAATACTTGATTTTTGTCTCCTTATTAATTTTCAGAATACAAAGTTGGTATTGTGGCAAACCAATGAAGTCAGCACTGTGAGAAACTCATAGATTTTCACATAGTTGATCTGTTTTATACAGTAATGTCTGTTTGGCTCTCAAAATTTCCCATTTATGTCAAGAACTTCTTCAAGTTGGCCCCTGAGACATTGTGACATGACCCCAGAAGTGCTGATGGCTTCTTTGCTTTTATCCCAAAAAGAGTTTAAAATAATAATAGCAATGTTATTATAAAAATATTACAAAAGCTGTTCAATGTTTTTAATGATTTTCTTGGTTTTTTCCTGCCCTCCCTTCCACCCCTTCACACTTCCCTATTTACAAAGACTTTTTTTCCTTTTTTTCATATTTTTCCCTTATTTCCTTTTCCCTCCTCTTCCCACTACCCCTTTAGCCATTTTCTATTGGGGTCTTATTAAATCACTAAGTTGCTCACACTGGTCTCAAACCTGTGATCCTTTATCCTCAGCCTCTCAGAGTGCTGGCGTTACAGGTATGTGCCACCACACCTGGCTAAGGATACATACTGCTAAAAATGTACAGTCACATTACTGTTCTAAAGTCCCTTGAACTACATCCTCCCAATGCTCATTCACGTCATTAGTTTTGATCATCAGTACGTGATGTCTGCACTGACATGCTGTAAGATAAAGATACAAACATCTCCATTTTTCCATTTCTTCAAATATTTAATTAGCCCACTTCCTCACAGTCCCACAATTTGCTGTCAGATTTCAGGTTATTAGCATATATAATTGACTCTACAAACACAAATTATGTTTGCTTTGTTCACAGGTTGACTACAAATGTTGAAAACCACTAAATAGCTTTTACATTATGGTATCTATGTAAATATATTGTTTGAATCCGGTTCAAATTTTCATTCTTATTTTTCATGGCTTGATCAAAGTATATTTGTATAATAGAAATTAAATTTATTTTTATATACTATCCCTAGATTACTTAAGATTATTTCATAGTTAATTTGCTTTATATTTTGCCATAACTTGGGTTGGTTATATTTCCTAGAGTTTCTAATTGCCTTTCTTTCTTTTTTTTTTTTGGTACCACAGATTGAACTCAGGACCTTGAATTTGTGAGGCAGGCATGGCACTGAGCTAAATCCCCAGCCCTGACTTTTTTTTTAAAACAATGACGTTATCATATCTTAAGCTGCTTTTAAACATAGATCATCTGAATATTGAAAGAGCCAGGTTTCTGCTGCCACAACTACAGGTAGAGGAGGCCCAGGCATGGTGCCAATCTGACCAAGTACCTGTGCCATGGCTTTCCTAGAAATGCCTGCAAAACCACCCAGAGAGGTGCTGTGACCTAGGCTGGATGTGCACAACGTGACACATGGGCCAGGAAAAAGCTAGCAAGAAAGACTTTTTGTTCTCTTCTCCCTGAATATGGATTGTTCTGGGACACTGTAGTTCATATGGCCTCTCTGAAGACCACCTGGAAACAAAAAACCAGTTGCACAAGTAAAAAACTATTATAAATTTCTATAATTTTATCTCAGTGATGTAAAATTACAGGTTTTCAGAGGGATCAAAGGCAAACTTCTCTGACTAGTTTGCCCTCCTGAACTGCCAGTTGATGTCTTAACTTTAGAAAACGTGTATCGCACTGCTAAGTGTATACATTTGAGGCAAAGCACTCATTCATTTATCCAGCAAATATTTGTGATAAATCTCTGCTAGATACACAGAATTCAGAAATAAAAGATATAGTCTCATCCTTAAAGAGATTATTTTAAATAGTTATACATATATTCATGTGTACTCTTGTCATCTTTCAGTTACAATGTATCTTTCTGTGTTTTAATTTCTGGAAAAAATTTTCTCAGAGCCTCAGTTCTGCTCCATTTCTAAGGGCTGTTATGACAAGAGAGCTGGCTGCACTCACAATCTCTTTTTCTTTAGCTTACGGGTTTTTTAAAACTTCTCTTTCTGCCAGGCTGAGAAATGCCTGTTCATAACAAAAGCTGGAAATGATGCCAAAGGGAAAAAAGTAACATTTTCTTGTTGATTTGTTCAATATACTAAGCTACTGCAATCATTTTCTCATGCATTTGAGGTAAACAGAGCGAGAGTTGTCTCTTCATTGTACAGAAGAGAAAATTGAAGCCCAGAGATATTAATTTCCTGGCTCATGGGTAATAACATGCAAAATAAGGGCAAGAATCTTGTCACATTTCCGTGACCATTTTTCCCAATGACATTTTAACAGAACTACAAACTTCAGGTAATAGAGTACAGTAATCTCATTATACCTCCTGCTTTTAGCTCTACCTACAGACTGTGCTATGCCTTTGATTAGGAGATCCGTTCTAGAATTTCCAGAATCATAGAATGCTCAGAAGGAGAAATGAGGTGGCTCCGGGAATCCAAGAAACTCAGTCCCCTTGCAGATCGTGTTCCACGCAGTTTCTGCCTAAATCTACTAGTCTTCATTGTTAGGGCTAGTTTTCTTTACTTTTCCCAGCTGCCTGTTGGATCTCTGGTGCATTGCTGGATCTTTATTTCTATCCATGTAGGCCTGATTGTAATCTCACCCCTGTCTGACTCACAGTAGAAATTTATGAAAATGTGTTATATCAGCCTATGAATGTTCTGGAATTCCACTTCCATATTGTTTAAAAAGTTTAGTTCTTGGCTGGGTGTGGTGGCGCATGTCTATAATCCCAGAACTTGAGAGGCCGAGGCAGGAAGATTGCCTGAGTTCAAGGCCAGCCAGTGCACATAGTGAGATCCGGACTCAAAAATAAAAAATAAAAGCTTTAGTTCTTCCATTACCTTTTGACACATGATATTCTATCCATGAGTCGATCTCCTAATTTTTTAAACCAACAAATAACACGAAAACTATTTTCTTCTCCCCCTGCTTCCTCCTTCCCTCCCCGCTCCTCCTCTTCTCCTTCCCTTTCTCCTTCTCCTTCTTTTGGCCAAGGAACTTTGTCAGTCAGGCTGTGAATAAGATTTTCAACCCTTTTATTGTTTTCTCATTTCACATCCTGATGTGTTTGTATTGCTAGATACATAACAACAATGGATTTTCCGACTGTAAGCAAAAGGTATAGTTTCTGTTGTGCTAAGCAAAAAGATTAAAACAAAATAACAAAATAAATGAGTGGGGATGATGTGGGATAATTCCAGAATAGAGAGCAAAGTGGAAGAGCGGGGACCCCTGGGAACAAGAATGAGGAGACTCCAGGGATCCAAGTAGTTGAATGAACTGACAGGCTTGTCAGCATGTGATGCTGCAGTGAATCAGGTCCACCCACTTTCCTGTCCTATAGTCAGAGTGCTAGGGACTCAAATTCCCGTGAGTGAAT
The DNA here is from genome assembly GCF_012274545.1 of Fukomys damarensis. NCBI lineage: Eukaryota > Metazoa > Chordata > Mammalia > Rodentia > Bathyergidae > Fukomys > Fukomys damarensis. Next base: position 45,541,708 of record NW_022900927.1, on the reverse strand, counting down.
CTGATTTGTCTGGTGTTTGAATCTGAATTGTCACGTATTCAAGCTCTCACTGGGGAAAACCTTGACCACCAGTCCCCCAGGACTGCAGACAATTGGCAAGACTGAATAATTTCCAAAGCATATAGAGTGCTATGTCAAAAATTCAGGGAAATGGATTGTAACTGTTCAATTTGCAGAAAATGGTGGAAAGAACAATGAAGTAAAATTAAGAAATTGAAGTTCAAATTTCAGTTGCTTCATTATTTAGCTGTCTGACCTCACCATACTATTTCATATTTCTATAGTTCCACTTCTTCCTCTACAAAACAAGAAGCCTAGAAAAGAAGATAACAAATGCTCTTCTTAAAGGTGGGTTTCCCTACCCCGCCAAAGAAGTGTTTTTCTAAATTCCAGAAGTTGTGCGTGAGTCTAGGCTAACAATGCTATACTTGGGTGGCTTACAGACTTTAATCCTTTCCCTTTCTTCTAGGAAGCCTCTTTGGTGGGTGAGCAGGCATAGCATTGCACACCTCTGCAGCGTTCCTTCTTGTCCTTGTTCTCTCTCCATTCTGTGCTAACTTCAGGCTAGCTCCGTAGTCCTGGCCTTGCTTTGGTCAGTCTCTTCTGACACATGATATTCTATCCATAAGTCGATCTCCTAATTTTTTAAACCAACAAATAACACCAAAACTATTTTCTTCTCTCTCCTCCCACTCCTCCTCCCCTCCCCTCCCCCCATTCCTTCTCCTTCCCTTTCTTCTTTTGACCAAGGAACTTTGTCAGTCAGGCTGTGAATAAGATTTTCAACCCTATTTTTTCCTTCTAGATTAATTAAACACAAAAAATTCTAAGAGTTTTCTATTTCCATCCAAAAGAGACATGGAATTGGACCTGAGTAAAAAGCTGAGACACCCTTTCTCCCATCTTACACACTTCATTACAGACAACAATCATTCATTCAGTGATCATACATACTGGCTGAATCAATTCCGTATATTGTCACTGAGGAAAATAAGTCATTCCTTCATCCTCTAGTATTTATTTTGTATTAGCTACTCAATTCAATTTGGTTAAAAATGCAAATATATAAGAAGTATAATCTCACCCGGTAGGATCTTTTAGATTTTTAAGGTTAAATGAAAAATAATGGGGCCCTAAAATATAAGACTGAATACAATGAGTGTCATAAGACAGTAATAACACAGTGTACCAAGTGTAAAGATAAGAGTAATTGTTTCCATTCCTGTGAACAGAGGAGGCATTACGGGACAAGAGTCTCTGAATGAGGATGCAAGTTAGGGGAAGCAGACCCCCATTTTCCACTCTTGCTTCCCACCGGTCTGTTTCCCAAATGGGAACAATGGCTCACAGTTCCTGACTTATTTGTGTCCAACTCGCTGATGACACTGAATAAAAACCATCCCTCTCACTGTTTCTTATAAGGCTGTTCATGGCTTGGTCTTCTCCTGACACCTTCACCTTCATTTATTAGTTTTCAGCCATGTTAGTCTGCTTTCTAAACCTTGGATTTTGCAAGGGATTTGCCGAAGGGAAGTCTTTGCCATTTTTGCTCAGAGCTCTCTGTCCACAGATTGTATGTGACTGATGCTTTCTTGTTACTGAGGTCTCCCACCAAATCACTTTAGTGAGGCTGTCTGTGATCCTAAACTAAATTACTGCTCTTCTAGGGCTCTATGCCAACCCTCTATCTACATTGCTTCTCTTATACTACCCCAAAGTCCCTTATTTGTCTTGTTTTTAAATTTATGTTTCCTTAACTATAGTTCTATTGTTTTTTAATGTGTGATGTGCTTTTATGTGGGAAAGTAATACTAGTATTTTGCTCTGTTAGTATTCAATTTATTAATTTTATGATTATACTGCATAGTAAGTTTTTAAAAATCCTCTAAATACAAATGCAACAAAGTAAAATTTTTCAAACATTTGAGTATTATTTGCCAAAATTTTTTTCTAAACATTTATATTTTAGGTTATATCAAGGTTTTCAATATCTTAAGAAAACAAATGGCAAGCTATTATATAGATTTTTAAATTGGTAAATACATTTACTAAAACAAGGAATAAAAGTGCCCTATGTTGTTTTTGCTTTTATTTTTATTATTTCTGTTTGTCTTCTTAGACTTTCATTAAAACACCTGCCTGTGTTTTAGGATATGAATCATGAAGAGTTGAATTCTTTGCTGGGTATGGTGTTGATTAGGTATGCTAAGGTGATTTCTTGGCTGCTAAATTCTTTTATACAGTAAAAATCTAATAATTTACATAATGGGCCTTTTCTCTTTTTAAAGTTTTAATTTTTTGAGAGTTGGAAGATTTCCAAGAGATGAAGAATTCTTAAGAATTTAATCTATTCATTGCCTTGTCATTTTGATGTATTAGTGTGGCTCATTGGTACTACTGAAATGTTATATATTTCTTATTAGTAGTTTATTATAATTAGTTGGCCCATCAAGAATGGTCAACACCTAGCAGATGAGGAATTGAGTCTGCATAGTCAGCTCTGCTCTTTTGTTCATTTGGTTAATTTGTCATTTTAAGACACTCTTTGGACCCTCTTTGACTTGGTTATTGTGTGTGACCACTAAAGCTGATTAGCTGTAGACACCCTTGAAATCTGATTAATTGTATGTGTTGATTAGACCTTCCCTTTCTTGTTACTAAGGCTACTCTGCTGGAATAATTTGCTCTTCTTAAGTACTCCGTGGTCACTAAAGAAAGGACACATGTAAACTTTATAGATAAACATTTAATCCACACTTTTCCTTATGTATTCAAATCAAATAATTAAGCAAGTTATGTTAAATTTATTCTCTTTTCTGGATTATAGCATCTTTTTGTGAACATGTATAAACTTTTAATGCTTGAGAATTATTAGGAATAAAGACTCATATTCAACCTATTTAAATACTGTGAATGTCATAAGAATTGTCATTAATGTTCAAATGATATAAATTTATCTAGGAAGGGCCCCAGTACTTTGTTTCTCTTTATTTCAGCACTTTTTTCTGACATTCTAAAACAAGCATCCTTGCATTTAGCAACAACCTCTTTGGAGTTCAACATCATATATAAAATAAGAAGCAGCAAATGGAGGTTCCATACTCACTGTTTTTTTTTTTTTTTTCTATCCTAAAAGTTGGACTCATTAGATTTCTTTTTCCCAATAAGTTTATTGGTCAATTGGGCTGTTTCCAAGTTTTAGGTATTACAAACTGTACTGCTATAAACTTGGGTGTGCATATATTGCTGTGATATGGTCTTTTAGTTCTATTGGAAAGATGCCCAGCAGAGGAATAGCTGGTCAAATGGAACCTCTAATCTTAGTTCATTGAGCTATCTCCATATTGATTCCCACAGTGGTTGCGTGAGTCTGCACTCCAACCAATAATGGAGAAAGGTTCCTTTCTCTCCACAACCCTGCCAGCATTTGTTATTGGTTGATTTCTTGATAGCAGCCATTCTTTCTGGGGTGAGGTGGAATCTCAGTGTTGTTTTCATCTGTGTCTCCCGAATGACCAGTGATGTTGAACATTTTTTCATGTATTTATTTGCTGCTTTTGTTTCTTTGTCTGAGAAATGGCTATTCATTTCAGATTCATATTTTTGAATTGGATCTTTATATTTGGGAGGCCTGATGTTTTTGAATTCTTTATATAGTCTAGATAATAGTTCTTTGAGGAGTAGCTGGTAAAAATTTTTCAAACACTGTAGGTTGCCTCTTAGCTCTGTTGGTGGCTTCTCTTGAGGTGCAGAAGCCTTTTAATAAGATGAGGACCCAGTTGTTGATCCTCTGTGCCAGTTCCTGTGCTATTGAAGATTTGTTCATAAAGTCATTTCCTATGCCAATATCTTCAAGAGTTCTACCTATCTTCCAGGAAGTTTAGTGTTTATGTTTTAATATTTAGATCTTTAATCCACTTAGATTTTAGTTCAGTGCATAGTGAACTATTAATAGGGGTCTTTGACAAGTTGAAATCCAATTTTTCCAGCACCAATTAAAGAGGCTATCTTTCCTTCAGTGAGGATGGTTGGCTCCTTTGTAAAAAATGAGGTAGCTGAGTATGTCTGGAGTTGTTTCTGCATCTTCTAAACTATTTCACTCATCCTCAGGTCTGTTTCTTTGCCAGTACCATGCTTTTTCTCACAGTGGCTTTGTAGTGTAGCTTCAAGTTGGGAATTGTGATACCCCTGCC
>NW_022900927.1:45531338-45537432 GCF_012274545.1 Fukomys damarensis | reverse complement strand
TTTTTTTTTTGTCATCTATGTAGAGTATCATATTATCACCATATAATGACAGTTTAGCTTTTTGCTTTGCTATCTTTATTGCTTTTATTTCTTTCTCTTGTCTAATTGCTGTGGCTAATGTTTACAGAACTATATTCTTGTCTTGTTCCCGATTTTAGCATGAAGATTTTCATTTAGTATGATGCTGGCTGTTGGTATTTCTTACATAGCATTTATCAAGTTGATATAAAGACCATCTATTCCAATTCTTTTTTTCTTTCTTTTTTTTTTTTTGTTGTTGTGTATTTTGGTACCAGGGATCAAACTTGGGACCTTGTACTTGTGAGGCAGGCAATGGCATCACTGAGCTAAATCCCCAGAACTTTATCCCAATTTTCTGCAGGGTTTTTATTATAAATGGGTGTTCAATTTTGTCAAATGCTTTTTCTGCAACTGTTGAGATGATCATATGATTTTTGTCCTTAACTCTGTTAATATAGTGTATTACATTTATTGATATGCATATGTCAAACCATCCTTGCATCCCTAGGATGAATCTGACTTGGTCAGGATGTATGATCTTCTTGATGACCCTCTGTATTCTATTTGCCAGTACCTTCTTGAGGATTTTTGCATCTATGCTTATTAGGGAGATTGGCCTGTAGTACTCTTTCTTGGTTGGATCTTTCCCTGGTTTTGGAATCAAAGTAACACTTGCTTCCAGGAATGAATTTGGAAATATTGCTGCCTTTTCAATTTCATTGAAAAGTTTAAAGAGTAGTGGAAATAGTTCTTCTCTAAAGGTCTTGTAGAATTCAGCATTAAAGCCATCAGGATCTTGGCTTTTTTTTGTTGGTAAATTTTTAATTATGTTTTCAATTTCATTCTTTGTAATTGGGATGTTTAGAATTTTTATATCTTCTTTGTTCAATTTTGATAATTCATATTTATCTAGAAATCTGTACATTAATTCTGTGTTTTCTATTTTATTGGAATACAGTTTCTCAAAGTAGGTGTTGATGATAGTCTGGGTTTCTGGTGGATCTGTTGTGACTTCACATATTTCATTCTGAATTGCATGGATTTGAGAGAATGAAAAAGAAGAAAAGAAAAAGAAGGAAGAAATCCAAATTAGGTCAGGAACAGGAATAAAAAGGGAGATGTAGAACAATGTGGGAGAGCAAGACAGTCAGTGAGAGAAAGAAAAGAAAAATTTGAAGAGAATATAAAAATTAAAATTAAAAATAAGAGAAAAATAGTTTTTAAAATACAAAATAAAAATGAAGGTCCTCCTTTAGGGTATGTCTCTGCTGTCACAATAGACAATGTGGGCAGCAGTGTGCAGATCTAAGTCAATTAGAGATTCAGGCTGAGTTTTGGCTGCAAAGCCCAGGTTGAGCTCCCTGACCTCCTGCAGGGTTGAACTCTGCAAGTTTCTGCTGCAGGTTCCTGCCGCCCTTCCCCGGAAGATAGCCCAAGTTCCACTGTGTGGCGGTGATTCCTCCAACTTATCAATTATGGTGGTCTGGTGTGCTTTTATTGCAGAGAATCTCTTTGCTCTTCCAGTGGGCTTCAGTTTTCATCAAGAAACCTAAGAGAGGCCCTCTTTCTGTTGTTCACTCCTACTCTATCTTCTGGAGCTCAGGAAAATGGCCTTTATGACCCCCTGTGCCTCTGTGGTGTGGATCCAGCTACTGGAGCAGCCAGGAAGACAGAGGCAGCTGGTGAGGGTGTTTGGTGGTGGTATGGTGGCCCTGGCGTTGGTGCTGCAGGCACCTGCGTGGCTCCACTTCCTGCTTGGAGGCCTGGGGTCGTGGTGGGGTAGCAGTTCAGCTCCATGCAGCTCAGCTCCTCAGTGGTCCTCTCATCACTCATTTAGCTTTCAAGGAGTACTTATTTTATGTGCATATGTGTACCTGTATTATACAATTTAGAAGCCAAAATACCCATGCCAGAAGGTTATATTGAGATTTGTGTCACTCATAATATAGAATTAGGGTGCATGTTATGAATTTATATTTTTTCCTTTTATTATGTTAGATGTTCATAGAAATTAATATGAATATACAAATACATTTTATTAATATATGCAACTGCATATCCTAATAAGAGTATATTTATGAAAGTATTAAACTAAAAAGGTAGATGCTAAAGTTTTTAGACATGGAGGTTTCTGGGAAGATGGTCTTGGAGTTTTAAAATTTCCTATATAAACAAGGGCAGGTATTAGGATAGCAGTGACCAAAACACAGACAATATGCAACATTAAACTAACACTGGTTATTTACAAACCATTAAACAAGGGGTTTATTTATAAGCCCTGATGTCTAAGAAAATGAGGACCAACTATAGTGGAACCTTGGTTCATGAATGTTTTTGTTTGCAAACAATTTGAAATTGGCAAAATTTTGTTTTTATCTGTGAACTCTGCATCGGTTGATGAACATGATTGTGGCTATCTTGTTTGCATGAACGCAAACATGGCCATTTTCCCCCAAATTGTGGAATGAATTAAGTTTGTGAACTGAGGTACCACTGTACTACCAGGAAAGACCATGTGGCTTCAGCAATCATTTAAGAGAAAGCAGAGGAAAGACAGGGAAGGTTCTGATGTCCCTGAGGGCTGAACAGTACCCAAATCATCAGCAATATTCCTTCCAATGTCAAATCTTGTACTAAATAGAAAATACAGTGCTATGAGTATAACTTGAATATAAAAAGGAAGGAAATATTAGGGAGAAGAAACTAGAATTATGAGATGTCCAGATGTTTTAAAGCAACAGAAAAGCTCTGGAGCCACAAAACTATGACAGATATCCTAACTTATCTTCCCTTTCCAATAGAGAATAGTATATAGCATGAAAACCATAACTGGAAAGAATTTTGACCAAATTCCACTAATGTTTTTATAATAAAAAAATAAAATGAGGAGCAAAACAACATGTCTGCAAACAATGAGAGCCTGCCAGGATCAACTACACACAAAATTGATGAAAACTATAACCAAGATTTAAAAAGAGAGACACAAACCTGGGCATGGTGCCACCCTGTGAAATCCCAGAATTCTGGGAGGATGAGGCGGGAGGATCACAATTTTGAGCCCAGCATGAGAAAACTTAGAGTCTTAGAGAAAGCCTGTCTCAAAATAGAAAAACTTTAAAAAGGGATGGGGTTGTATCTTAGTATGAAGACCTTGGGTTCGATCTGGGGCGGGGTTCATTTAGGTCAATAGCTATGAAACAAGGAAAAAAGGCTTAAATCACAATTATACAAACTTTACAAAATGAGATAACTGGGAAGAGACATAAGAATAAACACATTTGAAATCTGAGCTCACAGAATGTAGAAAATGGTTTATAAAACAAAAAGAATTTTAGAAGTAAAGATTAAACCAGGAAGAATATGAAAGGGAATTAGTGAACAGATAGTTAATGCCTTAGAGAAGTAGAAAATAAGTAAAATGCAGTATAAAGAAAGAAAGTGTTAAAAAGTATCTGAAGGACAGTGGCTGGTCTAGATTGGGGCAACAAAGATTCAACATATAAACTAGATCCTCAAGAGAAAAAGTAAAGTTATAGATGAGAACAAAATTGGAAAATATAAATCAGGCTTTCAGCAAAAGATAGCTTGAAACTAAGGTGACATGGTACACACTATATTCCTGCTTATAAAAGTGTTAATTCTATTTTGAACTGAACTCCTTGTAATACTCTGTCAAATGCAGTCCACAGAACTAATACTACTAATATTTTGGAGTCTTAGATTCTGATAGGTGCATGAGCTGCCTTCCAGTTTATTTCTGGGTGACATTTTGTCATACGTTTGGCTACTGTACCATATTAACCTGCATGTTTACAGCCTCAGATAGAGGGATTTTTATCATCCTGCTCTTCAGCTAATGCCATATATTCATTATTATTTCAGCACCCCAGATCTGGTACTAATACTACACTAATTGGGAGGGACTACATTATGGTGCTGTAATCCATAATTCCTAAATCTTAGTAGCATGAACAAGAAAGCTTTTTATGTCATGTTGTGCCTCTGATGCAGGTTGGCTGGCTTCTTTCCTTCATTATTTTTTTACTCTAGGACTGGATCATAACCGGCAACAATTAACTGTTGCAATTAGAAAGGGATTCATATTTTATTTATAACTCCCTCATAAATAATAAAATAATCTGGTATAAACACAAGAGACCAAGAAGTATTTTCTAGAATGGATCTGGAAGGGGGATAGAAGTATTTATCAAGAAGTACTAATGAATTTCAACTCAATTAGAAAAAAAACCTGCTCTTTTGTATCTTGCTTTTATCAACTAACCATATTTTAGAGATCTTCCAATCAGTAAATATTTAGTTCATTTTCCTAGTCATATAGTAATCCACTGTATAGCTTATTTAACCATTCTGCCACTGGTGACTTTTTAGAATGAATATATTCTAAATACCTCTATACTAAACATCTTAGTGCATAAATCTCGTTGCCTTAGTTGCATATACTTTAAGATATGAGAAAGCAGAAAGCAGCCCCTAAGTTTGTCTGGCACTCACAGCTAGGCCACCTGTTTCTCCTGGTGGACATAAATAATCTCCTAGGATGCCAACATCACTCAAGATCACTATGATACTATGATAAAATTATTATAAAAAAGAATACTTTATAATTTTGTCTAAACACAAATAAAAACAAGACCACTGTAAAAATACCACAAATTATTGGATATCCCCTTCTCTACCTAGGAAGACTGGCTGCTGCTTATTTTTAGTTACTTATTACAACTTTAGAGTCATTCTAATCTGCCCTTCCTCTTCCTAAAATGGCAATACCTAAATGTAGAAGTGCACCCAATTCCTGAAACTGTGCCCCAAATTATCCAACGAAAACCAAAACCATGTAATGAGAAGCTAGGAATGACTCCAGCAGCTCTCTGAGGTATTTTTCCTTGCTGTAACACATAATGAATCCAACTAGAGTTGTTCAACTACTGCTGTGTCCTTGGTGCTCTCTGACTGGAGCAAACTCATAGATCCTATCCTTGAAGTCAAATTATGCACTGATAAGGCAGTGAGTTTTAATATGGAGTTATTGTCAATTTCCTTCAAAGAGATTTTAACAGTTTATACTCCTGTCAATGGGACAGAAAATGTATTTTCCAAAATTTCTGCCACAAGTCTACAACACCAAACTGTTTAATCTTTGTTAACCTGATGTGTAAAAAGTGTCTATTCTTTTTATATAAATTTCTGTAATTACTACTAAAGCTAAGCATCCTTTCATATTGTAAGCTATTTTTTTCCTGTTGATAAAACTTATGCTCAGTTTCTTATTTGGTTTATATTTTCTTTAATTTGTAAGAACTCTTGAAATAAAAAGAATGTTATTTTTTGTATGTGTCTTATCAGTTGCATGTATGTTACTAGCCTTATTTTTAAAAAATTTACTAGCCTTATTTTTAATAAAATTATGGTAGTGTAGATGTGTAAACATTTTTCTCTGGTGCTGTAGATTGGACCCACAGCCTTGCATGTGTTAGGCAAATGGTCTAACAATGCACTACATTCCCATCCTGGCATATGGAATGGAAAAATTTTTTTTCCTCATTGAGTTTTTTGGTACATTTCAGGTATACAGTACATTCTTCATTGGGCTCTTGTACCTTTACATGACAGGGCTATACTCTTAAGTGCAATAAATAAATCATACATGTGTAAATACCAAATAGTTTCTCTGGTGTGAAAATCTGTAAGTGGAATAGAATTTTTTAGTTTTTTTTTGTTGTTAAATTCATTTAGATTATTTTTTAAGGTTTCCAAGTTTTATAGTTTAAGTCAGACCTTTTAAAATTATAACAGTAAAAATTATATTTTCTTCTAGTCCTTTTACAGTGGATATTTTCTGTTCTTACATCTACATTTCTGTAGCAATTGGCTTTGATCCCCACATCTTCCTCATTGAAATCTCCACATTGACTAGCACTATTTTTCTTATCTTTGACTATTAATTCATTATTTTCTTTTCAGTTTCCTCAATGGTTTTTCCTTAATCTGGTGGACAGTTAGTGTTTGTGGCTCTGAGTGTTTCCCTTTCTTTTTTCTTTTTTTTTTTTTTTTT
>NW_022900927.1:45510348-45531209 GCF_012274545.1 Fukomys damarensis | reverse complement strand
TTTTTTTTTTTTTTTTTGGTACCTGGGATTGAACTCGGGTCCTTGCACTTGCAAGGCAGGCCACCAAACCGCTGAGCTAAATCCCTGGCCCATCCTTTCTTTACAGTAGTAATCTTTAAAGAAAATACTGTGAAGGTACTTGTGTATTCTCATAATGTGTTATTGGCTGGGATTGTTCCAGGGGAGTTCCTGAAGTTCTGAATGTCTTATATGTCAATTCTATTCATAGGCAATAGTAGTCCAGAGTAGAGTCTACAACCTCATGGTTGGTATTTACTTACAAGAAATCACTCTTTTGCCCCTTTCTGGAAAGAGAAATTTATTTTCTTTTGTAGGACTTGTTTTTTTCTAAGGAGGTATAGCATGAAGTTGTGAAGTCTGGAACATAATAGGTATTTTTCAGCTATAACAGAAGATCCTGAATCTTCTGATTGCTTCCATGTGTTGCCTAAGCATACAGCACACACCTTGGAAGGCTGAGGGGAGAAATGGGAAAAGCGATGTTGACATTATTTAAATTGCTAATGCCTAAATCCCAATGTACATTTGGATTTTCCACGGGAGACACTAACTCTCTTTTAAAAAGACAGTAGAAACTGGATTTTCTATCCCTCGTAACAAAAGGGCTCCCTATAGTTTTTTATATTGTCTCTTGATATTCATAATGGTTCTGACTTTTAATATCATTTGACTCTAAGCTAGAGGTTGTACATGGATAGGCTCTGGGCTGATTGTGGCTCATACCTTTCTTTTGGCCTGCACCAAAATGGACCTCAGACATCTTTCCCTTTAATTTGAATTACTTGCCAAATTTGACACTTAAACAAATTTCCATAAATATGCATATTTGTCAAAAGCGGGCCTATGATTTCAACATTTGGTTGAAACTAGATAACCATGGATGTATTGAGATGAGCATAATGGCTCCAATTTCCATAGTTTCTTCACCTCCATTACCTTACACTGAACAATGTTCCTTTGTTTCTTTTCCTATCTGGACTCCTTGAACTATTTATTTACTCACTTAACATGTGGATTTGCTGTATTGCCCAGGCTGACCTCAATCTTGTGGTCTTTCTGCCTCTGCCTTCCAAGTAACCAGGAATATAGGGATGCACCTGGTTCTCCCTGGGTTTTTGAATTTGTGATCCCTCCCCATTATACGGCAGATATCAGGGATGGAAAACAGCGTTAGGGCTTGTTTCAATACAGAACAAGAAATCTGTGATCTCTAGAGGTCATCTTTATTACCTTAGATTATTCTCTATCTTCTTCAAAGTTTTCAGAGAATGGCTATTCCTATAGGGAAATTTTAGTTTAAAATTTTTAATTTAAAAATTAAAAATTACTTTTTCCAAAACTGAGATTCGAAGACAGTTAAAATAAAAAAGCTTAAAGTTAATTTCATCTGGTTAATTTGATGCATTATATATGCAAAAATCTCATCTCATAATTGAATGCTTCTCTAATGAACATGCTAATGGTGACATAAAGCTTTTTAGATTTAAAAAGATCTAAAATTATCACACCATTCTTGTCTCCAACTCATTTTACTTCATATAAATCCACCTTGACTGAGCTAAATGACACTCTGTTGCATACTTGAGTTCTTTGTAAAGGCTACACTAACAAGCAGATGTAATTACAAGATGCTCTCTGCCCTTACCAGAGAGAGAATGAAATTAATCCTAGGCAGGTGACATGGCAGGGAAGATTGTTTTCCCCTCTTAATCAAGGGAGGCAGAGACATTTTCTAAGAGAGTCTGAATTCTGTCCTGGTAAATGACTAGGCACCCAGATTCCCACATTTACAACTGGTAGCACTAAGCAATATTATTGTACAAATAAAAGCTTTCCCACTCTCTCTCTCTCTCTCTCTCTCTCTCCCTCTCTCTCTCTTTTTGGGTACTGGGAATCAAACTCAGGACTTTGCACTTGCAAGGCAGGTTTGATGCCACTAAAAATATTTCTTTTTTAAAAAAATAAAAATCTATCACATTTAAAGTTTTGTTTTGGTATGATACAGACATTTAAATATGTAGATGTAGTAAATATTTTAATGTGTACACTGCAATGTTACATGTCAAAATTAACTTAAATATTGTATAAATACTTTATAAATATAATGCATGAATATTCTCTCCCATTTAAAATAAAAATACACATTAGTAGGTATGTTAAAAACATATAGCTAAACCTCACCCCACAAAGAATGGCTGCTATCAAGAAATCACCCAATAACAAACGTTGGCATTGTTGTGGGGAGAAAGGAACCCTTCTCCATTGTTGGTGGGAGCGCAGACTGGTGCAACCACTATGGAAATCAATATGGAGATACCTCAAAGAGCTTGGACTAGAGGTTCCCTTTGACCCAGCCATCCCTCTGCTGGGTATCTTTCCAAAAGAACTAAAAGAATCACATCACAGAGAAGTATGCGCACTCATGTTTATAGCGGCACAGTTTGTAATACCTAAAACTTGGAAACAGCCTATTTGCCCATCCGTTGGAAACTGGATAAAGAAGATGTGGTTTTTCTATAAAATGGAATATCACTCAGCCATAAAGAATGAGAAAATAGATTCATTCATAGGAAAATGGATACATATTGAAGATATACTCCTAAGTGAAATAAATAAGGCACACATGTGTAAACACCGAATAGTTTCTCGAGTGTGAATAATCTGCAATAATACATAAGATCCTAATAAGATTACTGACATTGAGAAATGGGAAGAAAGGAGCTAAAGGTGTAGGGAAGGTGTGATGGGCAGGGGAAGGGTAATAAGGGAAAAGAAAAAAATGTGAGATAATAAAAAGATGAAAATAAAGTGTTTGTAGATGGGGAGGGGAGGAAGGGGTGAAGGGAGGGCAGGGTTAAGGGGAAAAAATGAGAAGGAAGACTTGTCATGTAGAGGTACAAGATCCCAACAATGAATATAACTGTACTGTATCCCTAAAATGTACCAATAAACTCAATTAAAGCTGAAAAAAAAAAACCATATAGCTAGCTACAAGTAAATTCTTTAAAATATGCCTATAGTTCCTTTTCAACCTACACAAGTCAAAAGTATCTTCTGTAGCTTGGAAATAACTTTTCTAAAACTCAATGACCACATGATGACTATAACTTGAGATCAGAGTTGAGATTTAACATTTCATATTTTCCAGGTGATAACGTGTATGATCCTGGAGATTGAACCCAGGACCTTTGCAGTGAGCTACACCCCCAGTCCTTTTTTAAGAAAATTTTATGTTGAGATGGTGTCTCACTAGGTTGCTAAATCACCTAGGTTGTACTCACACTTGTGATCCCCCTACCTTAGCCTTCCACTTAATATATATTGCCTGCTAATAGGAGATTCAGAACTGTACAATGTAGCAATACCCTTAAGTTTCATTTTTCTAGATCTTAGCCTCACCTCCTTTTGTAGATATCATTTGGAGTAGAAGTTTCTCAATACCTACATCTCAGAGAGCGTCAAATTGCAACCTCATTAATAATTCACTTCTCAATTTGTTTGCATCAATAGAGATTTTTAATATCTTCCTTTCCCAAATTTCTCCTTCTACCTCCTTCTTTTTCTTAAAAGTTTCAAGTAATTTTTCTTTCCTGTGTATATGTATGTTAGAGGGTGCTAAAGATTGAACCTAGGGCCTTATGCATGCTAAATAAATGTTCTACTACTGAGCCAAACTAAATAATTTTAAAAACAAACTGGTAACTACTCAAGTAAGTAAAAAGAACACACTTTCCAGTACTCTATGGAATGCTATTTTTCCTCTTTCTTCTTTAGTCCAAAGACTAGTAATTCTCTGTAATAGGATAATGCATAGTCATTTGAAACCAGATTATTTTCTTGATAAGCTGTAATGAAAAGTATCAATTTCCTGGATACAGATAGATAACATTTTTTCCGCTGTGAAGACTATGATAGCAAGATTTTTAATTATGGACTTTTCATTGCTTTGGCATCCTTATCAAATAATTATTTTCTACCAACCTCATAAAACAGCATTCTCAAAATACTGAATTTATTAATTCATGTTTGATAACTTTTGTTGTTTTCACTTACTTGTTTCAACATATAAAAGGTGGCAGTATAATATACCTATGGTACTAAGCAATGATATAATTGAGAGGCTATTTTAGGTAGAAAGAAAAAATAAAAAGCTTTTGTGATGAAATACAACGTTCATCTATTTAAAAAATAAAACAATGAAAACTTTCACAGAAAAATGCTAATCTGTCTTTTAACGTGTGAACAGGACTCATGAATACTTGATCAATGATTTGGGAAGGAGATAATCTGAAAAGAAAATATGCCTACTTAGTGCAGTAAAGGAGCTCTTAGGTTAAGAAGGCACTGTCTTGGGACAGTTGATTAGTACAGGACTAGAATTATTGAATGACAAAGGATGTTTTCAAAGAAGGCTTCAAAGAGGACAGAGGTAAAGACAAGATAAAATCTAGATTACTCCCCCAAAATTGGTCTTGGTAATAACTGAGAGCTGGACCTAAAAGCATAGATCTGAAAGAGGAAACAAAGGAAAAAGATTGCTACCAGGGCCTGACCTAGAAGATAGTGACAAGATGGTTAGGTTTGTGAGTAAGTTATGGAGACCTAGAACAGAAGTCAGTTGAGGATATGTCTGTGGTGTTATCTATGTGGGATCAGGCTTCTATAAAAGACCAAGTGCAAACCAGTAAGTCAATACTTGAACCACAACAAGAATTGGAAATTGTGGGAAATATCCAAAATCCCTTCATTTGCATAATAAAGAGGATTCAATATATAGAAAAATAAGTGTTTTATGAGAGGCATGGCATTAATCAGTCCTGTGTGCTTGCATAACATTTTGAATGTAGTTTTCTCCCTTAGAAAATAAAAAAAAGGTTACAAAATTCATCTCTTAGGTTATGATTCTGATAGTCTATGAAGCTGCCACTCATGCAAAACCCTGTTGCATTTAATTTGCATACCCATGTTTCTCAATGGGGCAGGAAGCAAGTACCAATCAGTGTAGATATTTGGCAATATCTGGAGACATCTTTCGTAGTCACAACTGGGGCAACGTTACCTGACTGTAGTGGGTACAGGTATGCTGCGTATGCGATGGAAAACCCAGCACAAAAAGAATTATTTAGCTAAAACTGTCAAGAGTGCTGAGACCAAGATACCCTAATATAGCAACTATTCCTTTGCACCCAATTCTTGTTTACTGATTATGACAACAGCCCCCTTTACTAGAAAATATTGGTGTAGGCACCCCACTAGAGAAAATAGGCATAAACTGGGATCAGAGATTTAGGTTAAAACTTACCCTTGAAAAATATCCACTTCTGAGGTTAGAATGTCTTGACCATATTTATCATGGAACATGTGTGGGAAAATAGCCGTGTTTTCAGTACTTTGTAAGACCTGCTCAGAAATGGAAGTCTATTTTGGGAGCCAGGATACATGGATTCCAATGTGTTTGATCATTTTCTGTCATTAACAAATTGTAATTGGAGCAGGTAACTCAGTCACTATTTAGTAGTCAGGAATATAGAGCTAATATTCCTTTTATCTCCTATTGAGTTTTCTATGAAAATCAAATGAAAGGAGATCTGAAAATAATTTGAGAAAAAGTGCTATAAAGATATGAAAAGTCATTCACATTTATATTCTACAATACCTAAAGCATTTTCTCTAGCTAATTTTGGTATAAATTAAACATCAGCTCAACAAAGGTCTGAATTTCAATTTGGGAAACCACAGTGTTAGATATTTTGCTGACTGTAGACAGAAAAAAATTTCTGCTTACAAAAACTTCCATGATTTAGCTTGGTAACTGTATCACTTATCCATGACCCCAATAAGGCTGCACAATAAACAATGACAAAAACCAAAGTGTCATACGACATTAAGTATTTGACTGCTCATCTGTCTAGAATCAGCTGGGGTTTAGCGAGGCAGCTCTGTCTTGGCTTGGTTCACTCGTATCCAGAGGTTGGCTGGCTGTCAACTAATCTAGGACACCTTGGCTGAAGAACAGGGCCTGCTTCATGCATGTCTCATCCTTCTGTAGACTATACATAAGCAGATGCTCATGTCAACAGTAAAGGGCAAGCTTCTGCTTACATTTTCTGTGCTAACATCCCAGGGGTGACAGCAAGGCATGTGTTTAAGCTCAGAGTTCAAGCTTGACAGAACACTTTATTCACAGTTCATGTATACTGCAAATTTACATGGCAAAGGATGTGAACATGAGAGTGGGTAAGATTTGGGCTGAAGGTACACTGTACTTGAGGAAATAAATACAGTCACTGGCTTGGAAGGAATTAGCAAGATTTGATGGAGAGGATTGTACATCACATAGATTTTTTGACTTTTAGTAGGACGATGTTACTAGAAGTAACTCTGAATTGACTCCCTTACAGAGATAATGAGTTTGTCTTATGTGTATGGAAGAGTAAGACAAATACCTGGGTATCAGAGGGCCAGAAAGTGGGCCCGTCAGAGTTAGTGTTTCTGTTTCTCACTGAATTTATACGGGATGCATGGTTAGTTTTCTCCAGTGTATGTGACCAGAAGTAACTGTGTCATTTCCAGATCAAGATGGTTAATAAGTAGGTGTGCATTTACTTTTTCTATAAAAGTACTTCAAGGACCTAGGAGATGTCAAGCTGCAAAATAGGCAGAAGCTAGGTTCCTGTATACCCATGTAGCAAAGGGTAATCTATCAACTGTCAATAACATTTTTGACTGTAGACGAGTTTAAAATAAACAATTGTGTAAAGCCACCAAAAGCTTTAGACTTTTTAGGTAACATTATCCAAATACAACACAATTTTAGCAATAACACCATTATCAATTTAAAATCCTAATAATTAAAAGTATTATGACTACAGTACAGCTTGCCACTTAAATTGAGAATTAAAATCTTTTAATATATTTTCATTAGTAAGTACCCAATCCCCTTGAATATTCCAATAATGACAATCTTACTAACTTCTAAAACAACTGTTTCTCTTTTAACAAAAACTTATTTATTGGAAAAGCTTGCCATATTTGAACTATTTGTCTCTGTATATTCACTGATTTGCTGATTCTAGAATAACTAAGCATAAGCTTATTTCTTTTGGTAGAGGGCATATCTTTTATTATTTAGAGATATGTATAGAGTCTACCTGAAAATTATGACTTTTCTTCTTAGTTCAATCATGGCTTAAATAAAATGAATTAAACTTTCTTTGGGGAACTGACCACAGTAATCATGTATGACCACTTCAATATGCCTAGCAAACTGGTAACCGCAGGCAACATTAACACTATACCAGGTTAATTTTCATTGTGTACTCAAGAAACTAATACATTAAAAAAATCTGAAATACAGAATCAAAGTCACAGAATAAATCAGGGCAAAAACAGACATCTGGGGTTTTAAAGGATTCCAAACACATAGTAGGAAAGAGAGACCACAAATATATAGATTTACAAATATGTGGATTTTGCTATGTTGGGACTTGATAACATTTGAGGTTTTCTTTCCAACTTTTTGACATAAAAAAGGATTTGTATTAACTAAATCAACTAGAAGAATTTTTGTGTAATTTCTAAGAAATTCTGTTTTGAAGTTCTACAATACCAACATCTTGTAACCATTATTTTTATTTATGCTTTCTTCCCCTCTGACTTGAATATTGGTTAAATTATGCAAAGCTTCTGAGAGGAAAGCTTCATATTGAAAATTTCTGACCCCTTTGTGCATTTTTATGAACAACTAAACCTTCGGGGGTTTTCCCTCTTGTGAAATGCTAGAATGTGGGAGACGATGACCTCTACTGGTTATCAGGTAATATAGCCAAAGCCTCCTTGACAAATAGCAGCTGTTTCTCTATGATGCACAGGGAAAAATTACCAGAATGAATTGAAAGTAAATGCTGAAGGAAATAACAGCCTCTTGCTAGTTTCAATGCAGTTTGAAATCTATGTTAAATAATTTCTTTATGTGAAGAAATGCATTTTAAGTCTTACTCCCATCTGGGTTTTATTTTTTGGAGAATAAATGCATAGTTGCTATAGATCTATAAACACATATTTGAAATTTTAAAAGCAATGCTTGAGGTTGCATATTTGCAAGAATATCGAGTTTTAAAGCTCTGTCTAATACAGAACCTATAGTTAATAATGTAGTATTAAATATACTTCAAAATCTGTTAAGAGGTATTTCTCACATTAAATATTCTTACCAAAATAAAATAAATTAACAGTGGTTTGAGTAGAGAACTAACTCTTGCTACAAAGTAAATCAAGCTAGTGGTTTCCCACCGTTGGCCTGTAAATAAGTTCTGCTTTGTGAATATTCTCATGGTCACAATGAAATTAGAAGCCTAAGCTAAATGATAATTTCTCATGAAACTAAATACATAAAATTTAAAGAGCTGTGCTTTATACTATAAAAGGTTGCAACTGTCAATTACCATTTTTTATGAAAATAGAATAGAATAAAATTTAAATTGACAGAAAAAAATTAAAAAACCCAAAATTCAAACAAAACTTATTTAATAACAGGAAAAGTGAACAAAGCTCAGGTCTACCCTTATGCTTTTGAAATTTTGCTTATTTAAAAAAAACTCTCAGTTTGTAGTCACTGTCCTACAAGTTTTTCACTTCCTTAATTCTATCAAAATATCCATCTTATCCTAATATCTTAAGAATGAAATTTCTGAGCTAAGCTTCCTCAGGTCAGAGTTGGTACCTAACTTGCAAAATTCCCCATTTAATAGAAGGAACATTGGCCAAATAACACATGACCTATCATAGCACCACAATAGTTAGAGAACATTTTTTTTCCTCATTGAGTTTATTGGTACATTTTAGATATTCAGTACAGTTACATTCATCATTGGGATCTTGTACCTTTACATGACGGGTCTTGGTTCTCATTTTTTCCCCTTATCCCTGCCCTCCCTTCACCCCTGCTCCCTCCCCCTTTACAAACACTTCATTTACATTTTTTCCATTTTCTCATATATTTTCTTTTCCCTTATTAGCTTAGGGTTAGGGTTAGCTAATAAGAGAACATTTGTATTTTATGAAAATAATTTTTATTCTTATAGTTTTTGAGAAACCTTTTTGAAATCCACATGTATATCAGTGGGAATTATCTTTCAGAATTGAGAAGAGATATACTTTGCCCATCATAAATGAACTGTAATCCCCATAGATTCAAGTTTAATTCAAAAACTCTCTCTCCAGAGCTGCCAAATTTGGCAACCCACATTCTCCCCTCCATTTGCTCTCCTCAGGGGATTCTACATATATTGACCATAATGGTTTCTACTTAGGATGTCTGGAAAAGTAGATAAATGGTCACAGAAGGGCCATTAAAGGGAATTCGAAAACAGATCCATTAAGTTGAAGTATTCAATTGTAAGTCTTCAAGTTGGAGAGACTATGCTAATTGATGTTCAAGGAATAACTATCCACCCATGCTTTTATCATAATCTCTAATGGTTCATGTTTATATCACTTACCAACCTGGTGTGGTATTCTCTTTGGAGAGAGAAATACTGGCAAACATGATATGCATTAAAAAGTGCAGTAGATAATAAGGAATTGTCCCTAAATGTGGACTTCATTTCCATCCCATTCTGTTGTTCAACGCCCTCTCTGTTTCAAAGCCATCTTTTTTTCATTAATTACACTAGATCAGCTTTTGTAATGTCTTGTTAAGAGAAAAGGAACTTCCTATGATTTCTCTTCTAGCCTGTGGAGTGAAGTAACTATAGCATCTTGCAAACATTTAGTATTTTAAAGTCTCTGGTCAGTGTAAGTAGATTTAAAAATACTTTCCTGTATTGTTATGCTAGCATTCCCTGAAGTTCTGTTTGTGCTTCTTTCCTCTCTCTGCGCTTCTAATGTGGCCTTACACTTTTCTCTCCACCTGGCTCTCATTTTCAAGCCTAACAGTTCTCAAAAGCAACAAAAGTTTCCCAGAGGCTTCCCAGCTTGGCCCTGTCTCAGCAATACACTATTCTTGAGTTTCGTTCCCTCTTTCTTTTATTCTGAATTTGATTTCCTTCTGTTGAAGTGATTTTCGGGAAGCAGTTCCTCCTCCGCAGTGCACAGAACAGGCTGTCTGCTGGACAGCATCTCTGAGGTCCTTGGCCTGTGGCACTCAGTAAAGGAGGAACTTACAATTTTGCCTACTGCAGTACAACTTTCATGGGACAGTAATCTTAGGAATATGATAATCTTAATGATTCCTTGCATCTGGACAGAGTTGTGCTTTGTTTCATTTAAGTCTGGAAAGATCCTGCAAAACAAATAGGATTGTTCTAATTCTTCCCTTTTTATAGGTGAGAAAAATATGGCCCTAAGGAAGTAGGTAACTACCCCAGCAAACTTTATACTAGCAAATACCAGAATAGGAAAGCTGATTTTCTCCTTTACCTTTTTTTTTCTACCAGTGGTTTTCCTAGAACTGTCTCTCTCTTCGTCTATCAATTAGAAAAATACTGACCTTGGATTGATTCTTTTATACAATGAAATTAAGTCCAAACACAGCAGGTGCACAGTGTGGAGAATAGACTCTGAAATAAACCATGTCTCATAATTTACATGTTGATTAGCTATAGTTTGGGCAAATTAACCTTTGTGTGCCTCAGTTTTTATATCTGTAAAGTAGTTTCTGAAGGTTATCACACAGATTATTAAGGGGACTAGATGAGTGTAACACATGTTTAACTGGAATTTTTGACTAAGGCATGATATATGATAGATATCAGATACAGTAGACCCTCAAAATACAGATTTACAGAGAAAATACCCAGTTCCTTGTCTTATGTGCCCCTTAGCCAGGGGTTCTTTACTGAGAGTGTGGGTATAATACCCCAAGTGATCTTCAGGCGAGAGCAGCTCTTTCCCCTCCTCTGGGGGAGAGGTATGGCAGGGCTACCACCCTGTGCAGGTCAGAGGAGATGGGCTTCCCTGGGACCACTCAGAGTGTGACAGGTGTTCCTGGGGCTGGGTGGTTGTGGCTTACTTCATGCCTGAGACTGTAAAAGCAGTGGACAGATGACAGCAGAGCAGAGAGCTGCTGTGGAAAGTAATGTTACCATCCTGCCTAATGATAGGTTAAGGGTGCCTGGACCCAGGCCCAGATGTGTAGAAACTGCAATTATGATGTCAATCTCCTTTTTTGTTTTGTTCCGTTTTAGTTGAAGGCATCCTGCTCAAGTACATTTGTCTTTCAGAGAAAGGAAATGGAAAGCACAAGCAACCATCCTAACCCAGAGAGCTAGAGGTATAGCTCAATGGTAAAGCGCTTACCTAGCAAACAAGAGGCACCTGACTTCAAATTCCCAGCACCACAAAAGAAAAGTAAAAACAAATCAAAGCAAACATGCAAACAAACAAGAAACTCGCACAAAACTAGCAGAGGCCAGCTGAAGCTGAGGCCCTTCCCATGAAAAGGGAAGATTTGAGAGTCTCCAAAATCAGACGACTGGCATAAAAGAGCAAGTTAGTATCAGACAAGCACCTGACCCATGCATACCTTCCTGGAGAATGGGCCACTGTCTTACAAAGTACCAGTTGCAGCACTTTCCCCTGCACTTTACCTCCCTTTCCATCAACCTTTTCCCACTGCTCACCACCACTGCAGGCAACCTACCAAAGGCAGGCTGTGGCCAATGGGAGTGGGGAGACAAGAGTGTTTTCACTTTACATCAGTGCCAACTTTTGATTGTAATGCAATCACGGATGTTTTGAATTATAAATTAGATTGCACATGCAATTTAAAGCAACTATAGAACTAGTATCTAATTGTTTTGAGTGAAGTCATGGGTTGGCCCAAGATTTAATCCATAAAGGGAAAGGATAACCCCACTGAGCAGAACTGAAGGGAAACAGAGTAACAAAAATAAGGCAATTTTGTAATAATTTTGTATAATGCATGTTATCTTATAACATGCGTATTAGGTTTGTGGTCAGCGCAAACCCCTCAAGTTATTTTCATAGGAAATAGCCTCCTAAATCAGCTCTTCCTCATCCTGCATGGGTATAGAATGGGGTATAATTTTAAAATAACTTTATCTTTGTCACTCTGTGAGCCCTAGTGGACTGTTTCTTTTGCTATAGGCTTCTGCTTGGGATCAGTAGGGTAAAGAACCTTGAATATAGTTTGTTCTCAAAATTGTTAGTCTTCTTTCTTTGCCCTGAAAGTGTATTTTCTTTTTTGAGAAGATAAAAAAATGTAAATGCAAAAGAATATCAAGTAAACCAAAGATCTTTAAATATCTCTCACCCGGTAGGGAATAATTAGAGAGCCATCTCATTTGTTTATTGCTTATTTCCAGTAGTAGCTCAGTACCTTATTCAACTGACCGACCGTTGGAAGCCTTCTCTTAAGGAACTCAAACAAGAAATATATTCACAGAATTTCTATCCACTTGCTCATGTTTTATCTCCTAGAGGAATACAGCTCATGTTTAGCTGGAGTTCTACGGTTTTAAGTTTTTTCCCCTTTTCCACATAATAGAAGACAGTTATGTCTTCCTTTGGTTGAACACCAGGCCCAGATGTAACCTAAGAGCAGAGCTAATTTAGCTGTCATATAACATGCATATTAGGTTTGTGGTCAACTCAAGCCCTGCAAGTAATTTTAAGAGGAAATATCCCCACAAATCCACTCTGACTGTCCTGCACTTGTACAGTTGGTTATTTAAAAAACGGAAGAGAGAGATTTAACATTGTTAGACTCCATTCTATTAATTCTAAGTGTTCCAGGCTTTTGAAAGTATTTAGTCTCTCTTCTAATTGAGAAAGACTGATTTTTATTATTATTATTTTTATTTTTTGAGAAGCGTAAAGAGGCTTATTAGACAGAATTTAAAGTACCCAATCCAAGAAAATAGACCTCTCAAAAGAGAAGAACATTATAGTCTGGAGCTGGCGATATTTATGTATATGGGGGGGGTGGAAATCTGTGGAATTTTTGAGTTAGTAGAAAATTTATGCTTGGTTTACAGGAGAAAAGTGATGGCCCACCCACCAGAATAAAGGGGATGGCTCATTTTCAGGTGAAGTGACGGCCCATTTTATAGGAGAAAAGTTTATCTCATCATCATCATTGTTGTTATTAAAAGTGGCTGATCTAAGACCATTTTGCCTAAAAATATTCTTTTAAATCTTTGAATCTGTTTCACCATCTTAGGGTCAGATTTCTGTTCTTTACATTACCAACTAAGTGAATACGGTATATTTTAGGGACTTGGGGTGTGACAGTCCTGGAAGAAAAACACAAACAAGCCTTAGAACCATAAACAAATTTAGGGAGTAATGATATAAAGTACAGATGGGAACAGTTTTTAGGTCCTAAAATTGCTTAAATTGTACTTAAGAGTGAAATTTTAAAATTATATTTTTCTTTGTTTCCTATCTTTATAGAAACATTGATTTTAAAAAATTATTATTTCTATCCCAGTTTTGACCTTTGATAGTTTCTAAGAATTGTTGAAAATCTTCACTTCAGCTACTGATTAAAAAATTAAATGGGAAATTATTTTTCAATAAACACCGGAGGCAGGAGATCGTTGGGCACACTGAGAGGCATTTGCCAAGGGATGTATCCCAAAGTGGAATTACTGGGAGATGAGTTATAAATATGCATTTGGATTCAATATTATAAGTTGCACATTTTTAAGGTAAGTTAAGCACTCAGTGTAGTTACAGTCATTTTGTCTTATGTGAGGGAGTTGCTGTTCTTGAAATCATTGTTTACACTAAATATTTGTAAGCTGGGTGGATCACAGAATGTGTGTGG
Organism: Fukomys damarensis; assembly: GCF_012274545.1. Classification (NCBI taxonomy): domain Eukaryota; kingdom Metazoa; phylum Chordata; class Mammalia; order Rodentia; family Bathyergidae; genus Fukomys; species Fukomys damarensis. The sequence goes on along the minus strand of NW_022900927.1, from coordinate 45,517,396 downwards.
CAATGGCACAGAGTATCAAAGCTAGGCCAGCAGACATGAAGCTGACATTACCAAGGTGGCAGCTGTGGGGTCATCATCAGATGGGCTTCTGGTGTGGTTTTGCTTTGATCTCTCTGTTTTTTTGCCCACATTTTAAGCTTTGTTTTCCTGTTCTATAGTGCTTCTGTGAGCTAGGCAGTATTCCTTTAATAAATTCCATATCTGTTTAAATGTATGCTCTAAATTACTTCCTGTTGTTTACAGGGAATAGTGCAACCATTTTCCCACTGCTACTTAATCTCTCATTTCTATTTCTTCCTCCAATCATTTCAGAGCCAGTCTCATATCTTTACTCATGGCCATATTTGTAAATGCTTAGGAACTCCTGAGAGCTGGTGACTGCTTGCCCAAGGGGCAGGTACACAGCCCTGTTGCTTTGAATGTCTACACTTGCTTCTTCAGGTAGGAAATTCAGCAACTCTAAAGGATGGGGTTTCACAGCATTTCTGGGCTGAACATTTTTTTCTCCTCTTTCTTCTGCTTCATTTCGGTTAGGTTTTGCTTCCATGTTCATTTCTCACGGGAGTGAAAAGCCAGAAATGTAGAACTAAGATATCAATGGTAGCGATAAAAATAGCACATGTAGCAGTAATCAATACTTGCAGAAAAGAGAACTGCATGTGCATGTAAAATACACTGTAGATCCTTTGGTGTTGCAGGCACTTATTATTAGCACCTAAAACTGTCCAGGAATACAGCATAACCCACAAAAGCAAAGCAGTAAGAGTGCATTGCATGCTTGCTGTCCTGCTGGGCTCAAGCACTGTTCCAGATCCTTCAGTTTGCTCTGTATATTTACACTCTAATCCATTGACCATAGATGTTGTAATTTGCTTCTGCAAGGGTGAAAAGATTTCTTTTACTCACTAGTTTTTATGGAAAGAAATCATCTTGGAAATGTCACTTTTGGTACACAGGTGAATCTTAATAGAAGTATTTAGCACAATATAAAAAAGTGTTTGAAAAGGGACTCTCTAATTCATTTCTAATAACCTATCCCCAAAAAGATTGCATTAAAACACCAAACAAAAGAGAAGAACTAAGACTAGAGTTCCCAGTCCTTATATCCTAGAAAGAAAGAGTCTGGGGAAAATCATCTAATTAGTATCTCTAAAGGTAAGCATCTGGCATTTGTAGATTTTACAAATTCCCATGTTATTTCAATGTGCAGCTATAGTTGACAGCTAATTGCCTAGTATAAAGTTTGTATCACTAATTATGGTTTGGCCTTTCTGATGTTTCTTCTTTTCTCTCTTGTGGCAGCCATTTAGGTTTCCTTTTGGGGAGTATTCCCCCTTTCAGCCTATAATTCAGCAGGGGCTGATCCTGATTCCTGGCTGCAGGCTTTCCTTGGTTTATCCAATTATTGCATTCATTGTCCTGGCGAATGATGGTTGGCTCAGGGGTAGGTACCTGACTCAAGAGAGGCTAGTAAGGTTCAAGTGTAACTCTTTTATTAGTGCCGTGAAGAAAGAAAGGCGTTGTTTTTCCTGAGATTTCACTAAGATCACACAATAGGTCACATGCCAGTCTAGGGGCCCACTAGGGGAGCTGGGAAGACAGACTCACAGAATACAGAGGAAGCCCAATAAAATCAATTCAGAAGGAAGCAGAAACAAGACTTGGTAAAAGTGGTTGTGTGTGTGTGTGGGGTGTGTGTGTGAGTGTGTGTGTGTGTGTGTGTGTGTGTACAGAGAAATGGAGAGAAAGGGAGGGAGAGAAAGAGAGGCTGAGAGGTAACTTCAGTGGAAATAAAAGTACAGACTAGCTGGGATTATCCACTACCCTGAGGTAAATCTATGGCTGGGTAATTTAAACAATGGAAATTTGTCTTATGTTACTAAGGCTAGGAAGCCCAATTAGGAAGCCCTGGTAACTTAGATAGGTTGTGTTCTGGGGTCTCCTGCCTGCCACTGCACTGTGTGCCCATATGGCTTCCTCTATGTGAATTCTGAGAGAGATACCTGGCTGATGTCACTTTATATAAGGACATGAGCCCTACTGTATATGGGCCACACTCAGGACCTCACTTAATTTTAAATACTTCTTTATAAACTTCAGTCACGCAGGTTATATGGCTTCCATACACAAATCTAGGGAATATGCAATTCGTCCATGGTGTGATATAATACCTCTCTTCCCCCTCTTTTTTCTTTGAAAGCATTAGGTTGCATTTTTCAATATCTTCATATAGCAGAGTTCCAAATGCTATTACCACTGCTGCTGACTCCAGCACTCAATTCATTCCTTTCTGTTCTTATGTGTCTGTCTTCCCTGTAAGGGGACCAGTGCAGTGGGACAACAAGGCCTTTAAGATGGAAACAGTCATCTGCTGGTGTGGTTAAAAGCAAGGTGAAAAGAAAAAAAAAAAAAAGCAAGGTCTCTGAAGGCTTGCTGTTTGGTATTGAATTCCAGCTCTGCCATTTACCTAATCTCCTTCTATCTGAACTCACCTGTAAAGTGGTATGTACAAAAGTTATAATATGTGGAATTCTTCTTCTTCTTCTTCTTCTCTCTTTTTTTTTTTTTGTACCAGGGATCAAACTCAGCAAGGCACAGCACCACTGAACTATATCCTCAGCCCTAATATGTAGAATTATTATGAACATTTCATTAATATTTATCAGATACCTAGGTGAGCTTCTGACACTGTGCTGTAATGATGTTTATTAAATTTATATACAGACCTGACTTCCAGGAAGAAGGTGGAGTGGTGAATAGCAGAGAAAGAGCCTCTCTAAGATTTGGTGTCCAGATGCTGTAATATAGCAATGTGAGGATGAGAAGAAGGAAGGAAGTTGGTTCCTGGGACCCGGGAAGGATCTGAAGTGAGAACTGAAGCCCATAGGGAGACTGAAGAGAAAGACATCAATGAAGAAAGAGGTGACAAATGGCTGATTCCACTTGAGACCTGACTTGTGGGAGGGGTGGCTCAAATATGCAGATGCATGGTGACTACTGTGGACCCCAGAGGCTTCCATAGAGAAGTGCACCAGTGGAATGGAGCTGTGGACACAGTGGACTGCATGGCTGGTGAGTTATTCAGGTTGAAATGCCCACCCCAGGAGAGGGTAATTGGCCAGTAGCCATCTTTGAGAGGAGCCAACTGAGCTCAGAACTCAGAGCAGCTGCAGGCTGGTTCCATGTAGCAGCTGCCAGTGTGAGGGGAAGGCTGCTGAGTTAAATTGACAGGAGGTCCAGGAGCTAAGTTCCAGCCAGCAGGAGGCACCCAGAGTGTCTAGAACAAATCAGGCCTATCCTTACAGCCAGAAACAGTCTGAACTTCAGTGGAAATAAAAGTATAGACCAGCTGGGATTATCCACTACCCTGAGGTATATCTATGGCTGGCTTGTTGGGATTGATCAACATGGATCTGGATGCTGTCTGTCCAATTAATCTACCAATGACAGCAGACACACTCTTTGAGGTAAGCATTTATTTTTCTTGTTTTTTTTTTCTTGATCATCCTTTTCTTTATATGTGTGAACATTGTTCCTAGTTTTACTGTTGTTATTCTACCTACTTGTGTTTTTACTTCTTCCTTCTTTCTTTCCCTCTGTCTTCTTCACTAATTTCCAAAAGTTCTTCTAATCTTCCTGTGTCCTCCATGCTTGCTTCAAATCTCTTCCTCTTCTTCAATTTCTCTGATTCTTCACCATCCCATTTAAAATTTTCTCCCGTGTATAAAATTGCCATATTGAGGGCTTATGTACTGTAGACAATTTTCTGGTTTGGTATAGATTCTGATATAACCACAATGTAGTTCTTACCATTAAAAGTGGCAATAGTTACCACAATTTATCATTTTCTAGGCTGTGTTTGATGCTATTGTTATTGCTGATTGTACTGCCTTAGCCAAGGTGATATAATTGTTTTAATCTGTTGCTCTTCCTGGTATGCTAAGACTGAGATTGTTTAAGGGTCATAAACAATAACAGTGCCAAGGAATCAAGGTCTGGACCAAGTAGACAGAAGCTTCTCATCCCCAATAAATTGAAGAAGTAGGATCTTGTAACAGATTTAAAACTCAAAAGCCTGGAAGACATCTCTGAGAAGTAATTATTTCCTAAGGGTTCTAAATACTATCAGTAAAGGTACTTTTCAAAAACAATTTATAAGCATCAATTCAGGAATTAAATTTTTAAAAAAGAATGAAAATGAGAAGACACGGAAGCAAGATATAACCTCAGACTTCCAGCTCACCAAAGGCAAACCCAGGGGGCAATGAGGTGGAACATTGAAAAGCCACCCACTTGGACTCTCTCAAGTGATAACGGCAAAAGTAACAAAGCAGATGAATGAGACTCTAGAAAAAAATTAAATTAGAAATCACTTCTCAGATAACTACAGAGAAAGTGACCATAATGAAAGACATGCTTAGTAATTCTAGAGTAGCTAAAGATAAAAGAAATAGAAGAGCTTAGGAAAATGATGGAAACCATGAATGCCCAACATAGGCAAGAAATTCAATCCATGAAGTGGATTCAAACAGATATCCAGGAGATTAAAATTCCATTGAAAGTATACATGGTAGAATGAGCTAATGTGAAGATAAAATATCAGATAGAGAAGATAGGATTGAAATAGGTGACCATGAAAAGAATGTTTTCTTAAAAATTGCAAGGGTATAAGAAAGGCCAATCCAACAGCTGCTAGGTGATAAAGGAAGAGTAACAGTAAAGTGATCAGAGTCAGTGAAAAAGCAGGAGATAGTGGAAATGACATAAAAAAAACCTATTCACAGAAGTAATAGTAGAAAACTTCCCAAGCAAGCATGTGAAAAGAATTTGACATACAGATAAGTCAAGCATATTAGCCTGATAAAACTCAAATTAGCCATAATGAAAAAAAAATCTACAGCAAGGCATATACTAGTCAAAATTCTAGAAATTAAACACAAGAACAGAATATTAAAAGCTGTTAGGAAAAAAAAATCATCTATTAAAAAAAGCCTATCAGAATCACACCAGACTTCTCAACATAAACCCTCAAGTCAAGGAGAGCCTGGAGTGAAGTATTTCAAGCCCTAAGAGAAAACAACCTCCAACTGAGACTGATGTACCCCACAAAAGTATCTTTCAAAAATTAATGGAGAAATGATACTTCCATGACAAAGAACACCTGAGGAAATTTATGACTATCAAAGCAGCACTCCAACATGTTTTGAAGTACATTCTAGAATGAGATAACAAAGACTACAACTCCATGAACCCCAACAGAATGAATCCACCAGGCAAGGCAAACAATTAAACGTAGAGGAAAAGAAGCAAACCGACAACAGAAAATAACATGACAAGGATAAGTCAGTACATATCAATTACAACATTGGTGTTAATGGTTTCAATTCAACAAGCAAACCAAACAGACTGGCAGAATGAATCAAGAAGCAGAATCCAATAATATGCTGCACATAAAAAACATTTAATTCAAGGAGAAATGTATGGACTGAAAGTCAAATGATAGAAAACAATACTCCATGGGACACAAAGTTGGAAAAAAGTAGGGATAGCTATTCTATTTTCAAACAAAGTGGATTACAAGCCAAGACTAAGAGAGACAAAGAAGGTCACTACATCCTTGTAAAAGGAAAAATCCAAGAGGAAGAGATGATAATCATAAATATATATGTACCAAATACCAGTGCACTCATCTATATAAAACAAATATTAACAGACAAGAAAAATACTAATACTAAGCACTAACACAATTATAATAATCAATATCCCAGTGTCACAAATAGATAAATCAACTAGACAAAAAACTAAAAATCAGAACTGAACTAAACTTTTGAAAAAATGGATTTAGTAGATGTCTACAGAATGTTTCACCCCACAACATCAGAATACACATTCTTCTCAGCTACACCTGGGATATTTTCCAGAATAGACCACACACTGGCTTATGGAACAAGCTTAAGTAAAAGCAAAGAAATTGAAATTATCTCATGCATATTATCAAATCACAGTGCAATAAAATTGAAAATAAATAGCAAAAGAAATCAGAACTTCATAAACATATGAAACTCAAATAACACCCTTCTGAACAACAAGTGTGTTACAGCTGAAATTAAAGAATAAATTAGTTCCTATAATTAAATGATAATGCCAACACAACATACTATAATTTATGGGATGCAATGACAGCAATTCTATGAGGGAAATTTATAGCAGTGAATTCTCATATCAGAAAAACAGAAGAAGCTCAAATAAACAACCTAATGTTGAACTTTAAGCTTCTAGGAAAAGAAGAGCAACAAGTTAGGCCCAAAGCTCATATGAGGGAGGAAATTATAAAGATCAGAGGAGAAATTAATGCAACTGAGACTAAGAAAACAATATAAAAAAGCAGTGAATCAGAAAGTTGATTATTTGCAAGCTTAAATAAAATTGACAAACCCTTAGCCAACCTTATCCAAAAAAGGAAAGAAAAGACTCAAATCCATGCAATCAGGAATGAAAAGGGTGAAATCATAACAGATCCTGCAAAAATTCAGAATATCATCAATACAAATACTTTGAGAACCTGTATTCTAATAAGATGGAACACACAGAAGAAATGGACAGATTCCTAGTACATATGAATTCCCAAAGCTGAATTAAGAAGATATAAAAATTCTAAATGAACCAGTAGCAGTCAATGCGTTTGAAGATGTAATTAAAAACTTAACCTATAGCAGCACAGTTTGTAGTAGCTAAAACTTGGAAACAGCCCATTTGCCCATCAGTTGGAAACTGGAAAAGAAGATGTGGTTTTTCTATAAAATGGAATACTACTCAGCCATAAAGAATGAGAAATTAGATTCATTCATAGGAAAGTGGATACATATTGAGGATATAATCCTAAGTGAAATAAATAAGTCACTCATGTATAAATATCAAATAGTTTCTCCGGTGTGAAAAACTATAATAGTACACAAGATCCTAATGAGATAATTAATGTGAAATAGGAAGAAAAGGGCTAAAGGTGTAGGGAAAGTGGGAAGGGTAGGGGGAAGGGAAAGGAAAAAGA
>NW_022900927.1:45417228-45510160 GCF_012274545.1 Fukomys damarensis | reverse complement strand
AAAAAAAAAACAAACAACAAATAAAGCCTAGGCCTTGATGGATTCACTATTGAATTCTACAGGAAATTTAGAGAAGGCCTAATGCCACTAATTCTCAAACTCTTTAATGAAGAAAGGAAAGCAATACTCCCAAATTCATTCCTGGAGGCAAGCATTATCCTGATTACCAAACCAGAGAAGGATCCAATGAAAAAAGAGAACTACAGGACAATCTCTCTAATAAACATAGATACAAAAATACTCAGCAACATACTGGCAAATAGAATGCAACAAATCATCAAGAAGATTATACATCGTGACTAATTAGAATTCATTCAAGGGATGCAGAGATGGTTAAACATACACAACTCAATAAATGTAATACACCGTATTAACAGAGCCAAGGACAAAAACCATATGATTAACTCAATAGATGCAGAAAAAGCATTTGACAAAGTTCAACACCTATTCATGATAAAAACCCTACAGAAAATTGGAATAGATGGTCTTTACCTCAATCTCATAAAAACCATCTATGACAAACCAACAGCCAACATCATACTAAATGGTCAAAAACTGAAAACCATGCTAAAATCAGGAACAAGACAAGGATGTCCACTGTTACCACTTCTGTTCAATATAGTTCTGCAAACATTAGCCAGAGCAATTAGCAAGAGAAAGAAATAAAAAGAGGAAGGATAGGAAAGGAAGAAGTTAAAATATCATTATTTGTGGATGACATGATACTCTACATAGAATATCCCAAAAACTCCACCAAAAAGACTTCTAGATTTAATAACTAAATACAGTAACATAGCTGGATACAAAATCAACACTCAATAATCAACAGCATTCCTGTACATAAACAATAAACTCACTGAGAAATAAATTAGGGAAATGACACTTTCATAATAGCATCCAAAAAGAAAAAGAAAGATGTAAGAGTCAATCTAATGAAGGAAGTTAAAGAACTTTATGTTGAAAACTATAATAGTATGAAAAGGTAATCAAAGAGGATGTCAGAAAATGGAAAGATATCCCCTGTCCTTGGGTTGGAAGAACCAATATAGTGAAAATGGCCATATTTCTAAAGTTGTTATACAATCTTAATGCAATCCCAATCAAAATATCAGTAGCATATGTCACAAAATTAAATAAAACAATTTTAAAATTAATTTGGGACCAGAAGAAATAACAAAAACAATTATGAACAACAAAGGTAAGGCAGGGGGGGCATCACAATCCCTGACTTGAAATTATACTACAGAGCTATTGTAATAAAAATAGCATGATACTGGCAAAAACACAGGCCTGAGGATCAATGGAACAGATTAGAAGATTCAGAGATAACTCCAAACATACTCAGTCAAATTATCTTTAACAAAAGAATAAAAAACCTTCAATGGTAGAAAGCCTTTTTAATAAGTGGTGCTGGAAAAACTGTTTCCACATGCCGAAGATTAAAACTAGATCCATATCATTTACCATGCTGTTAAAAATTAAAATAGATCAAAGATCCAAATATTAAAACACAATCACTCAGTTTGATTGAAGAGAAAATAGGTACAACTCTTGAAGACACAGGCAAAGACGTTTTGAACTAAACCTTAATTGAATAGGAAATACTACAAAGAATCAACAACTGGGATCTCATGTTACTAAAAATCTTTTGCATAGCAAAAGAAACCAGCAACAGAGTTAAGAGAGAACTAGTGTGAGAAAAAATTTTGCCAGCTGTTCCTCAGAGAAAGGTATTCTAATATCTAGAATATATAAAGAATTTTAAAAAATTAGACGCCCCGAATTTAAAGACTCAATGGACACATGAAATGAACAGACACTTCTCAGATGAAGAAATAGAACTGGTCATTCGAAGGATGGAAATTAAAACAACATTAAGATTTCATCTCACTCCAGAAAGAATGGCTATCATCAAGAAATCAGCCATTAATGAATGTTGGTGGAGCTGAGGGGAAAAAGGAACCCTCCACTGTTGCTGAGCAGTGTGGAATGGTTTAACCACTGTAGAAATCAATGTGAAGATTCCTCAAAAACTAAAACTAGAGGTTCCATTTCCAGCTAATCCCCTTCTCAGTATCTTCCCCAAATAATTAAAAGCATCATACTACAGCAATATATGCACACCTATGTCTATAGCAGCACCATTTGTAATAGCTAAATCTTGGAAACAGCCCAAATGCCCATCAACTGATGAATAAAGAAAAATTAGTTTTATTTTATTTATTTATTTATTTATTTTTTTGAGACAGGGTCTCACTATGTAGTTGAGATTGACCTAGAACTCACTATGTAGTCCAGGCTGGTCTCAAAGTAACACCCATCCTCCTGCCTCAGCCTCTTGAGTGCTGGGATTACAAGCATTTGCCACCACACCCGGCAGAAAAATCAGTTTTAAAAAATATACAATGGTGTACTATTCTGCCATAAAGGATAAGCTTGAGACATTTCTAACTAAATGGATATACTTGACATTGTACTCTTAAGGGAAATAAATCAGGCACATATGGTTCTCTGGTATCAGAAACCAAAAGTGTAAATAAGGACCAAAATGTGTAATAGATATTGGGAAATGGGAAGAAAACGTTCAAAGGAGAAGAGAAACAAGGGAATGTGGAGTGGGACAGGAGAGACAAGAAAAAAAGAATGGAAGGAAAAAATGGAAACAAGGATGTTGTAGATAAAGAGGGGAAGGGGTTAAGATAGGGGAGGGGAATGAGAAAAAAGAAGCAAGATATATCATGTACAGGTACAAATTCCTTATGAATGAATAAAATCATTATGTATGTCTAAACTGTACCAGTACAGTAAAAAGTTAAAAAAATTATATGCAGACCTAAACCATTGCTTATGAATTTATTAGTGTGTAGTTGCTACAGGTTACCTAACTTTTCTCAATGTTTTTTCATAATGAGATAAAAAAGAGGATGAACTGATTGTTTTGGAGGTAGCACATGCAAATTCACTAGCACAGGTCCTGATGCATTAAACTCTCAATAAATGGAATATGAATAAAGGGATAAATTGCAATTAGAGTTTGAAGATCCCCTTTATGTCTTGAAATTTTCACTTTCAACTTGAGCATATTCAATTGTGGACTAGAACATAAATTTATTAGATTCATCTATTTTTCTCTCTTTACTTGAGAAAGCATCTAATGTAATTACATGGAAATGATAGTTATTCCCAAATGAGACAGAATAATTTAGATGAGCATTTGGTAATGATGCTCTCCACAATTCTTTCAAAATCTGTAGCTGGAAAACATACTAGGGCCAAGTAGAAATCTAACAGGAGCTGTATAATTAGCAATTATTTAAATAGATTACTTTTCCAGGAAACTTTTTATAATGGAACAAACCATAGCCTGCCTATTAAAATTATATACTGTGCACTCAAAATAAAGACCAGTAAGGTATAATGGATTGCCACTTTCTGGCTTTTTTAGTCAAAGCAGAAGCATATTCAAAGTCAGAGTTCTACCTGAATTTAGATGTGATTTATATAAATGTAATTCCACTTCAAAGACTCTCTTGAACTGCTGACTGGAGTTAGAAAAGGAAGATGACGATTATGTGATTTTTGCAGCCAGATTCACATTATAAATTAAATCTTTCCACTTTCCCTAGTCTGACTCTCAGAGGTAGACTTCTATTTTTTATCAGGGAGATGGATTCTTGCCCCCAATAGACTAAGAAGGCTGTTTGAGGTTGTTTTCCATTTTGCATTTTACAATGTTTCTATTTTAAAGTTATTCCTATAAAAAGTCAAAAAATAATATGTTTAAAGAAAAAGTTAAATAATCTTTTCCCTCCATTTTTAGTCTTAACTCCCTGAAGTAACCAACATCATCATTGTACTTCCTTATTTAAATATTGTACACATTATTTTGCATTTTGCTTTTTGTTGTTATTGATATGTGATGGACATTCATTTTCCTGTTCAATGCATGTGGCTTAAACCTATTCCTTACATCCGGGCATCAGATTTCAAAAGCAGTGTCATGTTTTAAGTAATTATGCACCAGAATTTGTTTATCAGAACATTTAGGTTTTTTTCAGATTTTACTTTAACTTTTGGTCACCACAAAATGTGCCAATAAACACGCACAGATAATTTGACAAAAATATGAAAACATTTCTTTAATAAAATAAAGTGTTTGTAGATGGGGAGGGGAGGAGGGGATGAAGGGAGGGCAGAGGTAAGGGGAAAAAATGAGAATCAAGACTTGCCATGTAGAGGTACATGATCCCAACAATGAATGTAACTGTACTGTATCCCTAAAATGTACCAATAAACTCAATTAAAGCTGAAAAAAAATAAAGTAATTTGAAGGTGCTACCGCATCCCTTGAACACAGTAGAAGAAAATTACAAATTTTGTTCGTAGGAAATTTTAATAATTATAAAAGGATATAAAACATAAATGTAAGTAATATACGGCAAAATTAACTACATTCACTTTTGCATTGTGATACTTATTATACTTAATTTTCTTAAATCATTTCTAGAACCTGGAAGAGGAAGACAGACCTCCATACTCATTTGAAGGCCTCATGTAGTTTTTCAAAGTATGGGCCCTGGAGCCACACTGGTGAGGATCAGGTGCATTTTCACAGTACTGATTCCACTGCTCCACCACCCACGATATTTCATTTGGTGGGTTTGGAGTAGGGCTCAGGTAGAAAAAAATTCCCAGTTGGAATTCTTGGATCAAATTCAACTTCTGTTTTTTATGGCCCAGAGCTAAGTTATTGTAAACATGATATATCATTTATGAATAGTTTTTATATTTTAAAAATGATTTAAAGGGCAGGGGATTTAGCTCAGTGGCACTGCGCCTGCCTTGCAAGCTCAAGGTCCTGAGTTCGATTTCCGGTACCAAAGGGGAAAGAAAGATTTAAAAATTCAAAGAAAGAAGAACATTTGGTGACAGTCTATGCCATTCAAGTTTCAATGTCCATGAGAAGGGGAGGAGGGAGTAAAGGGAGGTCAGGGAGAGGGGAAGAAAGGAGAACCAAGACTTGTCATGTAGAGGTACAAGATCCTAATGATGAATGTAACTGTACTGTATACCTAAAATGTACCAATAAACTCAGTTAAAAAAAAGTTTCAATGTCCACACATGAAAATCTACTGGGACATAGCCATGCCCACATAGCCCATACTTTCTGTGCCTATGGGTATAATGCAATGGCTTAAGTAGTTGTCATAGAGACTATGTAGCTACAGAACAAAATATTAACAATCTGGCTATTTACAGAAAATGTTTTCCAGCTCCTAAAGCTCTTGATCTAATCTCTTAAGGTCATGCTCTAATCCTGACATCATGATTCTAATTCATTTTATTCCCAGTCTTTTTTTATTGGTTACATAGTTTAATAGGTTTCATTTTGGCATATCTGTATGTGCACACATAACAGACTTTGACCATTTTTACCCTTAGTTTTGCCTGCCTCTTAGTTTCATACTATTATTTTGGGTGAGTTGAATGAGTTTATTTTGCTCATATACATCTCCCTATTATCTGCCCTTACACCTGGTCTCTTCCCTCTTATCCTTTTCCGTTTAATAAGAGTATCCCTTATTATGCAGTATCTGTCATTCTGGGTTTGGCTTGTTTTGTTCTTCATGATGGTCTCCAGATCCATTTTCCTGCAAATGACCAGATTTTGTTCTTATGTATGGCTGAACAATACTCCACTATGCACACAACCACACTTCCTTTATTGATTCGTCTGTTGATAGGTAGGTGGGTTGCTTCCACACTTTGGCTATTGTGACTTGTGCCATGCACAATAAATATAGATATGCAGGTATCTCTACAGTATATTGACTTTAATTGCTTTGTGTATATACCAAGAAGTTGTGCAGCTGGACTAAATGGTAGTTCTATTTTTAGTTTTTAGGTATTTTCTGCCAGTTTCTGTGGCAGTATCTTGCTAATAGTTCAGTCTGGTCTTGAACTCACTATGTAGCCCATTCTAGCCTCAAAGGTGATTCTCCTGCCTCAACCTCCCAAGTGCTGGAATTATAAGAGTGCACCAGCACACCTGGCTTCATTTTTAGTTGTTTGAAGAACCTCCAAACTGATTTCCACGGTGGCTGTACTACTTTACAGTTCTAGTAGCAGTGTAGAATAGTTCGTTTTTTCCTACATCCTTGCCAGCATTTATTGCTTTTTGTATTCTTTTTTTTTTCCTCATTGAGTTTATTGGTACATTTCAGGTATACAGTAACAGTTACATTCATTACTGGGATCTTGTACCTTTACATGGAGGGGTGGAGGGAGGGCAGGGACAAGGGGAAAATGAGCTTTTTGTATCTTTGATGACAGCCATTCTGACCAAAGTGAGATGAAATCTTAATGTAGTTTTGATTTGTAATTCCCCAATGGCTAAAGGTGTTGATTATTCTTTTCATATAATCATTGGGCATTTGTACTTCTTTTGAGAAGTGTCTGTTCAATTCAGTTTCCCATTTATTGATTTGGTTATTTGAATTTCTGGTGTTTTTTATTTCTAGAGAGTAATCATGTTAGTAAATAAGTTGGCAAAGATTTTTTCCCATTCTGTAGGTTGTCTATTCACTTTTTGTTTCTTTTGCTGTACAGAAACTTTTAATTTGAGGTAATCCCATATTTTGATTCTTGCTATTATTTCCATGTTATTAGAGTCCTATTCAGGAAGTATTCGCTTCAAGTGTTTCTCCTATTTTCTTTTTTAGCAGTTTCAGAGTTTTATACTTAGATATTTGATCTATTTTTCTTATGGCTTGTGTCTAGATGTTTCCAAAGCTTTATGCTGTCCTAAGTGGGACTTTTCAGAGGTGGCTGAATCTAGAGTGTATGATACTGGGAGAAAATGTGTGATGCTGAGATTAAAGTTGTGTGTGATTACTAAATTTGTCCACTGATTAGTTTGGTATAGTTCTGGGTGTGGCTAATGGGAAGGGCAACCCTAGCTATGAGTGCTACCCGCTCTATGGGTGTATAGCCTGGATAGGATATAAGGGACAAGAAGAGAGCTGCTGAAGTGGCTTGCTGCTTTGCTACTTCATTGCTTGCTGCCTTTTTGCCTTCTGCATGCCATCAACTACTTCTCTGCCATGACACCTTGCCTTGGAACCAGCCAACTACAAACTGAAACCTTTGCAAACTGTGACCTACAATTAATTTTTTCTCCTTTAATTGGGTATTTGTCTGAGCAAGGAGAAAAGGCACTAAGACAATTTTGAATTAATTTTTATACATGGTGAGAAATAGGGATTTAGTTTCAATTTTCTATGAATGGACATCCAGTTTTCCCCCTTATACAAGAGGGTGTCTATTTTACAAGGTATGCTTTTGACTTCTTTGTACAGAATTAAGTGACTGTAGTTGCATGGGTTTGCTTCTTTGTCCTCTATTTTATTCCATTGGTCTATAGGTCAGTTTTTGCACTAGTAACATGCTGTTTTTATTACTATTGCTTTGTAGTATAACTTGAAATTGGGTATTGTGGTGCCTTCAGCTTGCCCTTTTTGAATAGTATTGCTTTTTGCTACTCTGGATCTTTTGTGTAGGATGCCACTCTGACAATTATGATAACTTAAAATACCTGGTCAAATATCTGTAGGTCTCAGATACAGCTTTCTTATCTACTTTTGATAGTGCCACGAACATAGGTGTTTTCTCATCATAAAACACGGCTGTATAAGGAGCATATTGGTAGCTGACAGGTACTATTAGGGTGCTGGAGTTTCCTTTCAGAGGTAATTTCTAGCTCCTTTCTTTTCTGGACAAAGAATTCAAAAAAACAAGCATAAATGGTGGCTAAGTTTCACACTTATTTAATGTAGGAAAAAAAACCAGAAGGGTTAAGGTAAAAATGGGGTCTGCAGAGCAAACTTTGGGCCAAGTAAAAAGGGAGGAAAAAAACAAAACCAAACCAAAACCAATGCCTTACAGCGTAGAGCGGTCAATCTATCATGAAGAGGCCTGATATCAAGCGTATAATGGCATCTGTCTCTTTTCCACATTCCCCATGCTGGCATCCTGTCTAGGTTAGTCTATCAAAAACCTGCTTGACGTGACAAGTCCCCACAAAGGGTTCTGAGAATTGTTTTGTGTGTATGTCCCAGGATCTTGTCATGCCTCCTTTCCAGCTAGTTTTAGCTACACCTTGTCTTCCCACCTCAGTAATGATTGGCAGCTGTAGGGTGTGGTGGAGAGTGTACAGTGGGGAGGGCCTGTGTAGTGAAAAAAGGGTGTGCACTTATCTCTGCTGTTACTGACATGCAGAAATGAGAGCAGTGTAATCTCCTAACACTGAAGAGTTTAACAATTAATTCAAATATTTAAAATAAGCAAAGAAAACTCCCTGTCCAGTCCAAGCAACACAAGACAAAAGGCCACTAGTATATGACCCATGCTTAGCAATTTTCTCTTTAGGTGGAATCATCTTTCCAAGCCTTTCCATATGGGTCCCTAGGCCCAGACTTTTAAGCAAAATCATGACTTCCCTCTCGACTGCTGCTAAGCTTTGCAGTCATCTTTAGCTGGTCAGAGTTCCAAAGTTACTTTTAAAGGTTGGTATCCTATCTGGAAGATAGTTAAACTGATGCCCTCCTCATGTTTGTTGTAAGACATGTCTGCTTTACACTAGGACATCTTTATTGGGATTGGCAGCATTGGTAAGTGGTTTTCTTTAACTGAAAAGCATATTTTCATAGCTTTTCCAGGAATGTCATAGTGTTTTTAATGGAACTATAATACATTCCCTTATTTAATCTTCAATCATATAATGCTTATTTCATTGAATATAATGACTCATAAACATTCATAATGGCCCCATAAAAGACCCTTAAAAAAAAAAAAACTTGAAAGAGCTTCAGAGCATAGTACACAAGGAAAAACAAAACAAAAACAGTTGTTTATCTGAAGTGTAAAAAGTAAGGTTTGGAGTAATCTTGAGTGATAAATCATTATAATAAAATAATTAAAAAACATTCATCATTTTGACAATCTGAAAAAGTATTGAGATTTTTCAGACATTTTACTAAAAATCTACCTACAGAACTTTCAGATCCCATAGGAATTGGGTTCTTTAAATAAAACAATAATTTTCCATGAGCATTTATTCAGAAAAATGGTGCCTTAAGTGGAATTTAAAAATCAATCAAAATTTATTGCTCAAATTTGACATTTATATGTTCTGGTTGAAGTTCATGGACTCTGCACAAAGTAAGCATTATTTTGAATATTTTCAGTTTAATATACAATGTCATAAATAAGGAACAAGCTGTCTTCAGAGGTCTGCCTAGGAGTTTGGAGTGTGAAAAACATGGTACTTTGGCACTCAACAGCAATTCTCCAATGAAACCTGTATCATTAAATGCTTACATAGAAGCAAAAGCAGGACAATGAATTAACAACTGTGGCACTTTACAAAACATTGGCTTAAAAAACATAGCAAAACATATATATCATGATAAAAAAGATATTAATGGAACACTGCTGATATCTTAATAGTGTGGAGTGAAGTTACTGATAATATACCAGTGTTGCTTTCTTAGTTGGGACAAAGGCACCATTGGGAATGGAAGGTGTAACATTAGAGGAAACTCAGGTGAAGGCTATGGAAACTATTTGTTACCTTTCTGTAAGTCTAAATTATTCTAAAATTAAAAGTACATTTAGGAACTATAAAATAATTTGTGCCCTTATAATATCCAACAATAGGGCAAGCAACGCTGATAAAATTCAATGCCATTAAGTGCCTTTTGTGCATGTATTTGCAGGTGGTACGTGCTTATATGGGTGTGTAAATGGAAATCTATAGACATAGTTAATGTACTTATGTCTTTTCTTCAGTCAATAACCTTAGTACTTGATATTTGAAAGGACAGAAATGAGAGTGATGAGTTACTAAAAAGATTTCACTAATAATATTATATTCAACTAGTTAAGTGGGAATACTTGTGTGTGTGTGTGTGTGTGTGTGTGTGTGTGTGTGTGTATACAATGATACCTCATTTCACGAGCTTAATTTGTTCTACAATTCTGGAATAGATGCTACTTGTGTGTTTGTGTGAAAAAATGGCTGTGGTTGTATTTGTCACTCAATGTACAGCCTGCAAACAAAAACAAAATTTTGCCAAACACTTGTATATGTGTGTGTATGTGCGCATATAATTCTATTTTATGGATTCCTCTCCTTAACACTGTGATACAAAAGGTAGTTTATAAATAGACAACTTTCAACTTTTATTTCTGAATCTTTGCTTTTTTAAAAAATTTGTGCTTCTGCAGTGACTTAAAATATAAACCAGTGAGATGGTTCTTTTTGTTTTTAATCGCAATAGAACACAATATTATACTGAATTTTATTTCTTTACCAAAGAGACTATACTATGATTTTCCTTTTGTTATGCAGAACACAGGCATAGATAAAATAACAGTGGACATGTCAGCATATAGAAGTAAAATTACTAAACCTGCTTTCAGGCAGGGTAGCCTCAGCAGGCTGACACTTTTATCGCAATGATGAGAAAAGAGTACATTGGAATGGATAAAGAAAATGTGGTATTTACACACTATGGAGTACTACTCTGCAATAAAGAAGGCTAGGCTTGAACATTTGTAGGAAAATGGATGCAAAGCAGACATACAATCTTAAATATTGCATGGTTTCTTTTATATAAGAAACCCAAAGTATAAATAAAGAGCAAAACAAAAGACAGAGAAATAGATCTGTCTCAAATGGGAAGGAAAAAAATAAGAGATGAAGTAGGGCATATAAAGAGCAAAACAAAAGACAGAGAAATAGATCTGTCTCAAATGGGAAGGAAAAAAATAAGAGTGGGGCGGAAGGAAAGTAGATAAAAAAGGAATTAAGATGTGTTATGAACTATACTAACTCCATACAAGGAATGTGAATGTTTTCTGAAAGTATGAACTAATGAGTTAAAAATATAAGTATTTTTAATGATATTGGAAAGTAAGGGAATAGGATGAACAAAAATTCCAAGGAAAGGAGAATGCTTTGAAATAAGGTGGAAATTGTTGATTGCTATTTTTTGTTATTTTAAGGGCTGAGGATTGATCTTGATCCCAGTAGCAAACCTCTACTGGGAAAAGAGATCCCAGCAAATTTTTAGTTTTCTTATGAGGCTAGAGGAATCAACAGGAAATTAACTCATGGGGTCTCAGTGACAGAAGATAACCATAGAACATTTGAAATGCAAGCACAGACTTGTGCCAAAAAACATTTTGATGTAGTTAAACCTCAAAATTAGGATTGGGATACATTGATTCAACGATCACCGGTTCCTACTGAAAAATGTATGGAGTAGGTCCAAGACAAGGTAGTACTTCTGTTGTCATCACTGCCTATGCCCCTGGCAGCAGAAAGGCCCCCTTTCTACCTCTGCACCAGCACCAATTCCTATGTCATGGTTTTCACAAATGGAAGCCATCAGAAGAGCACCTGTGCATAAGCCAGCACCTCACGGAAGCACACAGGGCAGGCTCCCCACAGATCTGCCATCAGTTATCAGGAAGAAGGTACATGGACCACAAGGAACATGTCTGCCAGTTGTCAGTATCCTTATGACCCCACCCCAGGAGACATCAAGACCTTGTTTCTGTTGAAGGCCTTCAGTTCTGTGAATGTAATGAGTATAACTTTTTTTTTCTCTCAACAAAGATAAGCTGAGAGACTGGGTATTTAGCTCAGTGGTTCCAGAACCTGCCTCACAAGCATGAGGGCCTGAGTTGATCCCGGTACCCACCCCCCACAAAAAAGAGGACATTTGTCTTGAAAGCACCAGGCCAGGCTTTTTATGCTTAAATCATGGCATTAGACAACAACAGTTCCAGCTCTAGACCACACATTGTGCAAAGATAAAGAAAAGGAGTGTTGCAGCTGATGATTAAAAAGTGTAATCTTTTTTCTTGATGGATGCAGTCATTTTAAAATTTGGTTTCGAATTCCAATATTCTTGGCATTCCAACATGTATTGTTCTAAGAACAATGAAAGGAATGTCAGATTCTAATTTCTTGGTACACTTAATTTGTCACCATAAAAAAGCAATGTAAACAAACCTGAGTCAGCAGAAGAATTTGCTTATAGGTCTGTTAATTTTAGTGAAACTAAAATTCAATGTCATGAGCTTGGGAAATATTTCATTATCTTAATTTCATCCTCATCTTCATATATAATCAGCCATGTTTAACAGTTTGGGGCTTATTTATTATAACAAAGCAGACAGATAATATGAAATAATCTCTAAGGAATTTATATTTGGCCTATTCGTCTGTCATTCAGGGGATGCTCCATATAGAATGGGTTTTGCTAACTCAAGTCTCTCTTATTTGCTGAAGGATTGAATATTTGCATTTCCATAGAGTGCTTTTGAAGCCAACAATAAAACAATAAAAGGCAATAATTAAATGAAATGCAAAGTGCAATAAAGGTCTCAGAAAATCAATATCACCTTGAGGAATATTGTTAAAATATGGGAAAACATTATGCTATATATTTGTTTTGTTTTGCTGATTAAGCATACTGAGTTCTAATAAATGACAAGCAGTCACGTGCTATAAAGAATGTGTTAGCTGGTTTTATTTACATCATAATATTTTGTTTAATGAGGGGTTCAATTTGAAGTTTGATACAAGCAATTTATGGGAAATTGGGGCCATTTTAGGAGTAATCAGTGGCAAGTTTATCTTGTTATAAGGAAAGAATTTATGTGCTTTTATTTCTAGAAAAGATTCTAGACAGAGAAAAAAATTTTAAGTATTAAGAAACATTTTGCAAACTATTTTTATTATTAAATAGCTATATCACATTTCACATAAATGAAACAAATGGTATATAACAATATTATTTATTCGAGCATAAATCTCTTTAGAAATATCTAGATTCATTAATTTTTATTGTGTCTTTTTCACATAGGTCAGCTGGAAAGTCTACAATAAACAATAATTGGCACATATTTAAATATACCAGCTGCAGATGATAAATCAGGTTAGATGTTAGGTCAGTTTAGTTACTTCCTGTTCTATCACCCTGTACATATCTTTCATGTATTTGACAAATTACAATAATTATGCAATTTTTGATCTGCCTTTTAGGTTTTGTTTCATACTCTAGGAGGTCTGGGACTATATTTTCTTGTCTACTATATATTAAGTATTTATCCCAGTGCTTTCTTCATAGCCATGCTTACTAAAGATATATATATTTCAGGTTTTCTGAGACAGTGTCTCAGTATGTAGAGACTGACCTGGAACTCACTATGTAGGCTGGTCTCGAACTCACAGCGATTCTTCTGCCTCAGCCTCCCAAGTGCTGGGATTACAGGTGTGGGCCACCATGCCCGGCTACTAAAGATACTCTTAATGCATAAAATATTAAATGATCTATGCCCCAGTGGTAGGCAAACTATGGCTCAATTCCAGGCTACTGGCTGCTTTTTTTTTGGTCCTCAAATTAGGAATTTTCCCCCCATTTTTGAATGGCTACATCTCAAAATAGTTATATAAATCCTAAATAATAGCCCCAATTATGCCTGTTGGCCCCTAAATTCTAAAATTTTCACTCTCCTGGCCTTTAAGCGAAAGTGTTCTGACTGTAACCTATACCATCACTGTCCCATGGAACAGTTGTGGAGCTGCAGATGCTCTATGTCTGGGCTGCACAATGAGCCACACACAGCTGGGGAGCACATGCAACTTGCCTTGTGTTCCTGAGGCTGAACTCTTCATTTTAATTAATACAAAGCCCTACGTGGCTAGTAGCTCATATGTTGGGCACCGGCAGATCTAGATACATAAATGAATAGACCACATGCAAATACAGTAAATAATCACTTGAAACCCAATGGAATCCAAAGAAAAGTTGAAAAAATATGCTAAAATTTGCATTTCATTGATGTTTCTGGCAACACACACACACACACACACACACACACACACACACACACATGGTTAAAAAGTCAATTAAAGTATCTCCCACGATATCACTAAAATAACTAGTGTGATGATAGTACTTTGAAAAAGCCTAAAGGTAAAAATGACTCCACTTAATGTGATTATTACACAGGAACTCACATAAAATAAACAGTGGCTATTAATCCTGCAAACTGTGGATAAGAAAAATAATAATTTTGGATAACGAAGATAATGTTAATGTTCTATGAACAAATAAATGAAAGAAAATGGCTTTATGAAGATTTTATGGCTTTTCTTTGCATTATTAATGGGAATACCTTTTATTTGCAAAGCAACTGTTGAAATACATAGAAAGGCCTTTTAGAAAAAATGAGCTATAGGAGAGTGTGAGAACATTATAGCACAAAAACAAGTAAAAATGGCAATATAACCTGGTAATATAACCTAGCAGTAGAGTAGATATTAAAGTAGACCGAGAAGTAAAGATTTAAAATGCAAAGTAAAGTTTACAACTCTCACATCCATAGGTGTCTGAGTCTATGAGACTATCATAGACTGAAAGTCTATGATGACAAGCATTTAAAGGGAATTCTGAAGTATAAATTATTTAAGACTGAAATTGTTTTAGGCTGTTATTTATAATGCTTAAAGTAACAAAAGCTGAAAATTAGAGTATATTTTCTTTTCATGCTTTTAGTGTTTTTGACGTCTATGTATGAAATAATATCTCCCCGAGTAAAATTACTTTGGCTGCACTCTTTTTTCAAATGATTTTATCATTAGAGAAAAATTTGAAATCATGGACAAATAATCCTTTAATGCTTTTCCTGGCTAGCAAGTAATTTGTCAGAGCAATCCAATTTTCAAATAGCACACAAACTCAGTTAAACACTGAGCCAATGCATCTGTTTCTCTCTGTATTCAGAGTTTGCACAAATGACTTTCATTTGGAGTTGGGAGTGAATCATCAGGTTGAATTCTCTAGTAGGACAATTTAGTAACAGAATAGGGTTCGTAATTTCTCTCTGATAAACTTTTTTTTTTAAACTCAGGCTTTATTGAGATATAGTTTACAAGCAACCTTAATCACCTCTTTTAAGTGTGCAGTTTAATAAACTTTAACAAACATAAGAGATTATGTATCCACTTTAAGATATTGATTTAAGATAAATTAAGATATGGCACATCTTCCTTACCCCAGAAAGTTTCCTTATGCTGCTTTATAGACAATGATTCTCTTTATCCACAATCCATAGCCAACCACTGATCTGTTTTCTGTTTCTATACTTTTGTCTTTTCTAGAATGTCACATAAATGGAAACATGCAGCAATATGGTCTCTTGTGCCTGGCTTAGTGTAATGCTTTTGAAATTCATCTGTTGCTTGTATGATAGTTTGTTCCTTTTTTACTCAGAAGTATTCCACTGTTTGCATACCACAAAATATTTGTATCTACTCTCCTGTTTATGGACTTTTGGCTGCCATGAATAAGGCACTATTAACATTTTCTGTGTGGACACGTTTTTTTCTTTTTAAAAAATATCCTTCCTTCCTCTCTTCCTGTAATCCAGGACCTTTGTAATGAGCTAAATTACCAGCCTTTTAATATTTTCTTTTTGAACCAGGGTCTCACTAATTACTAAATGCCTAGACTCGGCTTATTCTCCTGCCTCAGCCTCCTGGGTGCTGGGATTACAGATGTGTGCTAGTATTCCTGGAAGGTTATATATTTTCATTTTACTTGGGAAAATATTTTTGAATAAAACTGTTGGATTATATATAGGATATGGTTAACTTTATACAAATCTGCCAGATGGTCCTCCAAAACAACTCATTTACATTCCCACCTGCAACATATTAGTGTTCTAGTTTAGTCTACATGCCTCCAATAATTAGTATTATTAATTCTTTTAATTTTAGCTATTCTAGGGGATATGTGCTGATATGTCCTTGTGCCTTTTAACTCATCTTGATGACTGATACTGAGAATTTGAAAGTATTTGTTGGTTACGTGTATAACTTCTTTGATGAAATGTTTTTTTTCAAATCTTCTGCTTCTTTTTTGTAAATTCAGTTGCTTGCCTTATTATTTATGTATTCCACAAACAAGTTCTTTTTTATTTTATTTTTTTTATACCAGGGATCGAACTCGGGTCCTCGTGCTTGTAAGGCAGGCAATGGAACCACTGAGCTAAATCCCCAGTCCTCCACAAACAAGTTCTATATCAGGTATGTACTCTGCAAACTTTTCTTTAAAAATAAAACTGTGTACCAAAATAAAATAAAACTGTGGCCCGTTTTTCCTTTTCTTACTAGTGTCCCCCCCCACCCCTCCTTCAATACTGGAGATTGAATTCAGGGCCTTAGCACCGAGTTATTTTTTACTGTTATTTATTTGGATGCAGGGTTTCATTAAGTCTCTAAATTGTCCAGGCTGGTCTGAAACTTGCAATCCTCCTGCCTCAGCTTCCCAGGGATGGCAGGAATGTGCCACTACACCTAGTTTTATCCGTGTCTTTTGAAGAGATGATATTTCAAATTTTGATGAAGTCGTATTTTTTAATCGTTTTGCTTATGACTTGTGCTTCTTGTGTCATAACAAACCTTTTCTTAAGCAAAGGTCACAAAAGCAGGTCCTATAAGCATTTTAATTTTTCATATTATATATATATTTTACTACTTATTTAAATCATTGTTTGAAAAGAGATCCAAAGGTATTTGTAGACTGTCAAGAAAGTTTTATGCAGAAATGGTTTACCTATGGCATCCATACTCCTATTTCCCTGACATACGGCTTGGATTGTATTCCACTCTTGGAAGTATATTTAACATGTTTTTAATGGTTCAATTTAGTATACTGCCATACTATCAGATTTGCTCTATTTTGGTTTCGTTTAATAAATGTCAACTGAACTTGTGAGTCTGGAGAAGGCTCTCTGTAGTAGCTGGATACAAAGATAAAGTAGATGGACCCTGCCAAGAGAAATCTGGTTCAGTACTGTAGATAAACATGTTGGTAAGGCTATGAGTATACTGTTTATGCTTATGTGCTCTCATGAGTGCACATAGGAGTGTGTTAGCTTTCTATCACTAAGATGGGTTATTTTGGCAGAGTTTGGAGGTTCCAGTCTATGACTGGTTTGCTCTGATGCCTTGGGTCTATGGTGAGGTAGCATAAGACACATGGTGGAATGAAAGCATAAACTTCATGACCAGAGAGCAGTGAGAAGTTTCCACTCCCTTCCAATAGGGCCACTCTGGGGACTGAGACTTTAATACATGGGCATTTGGGGGCTACTCATCATCCAAACTATATCGGGAGGGACCCAGGTGGTGTTCTTGGCCCTCTCCTGGGTAATTATAAAGTGTAGGCAGAATATCAGAAATTACTTTGCATAGTAGTTGACGCATATTAACTTGGATAGTAAGAAGGCATTAAGTGGAAATGGAAGACACCACATCTCATAGAGGAAACATGAATAAATACCAAATAACTCTTCCCCTACATTCCTGGGTCAAACCACGGTCAAAGGAGGAATTTTGTATTGCCTTTCAATTCCTTTAGGATGCATCAAGGAACAAATCATTCTCAAAATGCAAAAGCCAAAGAGAGTTCCCATGCTTGATGAGAATATTCAGCTTGTGTTTGTCATTTTATTCTTTCTCCCAGTTCTTTTGTCCCAGTAACCATAATGAAGTGCAGAGTCCTTGGCTGCAGCCCATTCCAGCAAGGGTCTCTCTCTGTGTCCTGTGTCCTTCCTCTCTGTCCCCTAAATGTGCTTCCTTGGCTGAAACCAGTTCCCTTCACTCCTGCACTGCAAGGCAGCACATAATTGTGTACTAAATCCAGTAGAACTAAAGGAATGGACTCCTGGGTTCTGACTCACAGGAACATTTCTCCTTCAATACCTCAGTGCCTTTGACCCAGTCTATAGTGCAGTAGAAAGCCTCTTAATTAAATCAGCCATTTATTACACGCTACACAGATATTATTACAAAGAGAAATTCTATTTAAACTGTCCTTATTTTCTCAAAATCCATCAGCAGCAGGGAGTCAGCTAATCAGGAACTAATTGGCTCTTTGGCGATGACCTCGGATGTGACAGACTTTTCTGCTTCCTGTCTGCCCAGGTTCTTAGGAACATACTTCTGCGAGAGGCTGTAATTTCACTTTTGCTTATTAGTATCTAAATGAAACAAATTTCAGCTGCCCTTTGTCCAGTATTCCTTTTTTTTTTTTCTTTTTTGTATTGAGGATTGAACTCGGTACCTTGTGCTTGTGAGGTAGGTGTTGGCACCATTGAGCTAAATCCCTAGCCCTGTCCAGTAATTTTTGTGGAGAAGATACATAGACAAAAACTTTTCTATCAGAGGATTTCTCTCTTTAGTTCAGAAATTACATCCTTTTCTTAGTTACCCTTAAGGTAAATAATGGCTAACTACCAAAGGACTCTCCTTCCTGTCACTGAGGTGGTATTACATCTTTCTGAAGAAGAGGAAGATACCCTTTCTTGTCCTCAGTGGGAGGGCTTATTTGGGGGTCATGGAGCATTTTAAATTATGGCCATAAAATTTCATGACATCGTTCTTTTCTCTCAGACGATAGGCTAGTTTTTGTTTCTTAGAGATGGTAAGTGGGTTCATTTCCTTCTTTGCTCCACAGCATGTTCTGAATGCCTTCGGTGCTGGGTGCAGGGCAAACAGTTAAAATGATATATTTTACGCTCCTCCAGGTTTAATACAAAAGCTTTAAAACTAAGTGCAAGAGAGTGCTGTCGATGCTGTCTCAGGAATCTGTACAGAGTCTCACTGGGACATAATAAGAAGAAAGTGATTTACATGTGGGGGCAGGATCATAAATACTGAAGGATAACACAGGAAAGTGTTGACAGAAAGAGAAAGGGAAGTTAGCCTTCTCGGAACAGGGAGGGGGGAGCAAAGTCCAGATGGAGGCAGAACTTGGGATATTGTGGGAGTGACATAAAGTTGGATAATTCAAAACACGGCATTAGGTGAAGTACAGCAAGACTGTTGAAGGAGTAGCCAGGAAAAGCATCATGGAAGATCTGATGCCATGCTAACCTGTTCGGGCTTCCCTGTAAGGAAATGCGATGCCCACAGAAGATTGACAAGCAGGCTGACAGCCTTATACAAGAAACCAAGTAATTCCAATCCCCTGCACTTAGTAGCAGCAGGATGCGCAAGAAGAGGCAGTCAAGAGAGATGGAGAGGTAGAATGAAACTGACTTAATATGTAAATAGATTGGAGAATTCCAGGACTGTTTTATGTTTTCAGCTGAAACTTTACTAAAAAAGGAGTATTTAAAGAAAGGGCAGGATTGACAGGAAAGTTCAATTTTAGACATTTAGATTTTATAAATATAATCACATTACCTTGCCTGAATGAGTCCTCATGATTTGAGAAGAAATCTACCTCTTTGGAATGGGATCCAAAGTTCTCTATAACTAGGACCCTGTCACCTTCTCAGGTCTTATTTCCATTTTCAACATTCACATTGGCCACCTTTCAAGCTCCTCTACCGATGCATGCTGGGCTTTTGTAATAACTGCTTCTAATATTTACTGAAAATTTTCTATTTTAAAGGATCTCTAATAAATGATATGTTCTTTTTCACAACTGTATGTGGTCATTTACTAGGGTTTTCAGTTGAGGGGTGGGAAAATTGAAGTACAAATAAATTAAGTAGCTTGACCACCCAGGTAGTGGGACAAAAAGGACTTAAACTCTGCCAGTCTCATGAGTCCACACTAAAAACCACTATTTATTGCATTATTACAGTGTCTCTTTGTCTGATGATCCTATGTCCTTTTTAAATTAGCTTATCACATACTTCTCATCAACTTGGTCTTGCTTTTGCCTCATAACTCTGAAAAAATTGCTCACAAAATATTAGTGAGAATTCCAAAAGGAACTTTTCAAAAGTCTTTCTGGCAGCTCAGATGCTTCCTTTCTATCCTTGGGCCTTGCAAGTCTCTTCCTTCGTGTACATGATGACATGCTCTGGGTCTTTATGCTTTGTCTTTGGACATGCTCTCTCAGCCTTCATTGTGGTTTATTCTCTATAGAATCTTCTCATATTGAAGCTGTTTAAGATTCAGTACTAGTTTCTTCATTATCTCCCCCTATACTTTTTATACTAGGTGATTTTATCCAAATTTAAAATCATAAATTTGTAAATGAGCATTCTTTTGTGCCATAAAACCTTATATAGACAGCAGTGCTCTTTTAATATTGCTTGAATGTTTCAACAGCATCCTTAGACTCAGCATACCCAAATATGAATTTGTTTTACTCTTAAATATTGGTTTTTCAGTGTGCCCTAGCACTTATCTTTTAGTCAAGCAATATGGAAAATATTGTCCATCAACCAAAGAGCACTTGGAATGTGCCAGTACTCTGTATCTCAAATTTCTTTAGCTTATGGCAACCAGAAAGAATGCACTTCAGAGCAATGGTTATTCCAGTAAAAGGGAATTTGCAGGATCTTCTTATATGATTGAATTTGTATTGCATGGTCATAAGGAGGATTGAAAACCGGGATTAGATGTTGTCAAGAAACTAGGAAAATTCATTGACTGCTCTCATTGTTATTTTTAAATCTAGAAAGCAAGAGGATTAAAGTGAGCCTAGAGTAATAACTGTTGAGAAGTAGCAGTCACTAATGCTAGGAGAAGGAAAATGGTTTGTCTGTTTTGTATAGACTAGTTATTGATTGGCTTTGAACATTTTAAGTATTATGCATTTTGAGTTTTAGCATTTTCAAGTTTTAGCTAGGCAATTTTGAGAAAAGTGACTCTCAACATTCATTTTCCAATGTAAAAATTAAAGTAATTATGTACCATTATTTCAGAGAGGAAATTCAAGATCAATTTACAAATGCTTTTAGTTCTATACAACTCTTCCTTCATTTTAATAAGGCAGTTTTAAGGTTTTTGTCTAAGAAAAAGCCACATATTATTCCATCTACTTGCAAAAACATTTCCATATAATTGAAAGATTATGAGACCTATCTTTCCATCTAGAGGCACGGAATCAACTTAGCAGCAGTTAAAGTCTGTACAGTTATATGACTAGTAAGTTTTCTTTTCTCAAAGACCATCACAGAAGACACTCAAATAACTGAAGGTTAAGGAAGAACTTTTAGCAGTTAAGTGGTTAAGGCTTTTTAAGCAGCATACCTGACTTTGACTCTTGATTTTATTATTTAATAGCTTTTTCTATCTATGTCCAGTTGGGGCAAGTTGCTTGACCTTTCTGTATTTCAATTCTCTCTTCAGTAAAGTAACAGAAATAATATAGTCCCTTCCTCTTAAGACTGTTGTAAAGATTAATTAAGTTAATAAATATAAAGGGCTTAGAAGAGGCACCTAACACAAAGTAGGCACTTAATAAATATTTAGTTGGCATTATATCTATAATTCATCATGTCACTTGGAGTTTAAAAATCCTTTTAAAAATTGAGTAGTTGCCAAGGACATTGTGTATGCATGGTAGGTATGTGTATAAGAGAAACCTACAGCTGGAGTCACCTCTAAAACTTTTAAAACAGATCTGGTCACTCAAGAAGATTTCTTCAGAGAGAACTGCTCAGATGCCAGCACACTTGAGAATAGTGAGTCTGGAATTATGTTCACAAATGGGAGCCTGCTATGGTGACTGGCATGGGAAACATCAATTAGAAGAGAAAACTTTCAAAACTGTCAAAAAAAAAATTGATAATACACTCCTGCTTGCCAAAAAGGAGCTTATGCTGGACTGACTATAAGAGCCCAATAAAAATGGAAATTCTGAGGGGCTGCATGAAATCTGTAACTGAAGGGGCCTCTGTGGCTGTCAAGCTGGTCATTCTGACATCTATTAACTATTATAGGTAAGAAAGGTAATATTGTCTTCTTTTCTGATTATTAAATTATTGGCTTTCTTTTAGTTATGCGGGACACACAGAAAATCCTTTTGGTCATTTGTGTACTTCTTTTTTTGTTTAATGTTGGGAAATGGGACCACTGTAGTTTCAAAGGAGCTTAAAAAAAGACTTCCTACATTCTAATGTACAAATTTATAGTTAAAAAACTATCAATCCTACTTCTCTCTTCTGGGAGAGTAAATCATCACAGGTAAGAGTAATGCTTTAGGCTAAAAGGCATCTTAGGTATAATAGCTAAAAATTAAAAACAGCCTACAACAATGGGTAGAGTAATATTTCATTAGAATGGACTCTTACGCAGTCATTAAAAATGATCATCACAAGGGCAGAATGGAATCATGAAAAATCTTTATTATATGTTAAATGAGAAGCAGAATATAAAATCACATGTTCAAAGCTAAGGCAATCTAAGCAGTGTATGTATTTAGACCAAAAGAAAGTATCTAAACAGTAGTGGATATATGAGCAATTTTAATATGCTATCTTAGAACTGGGGATTTAGCTCAGTGGTTGTACCGCCTGCCTTGCAAGCACAAGGACCCGAGTTCAATCCCTGGTACAAAATATATATATATATATATATATGCTGTCTTAGCCTTTTTCTAAAAGAAAGGCAATTAAACTGTTTAAAGGGGCATGGTCATGATGGTCATGTTATTCAGGATCTAATTTCCTTACTCATTTTTTGTGGATTTGTAAAAATGACACCTTGTATGTTAAGGTAATTTAAATACTGTATCTTGACTTATTTAATTTTATGAAAATTTCAGTGCTAACTGATTCACTACTCTTATGACTATGTAAAGATCCTATGTGTGAGAAGATAATCACAATCAGTGATAAACATGAAAAGCACAGCTCATGGTGTATGGAGTACACCAAGAAACATGAAGGTCCTTTGAAGAACTCTATTTTACAAATTTCAATGTAGAGTAGAATTCAAAAGTTACATCTTTTTGGTAGATATATGGAGAATACAGACTTTTCACATTATTACGTTTTATTTTCAAATTAAATATTTTATATTATAATGAAAAGATATAGCCATAGTCAATGAGAAGTGGTCATAAAAACACTTTCAAAGCCAAAATTTATTAACAAATTGCCTCAGAGTAATGTCTATTAATAATGTCAGCTTCAATCACAATCAAATAACAAAGATGACTAGAATTTCTCAAATGCCTTTTTCGTTCAGCTGACATTATTAATAGGTATTACTCCGTCTATAGTCAGCTGGCTCTTGGCAGGAATGTCCTGGGGGAAAGACTGAACAAGGCTGCTTGGTTCACAGAGGCCTGAGAAGTAGAGCGGGGGAACAGCACTAGAGAGAAATGGGCCAGGGGCCACATATGGTACCCAAGACCATGCTTCAGTGAGCGACCCAGACACACCCAGGAGCACGCTCCACTGACCTGCTGGAAGGTGACAAATCAGGATTAATGATAGACAGTACTTAATAATTAGCAATTACCATTAGATTTGTTTCTAGAAATTATCTTAAGATATATTTAAAAATTAAAGTTATTAGGAACTTTCTCGCTTTCCACTGATTTTCCTAAGTTACAATGAACACTATTGTGTTTAATTCCTTCAAAAGCAGCCCCAAGCTAAATCTTTTAAATTTAATTGCAAAGTTCTTACTATAATTTATCATATACTATGAAACAATAAAATGGGACTGGAATACATCATCCAAAGTAGTAAAAATAAAACACATGATTCAGAATCTGTGAGATTCTTATCTCTGTAAGCAATGAAATGATTTTCACAATGTGTTTCCTATGAGTATACATTTCTATGGAAAATACATTTGTATGGCTTTGTCTGTTTTGAAAATATAAGCAGTTTATCAGTTTCCAAACCACAGATTAAAGGAAAGAGAAAGAAAAGTCTATATGTAGATACAGGACATTTAAATCAGTATGTTTTCAAGATAATTAAATCCCTAGACTGAATTAGAGAATGGAATATTCTAAAGTATTATTGCTTCCTTCCTACTACTGTTTTGATATTTATGATCCATATCTCCAGTGCATCTTATTAAATAGGTTTCTTGTTCTCAGGATTGAGTGTGAAAGCACACAGGACAAGGCCCAGCTTGTATAAGACATTCAATGAGGTTTTGTTGGATCTGAATATGGTTTACTTGATCAGAAACACACGTAACTGTTCTCTGAAAAGTTGCACAGATTTAATCTCCTTTTCCCATTCCCAAGATGGAATTTGTTTTCGTTCCAACAAATAGCTATCATATCTTTCTTACATATTAGCCTCTTTATAGAGGTTAGGATCTAAAAATCAGGGCACACATTAAATGTGTTTATAATTTAACTCCAGTGGGTTACCGTGCCCTTCGGAACTCTGTAACATCACTTAACAAAAATCAATGAGAATGTTTTAATTTTCACAAGAAAAGTAAGGAGACTTTGATTGATTTATCCTTGTTTCATTATCTTAAAGGTAGGAGCTATTCTATTAATGGCAACATTTACAATTTAACCCTTTCTTTTCCAAACACTTGAAATCAAAGTATTAGAATGCCATCAATAATTTCACTAACAAAAGTGGGTATTAAAACTGAGCTAGGAACTTAAAAAGATTTTACAGAATTTACAGAAATTGTTGATCTACAGGATAAACAATCATTTACTGTGAGAGAAAAGTTATATAAGAAATAATCTTACAGAACCTTTCATTTCTCACCTTCAAACTGTTGACCTTTAAAATTTCTAAAAAATCATTCTCCAGTGTACAGTATAACCTGTTCTCATCATATGGCTTCCTGTGCTTTGAAAACCTATGGTAGTATAAGCTAGTAATGTGAATATAAATTTGGTTTTTTTTAAAGGAATTTTTGCTTTACATAGAAAAATGTTCAACATTTTATACAAGAGAAGTTGTCTTTGCCTTAGTTCATTTTTAGTTGTCTTTTTGAGGTAGTTTAAGAGGGAAAGAGCTCTAATATTTTAAAATTTATAATTAAAACCTGTCTCATATCTCTATTCAGAGATTTTACCTACATAGAATTATGTTATGTAGTAAAATTTAAAAATGCTGAAACCACCTGCTCTTATCAAATGGTACCTGGAATTGCTTTGTATTTCCTTGAAATTAATTATACGAGTACACTTGGCTTGGCAGAAAACCACCAGGCAGATCAAATCTTTTACTTAAGAGGTAGTACAATAATAGATGTCTGTGGCTTCTTTCCTGAGAGGGCAGCTAACTCAGAATATATGAGCATTCAGTTCATTATGATTAGCTGAGATACACAAAGTCCCTTGTCGATTGAATAGAAAGCAACACAGTGTATTTTAGGCTAGAATTTGCATACTTTCTCAAATTTTCTAAAATCCAGCACATTCAATCATAGCTGTCTTAGTGTAAGTTAAAAGTGTTTCCTCCCATGAGATTTAAATACATGCTACTTTGTTCTATGCTGAAATGTGTTAATTCCCTTATACTGGATTGTGCATTGGAAAATTCTAGGAAAAACAGTACATTTTTTAAAAACAGGTCTTCCATTGACAGAACATCTGCAAACTTAATGAGGCAATCCACTGAGATAAATACAGCAACTAATAAATTCCCATACGTGCAGACAGTAGCATCACTGGCCAAGTACAAGTCATCTGGGAGGCTTAGGAGCTTGGAGTTCTTTTGGTTACAGGTTAACCAGAGCTCATATTTTATACAGCAGAATATTTCTTCAGCAGTCCTATTAGTCTCTGAAAATAAGATAGTCTATGGAATACATTTAAAAATAACCTAAAAGAAACTATAAGTAACAGAGAGAATAGAACACGAGTAAAGTTCTAGGACATTCTAAAGGATTGAGTTTATGTAGAAAAAAAAAATTACTTCCCAAAGTCATTATTTAATGACTAATTCATTATCTCAACTCTCTCATAACCTAGCATATATTTTCAAATACTGGATTGTAAACTTTTGAAACTATCATGGAGTTCTTTGCAGCTCTTCTTTGTGGTTTTTTGCTTCTGGCCAAGTTTTAGGATTTCATGCTCTTTGGTTTTTGGCATCTTTGATATGACGTGATATATATACACACACATATATACCTATTTTTGAATCTGTGGCTTTTTTCAGTTAAAAATATTCTTAGTTGGAGGGGAGAACCACAGTAAGGGTAAAGACTGGCAGCAAACCACAGCTTCTCTGGCACCTAGAATAGAGAGCCCTGAAAAATAACTTTGTGAAGAGAAAGAAGATGTGTTCTGGGAATCAAGAAAGAACCAACAGGAAATCTAGAATTCAGAGAAATTGAAGAAACAGAAGACAATGCAGAGAAAAGAAAAAAACAGTCTGGAACATTAACCCTGACTCCTAGGGAGAGGAACCTTTCTCTACAAACTCAGGGCAAGCCTGGGGAGAGCCAGCAGCCCCAGGAAAAAATAAGGGATTAGCAGTGTTGAGCCCAGGAAAAGCCCAGTTATTCTAAACTGCAAACACAGTATGGGGTTTTAATGAATGTGACTCCTTCTGAATGGCAGTCTAGAGTCGGAGCCAAAATTCACTGTGGCACCTGCCGTATTTGGAAGTGATATAATCAAGAACCACCTTGGGAAGGAGTTTATTGCTTAAGACTGAGCTACTGCCAGAATCAGAAGTCACAGAACCACATGTCAGGGTTTCCGAGGTCACACTACCACAGTGACTGGGTGGAAGACAGTCATGGAGAAGGGGTGGGTTAGGCACAAACACTGAGAAGTTTAAGCAGCAGTAAGTTCAGGCTGTGGAGGACCCGGTGATCCTGTCCTTTGTGATGAGAAAACAGGCTAATGTATGGTTTTGAAGGGGCAGTGTCTGAAATGGCCAGCATTAAGTCGGATTGACTCTTCGCTCCATTGCTGCTTTCTTCCATCACAGAGCTCAGTGGTCCATCTGATTGTCTGAGCTGCCTACTGATCAGGAGTACACCAGGACTTAGATATTTGCCACATCCCAGGGTGAATGGGCAGCGGGGCACCTGGAGCAAGTGGAGCCCCTAAAAACTCAGGCTAGGCAGAAACAAGAGTGACTTGGGGCACAGGGATGTGCAGACACTAAGAACTGTTGGAGTGAATACAGCCCTAAAGCAGACACCACACCATTGACTCCCCTACCCAGCAGGGAAGGTGGGGCAGGACTCACCATTCACACAGTAAAAGTCAGTACAGAAAACACAACAGACCGTAGATGTGACTATCTCCCATATCTGAAACATTCTAATCCACAGGTTATGGAAGAAACTATACACCTACATGCCCGAACACAGAAAAGTATTTTGGACTCATTTATTATAGCTTAGATCTAAAATGCTCCCCCCAAAGTCTCAAGTGTTTGGAAGGTGACTGGTCCATGGGGCATTATGCTTCTCAGTGAATTCATCCACTGAAGAGGTCAGTAGCTAAATGTGCTATTAAGAGATGGAAAGAGGCTAGAGGTAGGTCAAGGCCACTGGGAGTGTGACCTGAAATGCATATTTGGCTTTCGGGCTCCTTCTTGTGCTCCCTGACTACCATGGAATGAGTAGCTGTCTCCACCCAAACCCTTCCACTATGCTACTTCTTTCCTGAAGCCAGCACACTACAGAATGGAGCCTTCAAAACTGTGAGCCAGAATATACCTCTTCCCCTTGACTTGTGGGTGTTGGGTATGTTGTTCCAGTGACAAGAAATTAACTAAGACACATCTCTTCTTTTTTTTTCTTAGGGTTTTATTTCCGTTCCTATACTTTTTTTATTGTTTTTCCTTTTCTAGTTTGTATTTTTCTGTTACTTTTTACCTAGTTCTATTTACTTTATTGTCTAACTTTTCTCTCTTCCTCATCTTCCTTTTCCTTCTCAAATTTTACTTGTTTCATTTTCCTTTTCTCCATTACCTCCTTTAAAAAATTATTACTATTAAGTTTTATTAATTTTTAGCTACCAGTATTTAGTTTATTATGTTAATTTTGGAGATTTCTTTTTATTATTAAGGGTAATATAGTTGTAGCTTTTATTGCAGTGATGGCAAAACTTTTAGAGCTTTCAATGATACAAACAGCTTGCTGAGCTACTGTTTTATTGGTTCCTATGATACGTCAATATTTAGTTTGTCTTTTAAACTATTATTGTGGCTGACTTCTCTTCTATTTTCAATGGTGGCACAGCTGTTGTTTTTAATTGGTTTCAATGTATGTCGATATCTTTTTGTCAACAAAATTACTGCGGTTCATTTTCTCTTCTCAAGGCCTTCCTGTTTGTGAAGGTCAGACACTAAGAAGACTCAAATATTATGTTGAGTGGATTGAAAAGTGGTATAAACTTCAGAACATAAACCAAAGGACATAATGGGGAGACAATCTAAAAAAGATCTCCACAGTAATGATAGAGTTTTTCTATTTTAACTTATCTCCAACTCTCAGCATAAAAACAAAATAAATATGAAAAAGCGAGGCAACAAGATACTTCCAAAAGTCTGTAACCCCCAAAAGCAGATCTTGTAGGCACCCAAGTAAAGTTACATGCAAAAAAGTAAAAACCCAAATGGTCAAAATGTTTAAAGTTATCAAAAAAGAAATATCAGCAAATTTATAAGATGTTTAATAAGATTACAGAAGATTTAAGTAAATGAATAATTTAATAAAATGTTCAGCAAGCTCAATGAAGAAACGAGGTGACTTGAATTAAACAAGACTATGAGATAGGAATGTTCATTTTGTAAAGAATTAGAACTTATGAGAAAAACATCAAGTGGAAATTCAATGAAAGACACAGTTAGCAGTTACATCTAATGTGAGGACAGAGTCAGAACTTGAAAACAAGGCTGATGTAGTAGATCATACAAGCTAAAACAACCAGTATAAAAATCAGTCTGGAGACTCCTCCAGTACTAATTCCACTTGACCCAGCTATATCTCTGGGTATTTTTCTGAAATTGTTGAAGATATAATTCAGTGGTATGGACATTCCCATTTTATAGCAGCATAACTCATAATATTAAATCTGTTAATGGCCTCTGTGCCTATCACCAGATGAACAGGTAAAGAAAATGGGGTATATATAAAAAACAAGAGTACTACTCAGTCATAAAGAAGGTTAAATTTGAGTTATTTGTAGGAAAACAGATGCACCTTGAGAACATAATGCTAACTGAAACAAATCATAAATGGTTAAATATCAATCATATGGTTTGCTTTATGTGAGACACCCAAAGTATATATAATTTAAAGGGAAAAATAAGATAAGTTAGAGGAATCAGGGACATAAACTTTGTGGAGCTGGGAAGGGGATCCATAGATGAGGGAGATGGGACAGAGGGGAAGAGAAATGGAAGTAAAAAGCACCAAAACGTGTGCGATATGTATACATATCAATTCCCCACGATGAATGTATTCATTACGTATTTCAAATATATATCAATAAAAATATAAAATATTCTTAGTCATTACCTTTTTAAAATATGAATTCCTCCCTTCTCTCTATTTCTACCTTTGGAGACTCCAATTATGAGTTAAAACTTCCTCAGTGTAAATTTTGCTATTTTCTTAATTTTTTCTATCCTTTTGTCACTGAACTTCATTCTGAATATTTCATTCCCAATTTCCTTTCAATTCTCTAATTCACACTTCAGATGTGTGCAATGTCTATGAAACCCAATAACTAAATTTTTAATGCATTTTTCACTTCCAGCCTTTTTATTTGATACTTCTTTATAGTTTCCAGCTCTTTCCTGAAATTCTAAGTGACTGAACTACAGTGGTACCTTGGTTCATGAACTTAATTTGTTCCACGATTCTGAGGAATGTGGTTGTGGTCATGTTCATCACCTGATGGGGCATTTGCAAATGGAAGCAAACTTTGGCTGAACACATCTTTTCGCAAAGTGAATTGTTCAAACAGATGTGTTCATGAACTGAGGTATTACTGTCTATAAAAGCACCATCAGTCAATTTTTATTCTGTAATTTCTTGTATTTTTTTGCTACCAGGGAGTGAACTTGGATCCTTGTGCTTGCAAGGCAGGCGGCGGCACTAAATTTAGACTTTTTTTCCTGGTACTGGCTATAAAACTCAGGACTTTGTGCTTGAGAGGCAGGCGTGGTCCAACTGAACTAATTCTGGCCCACTTTTCTTATTTTTAAACCTCTTTGTCAAGTCATGTTTGCTAGAATGTTAGACTTTTATTTACAACGTTGTTTGCAGAAATAATGTGAGGCCAAGAATATGTATTTTTTTGGAGAAGATTTTCTTCTACCAGTTTCCTAATGAGGACAATAACAAGCCTACTTTATGAATTGTAAGAATTCAATGAGTTAAGCGTGGGGGGCTGCCCCACTGATCATACCCAAAGCAGGCTGTAAGCAGTGCAGGCTGCAATTGGCTTGTTTTGACCAAAGGATTTGAGATAACACAGCCTAGGTCAAAGTGACTCTTATCCAAATTCTTTTCTCAGCCTAACACAAGACTGTTTTGTCTCTTCTTTTATGAGCTTTGTCTGTATCAGCAACACATCCCTAGTAACAACTCACAGGCCCTTTACTCCAACCTAACAATGATTGTGTCACCAATAAATGTAGATGGTTCTGGCGATTCAGGACCTTTTTGCTTGCTCATCAACAGACATTCTGGCTCCTGGCTTCTCTTTAATTCTGCTTCTATGTCTTTCTTCTCACCTCACTCAGAAGCACCATATGATTGTGTCACCAATAAATGTAGATGGTTCTGGCGATTCAGGACCTTTTTGCTTGCTCATCATCAGACATTCTGGCTCCCGGCTTCTTTAATTCTGCCTCTATGTCTTTCTTCTCACCTCACTCAGTAGCACCTAGCAGGAGATTGGGACCCGCTGCAGGGGTCTCTCATAGTTAAGAAAGTGCTTACGGGAGTGCCCAAGCAACTCAATGTTCCTTAGTATGGTGTGACATCCATCAGATACGACAGTATTTGCTAGAAAACATAAGTGATGTAAGGCAGATAATACATTCCTGTGTCAGATTCTCACTGTAAACATTTTCATATTTCCAACATGGTGTTAGGAGCTGGATAAAGAACTCTGCCTGGTAATTAGGTAATGAATTGTACCATAATTACAGAATGCCAGATTTGTGGTGCAGTACATTTTAAAACATATTATACCTGGGCCTGGTCTGGTGGTGCACTCTGTAATCCCAGCACTCAGGAGGCTGGAGCAGGAGGATCTCCATGAATTCAAGGTCAGCTTGGACTACACAGCAAGATCCTGTCTCAAAAAAGAAAATTATATCTGAACACACTCTATGAGTCTCTCTGTGTTCCTATCTATTATAGATCTGCTAAATATTACTTATTAAGGTAGGATTACCAGTAGTGAATTTTAGAGTAGAAGTCTGTCCACCTGCATCTACTTCAATTGAATATGTCTAAACTATACACATTTAAGAAACAATTGATGGAAATAATTGGTGGATTTGGAATAACAAACTAAAGTTAGAGAGATATAAAACAATATATGTATTTTTTTGTATTCTGTGAAGAAATTTCAAGAAATGGAGAATAGAAGAAAACTATGAAGCAAACAACAGTCAGTTTAAGCTCACAGTCACCTAGGAAAAGATGGAACTTTCATACTTCATGAAAAAGACTGCAATAATTATTTATGCTAAAATGGATTTAATACATATTTACAATAATTATGTACAGTTGCCAGAATCACAAATCAAAGACCTATTCAGATACATGCAACCTACAAGCTTTTTATATCATTCTCTTCATTTACACCTAAAAACACAGAGTAGTTGCTAAGTTAGGAAAACACATATATAGTATATAGGAATTATCCTAGAAATAAACATTAGATACTTAAATATATAATAGATTATCTCAGCAAGTAACACTATTGTAAAACTTATCTACTAGGTATAAGGTAGTTTATCACCCAATAATCAGATTAACTTTTAAATGTGGACATTTACTAAAAAAGTTCATTACTAAGTTGATTAGAATTTAGATCACATTTTCCTCCCTCAAAACCAGTATTATAAATATGGTTAAGTTTCTGTTGCTCTAGGTCATTTAACAAATGAAGCTATTAAACACTATATATTATGTGTCAGAAATTAAGTGCTTTACTTTGAAAACTGCAACCATCTGCATCAGCATGAAAAAGCTATTGAGTGTAAGAACTGAAACCACCTGTGTTAACAGGATTTATTTGTTACAGAAAATTTTTTCCTCAGAAAGATAAGACTGTAAACCAATAAATAACTTTATTGTTTGTTTCAGGAAATTCCTTATATTCATTTCTCTCAGACATGCCATCTTCTCACCTTGGCAGAGAGCTCACTTATCAAGCAACAGTTTACTTATCAAGATTTTTGCTTCAAGTCTCTTGCCTGGCTATATACACTGATCTTAGACAATTATGTCATAAACTCTTTCAAAGTCCAGTCTGTTCTCCATAATTGAGCCCAGACACCCAAATCCTATAAATATCAGCCTGCCTTCTTCAGAGACATTGTCAAGACTTTTAAGGCTGTGTTCTCTGTTACTGAAGAAGTCTAGTAAACACAGTATCACATTCTTAGCAGGTGCAGTGAAGACATATTGAGGGAGTTCAATAATGTAATTCATTCAGCCCTCATAATTCCTCTGGAGGATGGAAAGCCCAAGATCAAAGTGGACCTCTTATTATGTCCTCACATGGTGGAAAGCAGTAGGGCAAACATGTGAACCTATTCCTGTAACCCCTTTAACAGTGATACTAATTCATTCATAAAAGTGGAGCCATCATGATCTGCCATCATAACCTAACCATCTTTCAAAAGGCCCTGTTTCTCAACACTGTTCCATTATGGATTAAGTTTCCAGCACAGGAATTTTGGATGGGACAAAAATATTCAAACCATAGCATTCTATTCCAGCCCTCCAAGATTCATGTACTTTTCACATACAAAATTTACCCATTTTATCGCAGTAGCTCCCAAAGTTTTAACTTATTCCAGCAACGTATTTCCCTCTAGCTATGAGCTTGTGAAATCAAATGATTTATGCGCTTCCAAAACACAACTGTGGGAAAAGCATAGACAGACATTCCCATTACAAAAGAAACAAGAAGAAAAGAATCCCAAATTAATCCCAAGTAAGTGCAAAAACCAACAGAGCAAACAATACTAACTCTTAAGGCTTGAGCATAATCATCTTCAATTCTATGTCCTGTGGCATGCACATACTGGGGTAGAGATTGGGACCCTAAAGCTATAGGAAGCCCACACTATGGCTCTGATACATTGAAATTGAATGATGGCAGCATACCCAGGTTAGTGCTTGTTGCTGGAGGCTTTACAGTGCCGAGATCTCAGAGGGAGATTGGACTTCTCTGGTTCCACGAGCATTCTAGTGAGGACTCACTCAGGCAGCCCTGACCCTGCAGTTCTGCTCAGAATTGCCTGTCAGGGTTCTCTATGGTGGCTCATAACCTGCAGCAGGTTTCTGCCTAGGCCCAAAGTTTTTCTGAGGCATTCTCTGAAATCTAGGTGGCAGCTATGTACCTACAATCCATACAGTCAGTGTATCTGCAGAATTAGCACCAGAAAGCCTGATACCAGGGCCACCACTTGTCTGCTCCAGCTTGGTGGCCCAAACTGCACATGCACCTGCTTCAAGTACCACTGCAGCAGCCAAGGAGGACTATGCAGGAAGGCAAGGAGCAGAGACTTTAGGTGGCCCTGGGCAGAGGTTCTAGGAGTGACACAGGTTTGTCTCTTTAAGTGGTTCTGCCCTAAATCCCTTTACATTTTGGGTCTGCGAGTGCCATGC
The DNA here is from genome assembly GCF_012274545.1 of Fukomys damarensis. Classification (NCBI taxonomy): domain Eukaryota; kingdom Metazoa; phylum Chordata; class Mammalia; order Rodentia; family Bathyergidae; genus Fukomys; species Fukomys damarensis. The sequence continues at coordinate 45,476,502 of NW_022900927.1, read as the reverse complement.
TTGACAAATGGCACAGACTTACTTCTACCCATAGTGATCTCATCAAATGACCTTTTGGCCACATGCTCTGTTCAACATGCAATTTTTATTTGTTACATGACCAGGCTAAGACTTTTCCAAATCTTCATATTTTGATTCCCTTTTGATTATAAATTCAGTCTTTAAACTAGGTCCTTCTGCTTGGGAGGAAGTGGCAGAACCACTGAGCTGAATCTCTGCCTTTTTTCTTTCTTTCGTTTTGTTTTTTTGAGACAGGGTCTCACTATGTAGTTCAGACTGCCCTGGAACTCACTATGTAGCCCAGGCTGATCTTGAACTCAGAGATCCTCTTGGGATTACAGGAGTACGCCACCATGCCTGGCTAAACCCTTCCTTCCTTTCTTTTTCCAGTTTACCATAAGAAGTTCAGAAGACTCATGTAGCCTTCTGTATACTCTACTGCTCACAAATTTCTTCTACAAAATATTCTAGCAATTTACAGAGTACATGTATTCTTTCACAGTTCTTAAGTTCCTCTGCTAATGAAAGAATGAAAGAGTTGCAATTCATTTTTCTATACTAAAGTGTTTTCTACACATGCTCCTTTTTCTGTTACAATGAGAAATAAATGTTACATAAATATCTGGGTACCAGGGAAGATCTTAGGCAAAATTATAAAAGGAATCAAAGTAGGCTGGCCAGGTTTTCTGTTCCTTCCTGGACAGTTACTTGTACAACAAACAAGATGAGGCCATAAAAGAACATTATGCTAAAACAAAAAGGTAACTTAGCAAAAAACAATGAAATACACGTTTCAACGTTGAAACTGGAACAGATTCTGAGCCAACTAACACGAATATGACCAATCAACTGGTAGTTTTTTCTTTTTCATTCTTATTGTTTTCAATCACTGAAACTGCCTGCCAAAAACATTAAAAGAAAAGCTGATGGTGAACTTTACACTAGATACATTAGGGTCACAAAAACTGAAAGCTGCTGGTCTTAGCATCACTAAATGTGTGACAACCAAACGGATGTGCCTCCCGATGTGATGCAATTTTTGATTGCACATAACCTTATGAAGCATTTTTGCCCAAAGTCAAAGACAATAATAACCTACATTTAATCAAGTTACATGAAACAAACTGATATAAAAGAATTTTTGAGCCAATCACAGGTATGTGACTGAGAACAACTATAGATCTTACTATAGAAAAAACTGTTAACGGTTAGGAATATGTACTGAAATGTTTATGATGAGTAATAAACTGCCTGGGATTTACTTTAAAATTTTGTACAAGGAGGTTTGGGTACTGAGTGTGTGTGTAAATTCATGTGTGCAGATGGAACACAATTGGTAAAATGCTGATAACTATTAAGTCATCATGAGTATACAAAGAATCTTAAAATCTACTTTCTATTTGATATGTTTCAAATGTTATAGAATACAAAGATTAATAATGGCTTATTTCCCCAACACTGTCCTAGCTATACATAGTTCATTATCATTCACATATATTTTGGCTGCAAACTCAATTATTATAATCAAAAGCAAAACAATTATTCTCATCTAATAAAATACTACAAAACTGCAGAATGAAGTCACTCTTCCACAGAGTCTTAGGCTTTTCAGCTGAGTATCAAAGAACCTTTATCTCAGCTGTCCATTTCTTCTGCGTACATTAATAACTTCAAGTTTTCTGGTAATCAAATGAATTGTCCCACACTGAGCAAGGCGCTGGCCTCCTTCCATTCAATTTTGCTTTATTTAGATAGGTTTTTTACAGAGCACAAGGTAATTTCATTAAGTGCAAACCCATCAGCTTATTTTAGTACATAGCCCCAAGAATTCTTAAAATGAACATCACTTATAAGTTGCATATTCCTTTAAGGGAACAGAATATTACCTAATATAACTTAGATTAAAATATAGTATAAAATGTGCTTTGCATTAGGCACTTTTTATAAATGGCCTGCCTCTGAGTATTTCTTCCTTTAAATGTGGAGTTTTCCTCATAGTAACATGAAATCCCTTGCTAAATGTGGAAGAAAATGCCAATGATGCTCAACATTTGAGTGTATCTAAACTTGTAACTTTTATTTTTAAAGCAAAAGTCAAAATGTGATATGTAGCAAGTTTAAGGGTCTCAAATACTGAACAAAAAGTGTCCCATTGAGATATTAACTCAGAAATATAGGTCAAATCAATTAGAATACTTTTGTTAAGTTGGTATTTATTTATTTATTTATTTATTTATTTTTGAGACAGGGTCTCACTCCTGTAGCTCAAGCTGGCCTCAAACTCATGGCAATCCTGAGCCCCAGCCTTCCAAGTGCTGGGATGGAAGGCATGTGCCACCACACCTGGCTACATGTTCCTATTTTATTTATTTATTTATTTTTAACTTTTTTCAAGCTTCTATTCTTTATTAGTATGGGCGTGCATCACATAATGATTACATTCTTTGTGGGAAGTTGGTAGATGTACGCGACATACCTCAATCTTTGCTCATCCCCTTATCCCCCATTTCCCTCCCTCCATCTTGATTCCCTTCACATTTGAAAAAGATTTATCTTCCTACTTGCTATTATTTATTTTCCTCTTTAATTTTCAATTTCTCATATAAAAGAAATCATGTTAAATTTAAACTTGTGTGCCTTATTTATTTCACTTAATATTATGTTTTTAACATGGATATATCCTTCCAAGTGCTGGGATTATAGGCATGCGCCACCACGCCCAGCTTAAGAAAAATAAATTTGAATCATTTGCAGGAAAATAGTTGCACCTTGACACTTTAATAGTAAGTGAAATAAATCAGACAGAGAAACTTGGTTCCTCTTATATGAGAATCTAAAATATAAATAAAGAGCAAAACAAAAGATAGGTATAGGGGAAAACATTTCTCCACGACACAGGAATCAATAGACTGAAGAGAAAGCTTAAAGAATGGTAAAATAATGTTTTGCTAGCTACACCTCAGGTAGAGGACTAATATCTACATGACATAGAGAACACAAAAATATTATAGTCTCCCAGAAAGTAAATTACCCAATCAAAAATGAGCAATTGAAATAAATGAAAAAGTACAACTGGCCAAACATTTTAAAATGTTGAACATCAGTAGCCATTAGAGAAACGCAAAGTAATCAACATTGAGATTTCATCTTACTCCTGGCCAAATGGCTGTCATGAACAAATCAAATGACTACAAACGGAGGCAAGGCTGGGTGGGGGTGGCGGGGGAGAACACTGTAGAAGTACATCCAATATGGAAATCAATACAATGATTCCTCAAAATACTAGAAAGTATATTTAACTCAAGCTATTCCCCTTCTAAGTAATTTCCTGGACAAGATAAAGATTTCACATTACAGGGATGTATACAGACCCATGTTCATAGCAGTATAATTTATAATAGCTAAACGTTGAAAGGGTCCTATATGTTTATTAACAGATGAGAAGATAGAGAATTGTGATATTAATACACAATGGATTACTTCTCTGCTATAAAAAGGATAAAGTTCCTATTTTATTAATGTATGCTTTGACAATATAAAAATAAATTATGACCTGTTGTTGGCCCTTGTTTTGTTGTTTATTTAAAATATATAGCAATTATTTAAAAATATTTACATAGGACATAAATGTTTAAAAAAGCAATTGTAGCAACAAGTCACATAAATAGGTATAACTATTAATCTGCTTTAATTGAAATCACTGCTGCTTCTTCAGAGCAATAACAGCGTAACATCTGGGAGATTTCACAGGATCAAATAACTTCACAAGTGCAGACCATGCAATATCTTCCTGCAAATTGATAAGCAGTTCAGAAATACAAACATTTATTGAACGACAACAAAAAAAGGACAGATGAATCATTATATAACCATCACAGGAAAAGCTACATAAAAAACCACTATATAAAATAATTCTATTGTTTCTTGAATAAAACTAACATTTACAATGTTACCTTCTAGAAATTACGCTGAGAAATCAAACAAACACACAGAGATTGAATTATAGGGTATTCTTTGCTGTGATTATGAAAAAATAGACATGGCCAATATCAAATGGGTATTAATTAATCTTATGATACAACATTATTATATTCACTTTGTGCTGTACAAAAATGAGATGAGAAAATCCTATATAACCTATATTACATATGAAACTGCATTTATAAAAATTCCAATCTTAAAGTATAAACTGTATACATGTATACATGCAAAAATCCATATATATATAACATCATTAGGAAATATATCAGATATTTAACAGCGCTAAAAGATGGGATTATAGTTACTTTTAAGAATTTTTAATAATTAAAAAAATTAAAATTTGTATGCATTTTAGATTTCTAGCAAAAATATATATTTAACATATTAAAATTAATAATTCTATGCGTCCTATTATACCATGAGGACCTATAATGTATGCATACTGTTTTGCCTAATGGTTGTACTTAGGTGAATGGAAATTTTTTTTAAGAAGGAAAATGTGTCTCCATAAAATAACTGCTGATTTTGTCACTAGCAACTTGGGAATCAAACTTTTCCAGTGATTTGGACTTAGTTGGCCATTTAGGAAAGCATATCATCATTTACATACTTTAAAAATTTGCCTTTCTGCATAATAACAAATTAGAACAAAGTCGTATTTATTAAACTCAATCTGTTCCAAGAGGTCAGTTGATAAGTAAAAAGTAAAGTTTCCTACATGGTAAAATTGTTAAGAAAGGGTTAACAGTAGAAAATTACGCTGAGTCTTCAAATGGGTTTAAGTAGTTCACAATGTTTCGATGCAGCCTAGTACAATCTGAAAAATATATTTTCCTTAAAGATAACTCAAAAGATGGTATTCTGTCATTTAACATACATAAAACAAATAATATTGTGAAACAGCAGAAATAATCTTCACCAATTAGAAAGAAGTTTCTATACTGCAAACTATGTATGTCCAAAGCTCCAAAAATGTATTAAAGGTAAAATCTTACAAAATGAGATATGTATGCAACGCTTTTTATATCTGGCCTTTATTAATTTTGGCTATACAATATGTCATACATGTTGGCTTGTGTTCACTGTCTGTTTAATAATGACCATACAATGAAAAGAACATACATTTTATTATATATATAGCAGTTTTCCTAAAGAGATCTGTTATACGTCAACAATGAGATGGAATAAATATTCAAATATTTAAATATTAAAAGATTAAATATATGAAAATATAGTGAGAAATATTATCTTACCAGTTTTATGTGAAATAATTTACCCTAGATATGACTGTACTAACATTACTATACTTAATAAACATATTTACTATTCATTTAAAAATCACACAATTTACCTGCTCTTTCAGGTAGCAAAGTCGATCCAGAAGAATCAATGTCTCTATACAAGGAGCCAAAACGACTTTTAACTAAAAGAATAAGATAAGATAGTAGTCCTTAAATAAAATACCTTATTTTCTGAACACTTATGCTTAAGAAAATGTATCTACATAAGTTTCCATATGACAAATCTTCAGAAAATGAATACTGCAGAGATCAAAAGTTTTCCTTTAATAAAATAAGAAAATAATATCCTTTCAGTGACTTTGAGGTAGAATCCAATAAGCAATCATATGTGATAAAAAGCTTTTAAAAGGGTAGTAAGAATGAAATCCATTAAAAGGAATGCTTGTGAAGTAACTGCATTGATACCAATATGTGTTCAAAGGACTAAAACTTCTTTCTGTGTATTTATAATAAATTTTAAGAGAAATCTACCATGTGTTCTTTTTATTACATTACCGACACCTAATTTAGTTCTGAAATAGGAAAGGATCCAAAACAGTTTTTCTATAGAAAGAGAAAAACAACATGGATTGGTTCACCCCCAATAAAATTTAGGGAATGGTACTCAAGTCTAGCAGCATATCCAATTTAATATGTTTAAGTCTAAGATTTACCATATTAAAAGCTTCCAGCTCATTCATTCTAGGCTTATACTTCTCATAGTAGTCCATTATAGTTTTTTCAGGCAGCTTCAAAATAAAAATAAAAACAATAAATTTATCAACAGTCAAAAATAGTTAAAATTTTTCTTTATCATACATATCCTAATGCAAAATAAATATAATATCAATTTAAAACCTTAGGTGTTTAAAGAGCTCTCAGAATATTCATGTAGCAAGTCAACATAGCGAAATTCTTTCAGTTAAATTTTCCAAAGGCATATAGAACATAGTTTAGTATATTATAAATAAAATCACCATATCTCCTTAATATTGTATAATTTCAATACCTAGTAATGAAATATTTACTCTTATTACTATGCTTGTGGAAGAATTAAAGAAAGCATTTTTTGAATTAAACTAAAATCAGAAACTTATCTAAAAACCGTATCTTAGAGATACTCAAAGGCAACAGGAACAAAATAATGGCATATATTCACATTTAAAATAATTTTCTCTATCATCCACTTAACAAATATACCAATGAACATTACTTTGTTTTTTTTCTCTAAAAGATATATCCATAGTATGCTGAACTCTCCTCTCCTACTACGGAGGACCATTTCTAGATTATGTACAAGTTCCTGCACCCACCAGCTGAACTTTAAGATTACTGAATCAACTGTTTCTAAGCTTTTAGTGCCAGTTCTATTATTGTAACAATATAAATAAAAACTGCACAATGAAATACAAATGCAAAAGGATAATTTGTTTCTATAAGTTGAATGCCTTTGTGAGGGGCTTAAGGAAAGACACTAAAAGAAACTGCGACCAAATTACTTGTTAAAACAAATAAAAACATGTATAGTCAAAATATGAAAATATTAGTCATATTTCCTTGCAAATGTCTAAATAAATTAATTTTTTTCAAAGCCCCTATTCTTTTGTTGTTGTTGTATTGCACTAAACATCTTTTGAATTTAAAAAAGTATAAAAGGGTAAGGGTGAAAAGGCTGTCTTATCCAGTTTCATGTAGAACCTCTCAGAAAAGATCTCTTATCCCACACAGAGTTCATGCAGATGACTCCTCCCTCATCCTTTAACCATCTTTGAATTAAACGAGCACATCCTAGACCAAGCATGTGCAGTACAATTCCAACCTGCACTTCAAGGCAGCAAGAATTCTCATCTCACAAAACTGTGTGTCTGAATGCGGTTTTTACTTCTCCTCCACCCCTAGATGTGCTGTTGAAGGACAAGTTGGAACTCACAATCTCTGTTTATCATCCTACTTCCTACAACATGGTCTTTCAAGGTAATTCCATGGAGTCTGTCCTTTGTGCCACACTAGGAAGAACCGTCAAGGCCATCAGTTGCCTTCGTTCCAAACCAGGGACTGAAGATTGTAGTCCTCAGTAGACGGCCCTTGGACAACTGCTTTCTATCAGCTTTGTCTGAGATGGAACTCCTCTGGGATTTCCTCTTGGCCTCTTTCTGTATTCCTCTTTCATATTCACTGTACTGGACTTTATAATGCACACAGTTTGAAATTTAAAATGTCATTTGGATTTATCAAAGAGTTTGTGTTCCTGCTTCACGTTTGTTACTCTCGAGTGACTGAGGAAAGAAAATGTGAGAACACAATCTTTATTCTCCTAACTTGAAAATAAGACTGTACTTTAAAAAACCAAAGCTGGACATGACAGATTATGCACTACAGAAATGTGTAATGAAAAAAAAATCAGGGTAGATATTCAAACAGTGATACCACATGCAAGCCTTTGTGCAAAAAGCAAAGCAAAACAAAACAGAATGGATTGTTCTTAGAGCAAAAACTTGCCAAATAAACTGTATTTATGTTTTTAGGAGAGAAATTCAATACTTATGATTCCATGCTTTAATCAAGTTTTTCAATTAGACAGTAAAAAACTCTAATCAGTTATAAGAAAAACTTAACTGAAGACATCATCTCATTTAATTCTAACACCAGTATTTTAAGATTCTGGAATGAGCTAGTATGAGTTGTGTAGCGGGCCATCACTTAGTGAGGTACGGGTTAGAGTCATGGAGATACCCATTCCTGAAGAGAACTGGAGTGGAGATGTCAATGAGCATTTCGTCTACACTCCCTTTCTTGTAATTTGTTGACAGTTATTTTATTATAATATAGGCTATGAGTTTTAAAAAAAAGTATGTATTTTTACTCTCCGCGTTTCATACACTTGACCAACTTCATCCTGTCTGCCAGAATTTGCAGAGTCAATGCTCTGAATATAAATATTTTTATTCTATTCTTCATTAAGACTCATCATTTCTTGAATTTTACTTGACTTTCTTTTAAACTTCAATCCCTCAATCTGCTTTAGAAGTACATTTATTTAGTCTGTTTGAAAGCATGACTTTTCTCTTTATCCTTATTAGACTTGTTTACCTGAAGACTGATAGTTTGGAAAAGTGTCAAACAAGCATTCTTCTTGCGCACAATATCTGGGCATAAGTTACATTAAGTATGACAAAAAGAAGCATGGGCTGTAGAATTAGAAAGCTTAGACTGGAATTCTTCTTCCCTGATTTACTAGATTTAGTCAATAACATACACTCATGTCCAGATTCTCACCTAAAAATGAGAATAATATCATTTATTTAATAAGGTCATCATTAATATTTAATGAGATAGTATAAAGTAATCTTTTAGCACAGTACGTGGCGAAAGGTTCAATAAGCATTAGTTTTTCCTCATACTATTTTTTGAAATATAAACTTGTTTTGGTTCAGTTTTATATTTAAAGAAATTCTGAAAACAGTATAGATAATTTCTATTACTCTATACCCATGTCTCCATCTCGCAATATGGAATTTTTGTCATAATTAATGAACCACTTTGTTTTAAAATTTTTTGTTGTTACTATTATTACTGTGCAGTGCTAGAGATTGAACCCAGAACACTGTGCATGCTGGGCAATCACTCTACCACTGAGCCAAATCCCCAGACAAATATATTATTATTATTAACTGAAGTCCACACTATTCACGTTTCCTTAATTTTTTGCCTAATTATCTTTTTTTTTCAGTTCTAAAATCCCATTCATAGTACCATATTACACCTAGCCCTTTTAGTTTTGAGTTTCATAGATTTGCCTTGTATGTGATGACTTTTGACAGTTTTGAGGATTAGATATTTAAAGAAAGCTCCTCCATTACCATTTGTCAGATATTTCTTTCCTCACAAACAGAGCAGGGTTATAATTACTGAGAGGAAGATCACAGGAGTACAGTGCCATGTTCCTTACATTATAGCAAAGGTGCATAATATCTTTATGATTAATCACTGTTGATGTTAACTTTGACTACCCAGCCGAGATAGTGTTTGTCAGTTTTCCTCACTGTAAAGTTTCTCTGATCTCTGCTTCCCATGTAAAGCTCCAATTTAATCAATGGGAAGTTATATTCCATCTCCTTGAGCACGTAATATCTACAAAAAATATTGAGAATTTTTTCCCAGGAAGATTTACCTCTGCATCTGTTTATTTATCATTAATTTTAAAAAACAGAGCTATATAAAGTCCTCCAGATAAGCAGAGGTGGGTCATATTGCAACTTCACGGAGAGTAAGGAGGTTGGATGAGTGCGTAAGAGAGACACATTTGTTTAGAGTTCATCCTCAATTGCACAGGATCAGAATATGACTTAGTAATTTGTCTTAGTTCTCATCACTTGACATTAGCTGTGGACATACCATTGATTAGGACATCACTGACTCAAGAACTAAGGTAGGTGAACATGGAGGCTCATCAGCAGATCCTGCCAAGGCAGCAAATAAAGACAAAGCTAGTGACAAAAGGCTGATGCAGTCCTGATACACTTAGGTTTCCTGAGGAAATTATCCATGCTATTACTCAATTTACTAGTGTCACTATCATCTCTAGGACAACACAGAGCAAAGGTGACTCATGTATATTACTTTTAAAAGCAATGTAATTATGTATGTAGCTATTCCTCCTAAGCTTATGGGTAGTAAGATAGAAGTTTTCTTAAAAAAAGTGTGGGGGGGGAATACATGAAGTTCTTTTGAATTTTTTATTGGATACCTGTTGAATGACTATTTAATGAAGATATTAGAAACTGCTATTTGAATAGTAAAATTTACATATAAAATAGTATTCAGTTCATATCCACTCTAAAATTGAATATTGATATATCATATGATTATTACACAATCATCTGAATTGTCATTTGCAAATTTTGTGTTATGTCAGTAATTCAAATAATCTCATGACGTTTAAATGAATGATTTGTATATTAACAGCAGTATTAATAGATGCTCTTCTTTTCTCGATTAAACAAAAAATAATAAATAAAAAGGTATAATGTTTTTTCCTTTATTTGTTCTTACTCTTTTAATGATAATTAGCTACTTCCTAAGGGTACTAGTTGCCACAGAGACATCTGTGTACCTAATGTTTCTCTGGTTAGCTGACAGAATAAAGATAATTTTCTACATTTAATGTATACAATGACATTCATTGAATACAGATCGTTTTTAAAGACAATGTGGCTTTTCTTATATAGTATTAGACTTACATTATGTGAATCATCTACTGCTTGATGAGAATCTTCTTTTATCTTTTGTGCATTTGGCATTAAGTATCATTAGGCTTAGGCAGGCTTTACATAGCATTTTGGCATTTTTTGATTACAATTTGAAAGAAGTATAATTGTTAACTCTTTTCTTTCAAACTTAACTGCTACAAATCTATACAATTTTAAGCTACAGGAGATTTTTTAATCATGTGCTTATTTTGAAGAAGAATTTGAGGTGGCTTATCACATGAGACATAATGTCAATAATAAAGCCATTACAGAAAGAAAATACACTCTGAAGCGTATGTAACTCAAAGGAGAAGAACACAGCACTAAAGTAATTTAAGGTAAAGTTGCTAGAATCAAGCAGAATTGAGCATAAATCTAATTTTTACTCTCCTAATAGCTAAGGTAAAAAAGAATGTTGTTTGGAGGATATCATTCTATAATGAAAAAGTGAACACAAAATTACGTATAGCAGAACTCGGGTAATATAAACTTCTTGATATTGTCTTAATTGAATGTCCAGAAACATCCCTGTACTACACAGATTAAGAATCCAAATGTTTCCAAACTCTAAAGCCTGTTTTAATGTACCCTTCTCCAATCAATGCTTGGGGAAAAGATCTCAGGACATAATTTAAGTATAGATCTCCCCAAAGGCATATATTTCTACTTTCCTTACCTTACTCTATTGAGTTTTTGTGGCTTATGATAGGGTAGCTGTTAGTTCACATGATGTTGAGAACCAGAAAACAACAAACAACAACAACAACCACTACCCCCTCCCCTAAACAACTTTCTTTTGGTTGGATGCAGTTTGGGCCAATCCACTTGTCTTGAAAGGAACATAGGCTGAGATTTTACTCTTCCTTTGTGCGATTGGCTAAGAGCCTTTGTGAGGAGCAAACAATGTAACCCTACATGGTGCCCCAGTTGATGAAGTGGTGTGGAATAAGAACTGCATCCATGTAGGTGTTTAAAAGAGGTCGAATAAAGCAACTAGATATTCTTTATTAATTGGGGTGGGAGGAAGATGACTGAAAATGATATACAAAGAAGGTTTACTGAAGCAGAAAGCTTAGTCATAAATAAACAACCTATGAATTAGCCAAAATTATGAGTGAAAAATTATTTAGAACAAAGAGTGAAATAGTTTGTAGTTTAGGAGCTGTATCACTATAATGGCGAAGAACTGAAAAACACCTAATGCTGAAAGAAATAATTAATCCAGTTGCTAGGGCTCTTTTGAATCCTGCTTCCAGATAACAAAATACATTCTGATGAGCCTAAGTTATACATCTCCTTCTGGGACACTGTGAAGCTAACAGATTCCAATCTTTTTTTTATAACTATATATATTCCTGGAATAACCTCCCACTAATTACTGACAAAGCCTACTAAGCACATTTTAGTTATTTCAATCAAGTGACTACGTGGCAAATTCCTTCCTTTTAAAAACCTTGATGAAATTAAACTATTTAATAATTCTGATAATGCATCTTTACTGGGATGAACTGTCATAGGTATAAGGGTATAAAAGAGGAATAAAATTCTTTAATGATATGATGATATAGATTTGATTAGAAATAGGAATGAGCAGTTAATCCATAATTAGTATGAATAACAATGTCCTTTTTAAAGGTAGGTAGGTAGAACATATAATGCATCAGCCAAACTGGTAAACTTTGAGAATAAAGTGTTATTCATTATTAGGAAAGTACAACAGATACAAAGCAGGTCTTTCTGGGATAAGCTAGGACATATATGCTCACAGGGCTTAAAAACAACGAGAGTATTAAAGTTTTTCACTTAGCTTTTGACAGGAAACAAAAATAAGAGGAATTTCCTTGTTTCTTACCTAAAAGGTCAGTTTTTGAGGAAGGGGAACTCAGTATATTTAACACCTAACTTCCTATGAAGAATGTGATTTTGCAGATCTTGAACATATAAAAGTGTGGAGTTTAACAAAGGCAAATGAATTCTTTAGGAAGGAAGAAAAGAGATCTGGCTAATACTGAGCTGTCCTTTTCAAACCTTGGGGTGCTGTAAATCACCTGTGGTTTGATAAAATGTAAATTCTAACTCAGTAGGTCTGTGCTAGGGCCTAAATCCCACACATAGTATCTCCTAAAAGTTGCTGAAGCTGCTAGTCCTTGTCCTGCACTCCACGTAGTGAATCCAAACAGCTTAACCAGGTGCACAAGAGGGAATGATATTAGGTTACTAGGGATGAAGAGGGAAAAAGACAAAATTCAAAAGAAATGCAAAAAAATCTGGGTTTGACTCTCAGCCCTATTCTCCAACAATCCAAATGACTTTTCTTATCTCTCCCGACAAGTAGTACAACAGAAGGTATGAAACTGGAGTGGGTTTGTAGAGTTTTTCACTTACTGAGCAAGTCCAAGAAATAATGGGATGTTCATGGGATACTATAGGTAATTCAAGTGTATCTCTTGGAGGATTTCAAGTCATATTCTAAAGTGATAAAAGCTTAAATGAAATAAAAATTTGAGGCCTGGCTGGGGATTTAGCTCAGCGGTTCGGTGGCCTGCCTTGCAAGTGCAAGGACCTGAGTTCAATCCCCGGTACCAAAAAAAAATTCAAGGCCAACGGGTGATTAGGGGTTTAATCAGTAAGAACAGAGACTCTGCAATCTTCCTTCCAAGTATATAGTGAAAGGCTATGAAATAATCACCTTGTAAAGACATCTGCACTCCCATGTTTATTACATTATTCACAGTAACAAAGATATCAAACCAACAGTCCATCAGCTAATGTGTTTGCGTATATCAGTCTTAAAAAATAAAGAAATCTTGTCATTTGCTACCAGGTAGTTGATGTTCTGCCACAATTCATTGCATTTGGAGATATAAAGTTAGGCTTAATTATACTGTGCAATCTAAATATGCATCTTACATAGATTTAGACCGTGGTTGAAAAAAGAATCACTCAAGTGGTTAAAGTTCTTAAAAATGAGATCAAGGAAGAGATCATTTCCAATAGAAAAGTTCCCACAATGTAAGAGTAACATAATGTAGTAACTGCTTATGTCCACTCTCCGTCCTCAGTCTTCCTGGTATAACATGTAAAATACATAGACTTTATAATGGAAATATTAGATGACTGAAAATGGAATCACTAAGATGACATATGCTTAAAGACTGGTTAACTGGGGGCAATTCTGTCAGTGTCTGGAGATATTGTCTTTAAATTTAACTTTGGTTCATTATACACTATGGACATGTAGTGAGTAGAAGAGATGCTGTTAAATGTCCTCCAATCTATAAATAGCAGAGCCCTTCACAACAAAGAAGTATCCAAATGTCAATGGTGCTGAGAAAGTAGGCTGTAAGAGAAATTTTCAACGCTTTCACAAATGACTGCAGAACTTATGCATTAATCTATTAGGCTATGTATGAGTCACTTATGCATCCATCACAGGCAGCTTGGTCTTTTCTGCAATGATGATTTGTATGGGGATTTTGATTTCTTTCACATTTAATATGATTTCCTGTGACTAACAATGTATTCACTGCATTGTAAGAGATTTTTTTAGATAATTCACTTGCACGCATAGCTTGAATATGAGATGTGTTTTAAAAGATTATAAACATATTGATGCATTTACCACATACCCAATTATATATAAATACTTGTTAAAATTATTATACATTTAGTTAAAGATCTTTTAAAAGTATTTTAAAATTTAAATGGTATGACACTTTTTGGTGTTTAGAATTTCAAGTGAAAATCTCTGAAATAAAATTATGCACAAACCTATTTTTATTGTACATATGGGCAAAATTTTCATTTTAGTACTTATATTTCATTATATAGGAGTAAAATGTTAATAACATATAAAACATAAATTTGGTTTCAATAACTTTTCCTACTTCTAATCACTCTGTCCTCGTAAGATATTATTTCAATATCTCTTGCTTAAAATCACAATTAAAAACCCCTTCCTAGATATATGTATCCATCTGCTTTCTTTCTCCAACTTGTCTTTTTTTTACATCTTATCAAGTTTAGTCCTTTCCTTTTCCAATGTCTTCTAGCTTTGGTTTCTTGGCCCCCAATAATCCAACGTTATTCAATTTTTTTTCAAATGCATTTCAAGACTGATTTTTATTAAAAAAAAATCAGCGGGGCACTATTATTGTCCTTATCAAATAAAAATACTTTCATTTATGAGATCTTTCTTTTACACAGTGATACTTGCCTATACTACTCCTTTTTGCTTGATTTTAATTTTATGAGTGGTACTTAAGGGTTTGATCTATGTTTACAGCCTATATTCATGTTCCAGCTTCATCACTTGCCAGCTCTCTGAACCAGGAAAAATTACTTGCCTTTTTCCCAGATTCTAGCTAATCATTTAATTGTGTATAATGAAAGTATCTACCATGAGTGTTTTTTAAAAAGGCTTATTTTTTTAAGAAGAGTTTTCGGTTCACAGCAAAACTGAGCTGAAAGTACAGAGGACTCATATATCCTGCACCTCCATATGCACAATCCGCCCAACTGT
Organism: Fukomys damarensis; assembly: GCF_012274545.1. Lineage (NCBI taxonomy): Eukaryota > Metazoa > Chordata > Mammalia > Rodentia > Bathyergidae > Fukomys > Fukomys damarensis. Next base: position 45,461,470 of record NW_022900927.1, on the reverse strand, counting down.
CAGCATGTTCCATCAGAGTGGCATTTCTTATACCTGATGATCCTACACTGACACACCATTATCACTGAAGTTTACATTACAAATCCCTTTTGGTAGTATATATTTTATGGGTTTGGATAAATGTATCCTCTATTACAACATCACACAGAGTCATTTCACTGTACTAAAACTCACCCTTCCTCCACATTTTGGTTATCACTGATCTTTCTATTGTCTTTCTGATTTTGATTTTTCCAAAGTCAAATCCTATAATACATAGCCTTCTCATATTGGCTGTTGTCTCTTAGTAATATACATTTCAGTTCCCTCCATACTTTCTCAAGGCTTTAAAGACCACCTCTTATATAATTTTGAATAATATTTCATTGCATTGTTGTAGCACAGTTCATTTATCCATTCACCTACTGAAGGACATCTCAGTTCCTTTCAAGTTTTGGCAATATGTATAAGCTGCAATGCACACTCAAGTGTAGGTAACTGTGTGTACACAGATTTTCAGTTCCTTTGGGTAAATAGCAAAGAAAGTGAATTGTTGGATTATATGAAAGAATATGTTTGGTTTTCTAAGAAATCAACAAAATCCTTAGAGCGGCCATAACCATTTTGCATTCCCACCAGCATGAATGTGATTTCCTGTTGCTTCACATTTTTGCCAGTATTTATCATTCTCAGTGCTCTGGATATTGGAGTATAAATGGCATCTAACTTTTTACTTGCATTTCCCTAATGACATGTGACCAGGAGCATATTTTCATATGTTAATTTGCACTAGTACATCTTCCTTGGTAAAGTATTTATTATGGTCTTTTGAACAATTTAAAATGGTCTCCTTTTTTATTGTTGATTTTAAAGTTCTCTATATACTTTAAATTTAACCCTTTACCAGATATCTTTTACAAATATTTTATCTGTGGCTCGCCTTCTCATTCTCCTGATAGTGTTTTTCACAGAGCAGGAATATTCAATTTTAATGAAATACAGCTTATCAATTATTCTTTCACAAGCTGTACTTTTAGAGGTGTTGTTTATGAAGTCATTTCTATACCTAAAGTCATACAGATTTTCTTTGGTTATTGTCTAGAAATTTATAGCTCTACGTTTTACATTTGGGTCTACAATTCATTTTGAGTAAGTTTTGTGAGAGATGCAAGGTTTATGTCTAAGTTCATTTTTGCATGTGATGTCCTACTGTTTGAGCATCATTTGTTGAAAATATCATCTGTGTTCCTTTGTACTGTTTGCTTCCTTGTCAAATATCACTTGACTATATTTGTGTGGGTCTGTTTCTGGGCTCTCAATTCTGTTCCTTGATCTGTTAGTCTAGTACCTCACCAATATCAAACTATCTTGATTACTATACCTTTATATTACTCTTGAAGTCATACAGAAACCATCATTTAACTTTGTTCTTCTTTAATACTGTGTTAGATAAATTGGATCTTTTGTCTTTCCATACAAACTATAGAATCAGTTGGTATCCAAAATCCAACTTCTGGAGATTTTGACTGACATTGCATTGATTCTACATAACAAATTGGGAAGAAATGACACCTTGGGAATAATAAATTTTTCTATCCACAAGCACAGAATATCTCTTTACTTATGCTTTTTACTTGATATCATTCCACAGAGTTTTGACATTTTCCTTATATAGATTTTGTACATATTTTGTTAGCTTTAAATCTAAATATTTCAAGTTTTGGTCCTAATACAGATTCTGTGGTGTTTCAAATTTAAAATTCCACTAGTTCATTTCTGGTATACAGCAAAGGAACTGATTTTTGTATTATCTTCCTTATACCCTACAACATTCTTGCTTTAATCACTTGTTAGTTCCAAGAATTTAAAAAATATTTCTAATTTTTTATATTATACCATCTTGAACATGATGGTTTTATTTCTTATGCCCAATATGTCTTACTTTCATTTCCTTTTCTTATCCTACTGCAATAGTATGAACTTACAGTATAATGTTGAAATGCAGTGATGAAAAAGTACATCCTTGCCTTATTTCCGATCTTAGTGGCAAAACTTTGAGTCTGACATAGTATATATGTTGCATGTAGGTTTTTTTGGTAGATATTTTCTGTCAAGGTGAAAAAGTTTCGAAATATTCCTATTTTACTGAAAGTTTCCCTTCTTCAGGACTGCCAACCCCAACCCTACCAAGGGTGTTGGCTTTAGTTGAAGCTTCATACATCTACTGATATGATCACATGATTTTTTCTTTCTTATCTGATTTACTGATGAATTGCATCAACTAATTTTTGAGATTTTTTTTTTTTTTCAGTACCAGGGATTGAACTCAGGACCTTGTGCTTCTAAGGCAGGCGTGGAACCACTGAGCTAAATCCCTGGCCCTGATTTTTGAATAGTGAACACAGCTTAAATACCTGAGTTATATCTTGTTTGAAATCTCTGACTTTATCTAACATTTCTTGCATGGCAGGTGCACTAGTGACAAATTCTTTCAATTTTTACTCGCTGAGAGTATTTCTCCTACATTTTTGAATAACAATTTCACAGGCTAAAAATTCTATGTTGGCAATTTTATTTTTCTCCCAGTCTTTCAAACTTTGCATTCTTCTTTTTTATTGCTTGTTTGCATGGTTTCCTAAGAGAATATAAATGTAATTTTTATCTTTGTTTTTTTTCTTTACCTTTAATTTTCTACAGTTTGAAAACATCTGTCTAGATAGAAGCTCTTTTTTCATTTTTTTTCCTGCTTTATGTTTTCTGGATCTGTGAATTGGCAACTAATAGAAATATGATAAAATTTCTGTCATTATTTCAAGCATTTCTTTTTTCTTTTTTCTCTGTTTTCCTTCTGATAACATTGTATGTGTATGTACAACGTCTGTAGTTGTTTTCATCCCTGGGTACTGTGTTCTGTTTTTTATTCTTCGGTCTGTGTTTTCTTGCTTTAAAGTTTTCACATTTTCTATTGATACATTCTCAAACGCAGAGACTCTTCCTTCAGCTGTGTCCATTATATTAAGAAGCCTCGGGCCGGGGATTTAGCTCAGCGATTCGGTGGCCTGCCTTTCAAGCGCAAGGACTCGAGTTCAATGCCCAGTACCAAAAAAAAGAAGTCAATCAAAGGCATGTGTCTTTCTTTTATTATATTTTTTGTCCCTAATATTTCTTTCTGGTTTTAAGAATCTTTTGCCTATTCTTGCATGTCGTCTACTTAATCCACTAAGAACTTAATCCATTAGAACTCTTAGCATATTATTGTCTGAAATCCCTAGTTTTACAATTCCAACATCTTTGTTGTATCAGAATTTGGTTATAATGTTTGCCTTGTCTCTTTAAACTGTATTTATAGACTTTTAGTATGATTTGCAGTTTTTTTATTGATAGCCAGACATATAAAAAGGAACCCCTGTAAATAGCCCTTAAAGTGATGGGGGGTAAGGTGTGGGGAAAGGGGAAGTATTTTATAGTTTTATGATGGGGTCTCAATTTTTTAGTATCCCCTGTCTGTGGACTAATCTTCACAATTACGTGCCAATATTTTTATTCCTTCTTGGGATTACTAAAGCTGGCTGGAGGTGGGTACTTTCCTTCTCTCACACAGAAGGTTAGAGTTGACTGTAGCTGAGTATTTTATTTACCACAGAACAGGTAGGCACTGGTAAAATGCTTAACTGGTTGTGCTCTGGATGAATAGTACTGTGTATCCTGAGGGTAGACCTGTTAAGAGTACTCTGATGATTTCAAAATAATTACTCTTCCATTCTGTGAGCTGGTACAATGAGGGGATTTTTTTAATTGAATCAGGTCACACTCATGGAGGAGGAACTCTCCTTATGACTGGTTCCCTCTGTAGTCTTTTTATTTTCAGAACTGTTCATAGTAAGCTTTAATAAATGGTCAATCAAAGTTCAGGTTTTCTTACCCTGGCACTGGTTCCTGGGGAGGCTCTACTTGGGAGTTTCTGTTCTCATAATTGTGAGTCTCTATCTTCATTTCTGTGTCTCTCCAATTTGGGCTTAGTGGTTTGCCTGCAACCTCATTCTCTTAAACATTTAATAAAATGTTGGATTTTTTTGGGGGGGAGTTGGTTAGTTTTTTACATGTTATTAAAACTGAATGAAGACTTCTAAGTGTAAATGCTTTTGTTAAGAGTAATGAGATACAGTGCTGGGGATTTAGCTCAGTGGTGCCACTGGCTGCCTCCCAAGGGCAAGGTCCTGAGTTCAATGCCCGATTAAAAAAAAAAAAAGAGTAAATGAGCTAGCTATATTGTGATTCTCTTAGTATAACATCTATCACATAGTAAGTGCTCAGTAAACTATTATTAATATCTGTTTATTGACCAATACATATATTCAGGAACATTTTTTTTTCATTTTTTCCCCTTATCCCTGCCCTCCCTTCACCCCCTCCTCCCCTCCCCATCTACAAACACTTTATTTTCATCTTTTCATTATCTCACATTTTTTCTTTTCCCTTATTACCCTTCCCCTACCCATCCCACCTTCCCTACACCTTTAGCTCCTTTCTTCCCATTTCTAAATGTCAGTAATCTTATTAGGATCTTATGTATTATTGCAGATTATTCACACCAGGGAAACTATTCAGTATTTACACATGTGTGACTTATTTATTTCACTTAGGAGCATATCTTCAATATGTATCCATTTTCCTATGAATGAATCTATTTTCTCGTTCTTTATGGCTGAGTAATATTCCATTTTATAGAAAAACCACATCTTCTTAATCCAGTTTCCAACGGATGGGCAAATGGGCTGTTTCCAAGATTTAGCTATTACAAACTGTGCCGCTATAAACATGGGTGAAGGAACATTTATTATGATAACTATTAAAGAAAAACCTGGGAAGACAAAGCCAGAAGATAAGAAATATTCTTTCTGTACTTATCCTGTTTGGTTTTGACAAAAGGTAGTATGTTTTTAGTTTAAGTAGAACATAATGTCTAATTTATACAGGAGTAAGAAAGTCATTTTAGTAGCTAAATAAAAATATTTCTAAGAATCATATCAATTGCATTATTTAAAAATTTTTTATCTTTCTACTAATACATATGACTGAGACCAAAATAATGAAAAATAATGCCATATAGTTAGGATTTACTATATAAACATTATGTTAAGAGCTTTATAGTATTATCTCATTTAATCCTCTCTAAATTCCTATGGCTTCTGAGCTACTTTATAGCAGAGGAAATTGATTAGTAAGTATAACTGTCTTAAGTAATAAAGCAACTGGGTACCAGAGGTATAATTGGTACAATAAATAATACTGTTTAGCTTGATACACACTCATTTTTAACTTTTTCATGAAAACAATGTTATCTCTTACAGTTATATTTATCAATTCAGTATACAAAGGTGATCCAAGTTCAGTTTAATTTTTTAGTTACTAACTCATGTGAATCATGTTGAGGGTTTCTTTTTAATCTCAGAATATTACTTTTAGTCAGCCAATTTACCTTTTACTTTCAAAAACGTTATCAATAACTACCTTGGGATGCCTAGGGTGCTACAACTTCCCATGTCTTCCATTTAAAGACTTGAGATTTAAATTTTTAATTAATATAAAAGATGTAAATAAAGTATCCCCCCCATCAGGGAATGAACCCAGGGCTGTGCATATGAAGTGAAGTACCACTGATCTACACCTCCAGCTCTTCTTCAGTTAAGACTGTCCAGGCCACTGTGCCCAACTACTAACTGGTATATTTTAAACTCAGGGAATCTAAAGGGGAGGAAATCACTCTGAAAATATACAGCAACAAACTATATGACAAGAAAAATGAATTGCAATTAAAATAGAGGTCTGATTCCAACATAATTTAGACTTTGTTACAAAAAGTTAAGTAGAAAGGGAGATGATCAGAAAGCAGATTACTTTGCATTATCCCAAAATGATCACCCCATATTACTTCTGTATTTTGTGAAAATAATCAGTAATTATACTGACCTTGGACTCATCTAATCCAAGCTTCTTTAGAGACATTCTGACATAATCCAGAAAGGAAGAGCATTTGGAATAAATTTTACCAACATGCTGATTGCTGTAAAAACAAAGGTGATGTTTTTATTTTTGGCTTTCCATTTTAAATAACATAATCATAAATTCAAACATGAATTATTTAAAAATATCTTTTGTGTAAATGGAATCAAATGCAGATTGACCAAAATGTAGTAATACTTTTGTATAAATTGTAAAGTGATATAAAGCACTCAGGATCAGGATGTATATCTGAGATTTCTTACAACACACAGCAGTGAAAGGCATTACAAAAATATACCATTTAGTTTTAAACATATAATATTAAAAAGCCTCATTTAAAAAAAGTAATAAATCCTTCAAAAGTTTCCATTGTGCTTCAAAATACCTTTTAATTTTACTAGCTCACCACCACAATACACATTTCACTGCAACACCTACTGGTGGCAATAATTCAACAGCTATGAAAAGGGGACTCTTTTACACAACGGTAAATCTTTTAGTGCCAATCATTGATCCAGTACCATATGCTGAGCTGTCTGACTTGATGCCACTTATGTCTTGCAGATTTTCATTACTGTTTAAACAAAGTATCTTTAAATGGTCTTGAATTTAAATAAAAGTATGTTAGACTATCACATTTCATAAATTTGGTTGCAATTTAAACATAGCATAAAAAGGGTAGAAAAAACTCTCCTACAAGTTATCAGAAACAATGAATTAGACCTCGTTTACTCTTGGCAGAATAAATATTAATCCTTAAGATTAAGGAGACATCACATTTTATCAGTTTTTTCCTTCAAAATATATCTCAAAAATATTCCATCAGCCACATTTTAAGGTGGCAGCCTCATCTCTACTTATTACATCATGTCCTGAAAAACTATTTCCTAATTAAGACCTCTGACTGAAGTCTTAATTCATTTCTGTCTACATACTTTTTAAAGTAACCTTTCTAGAAGAACATTTTTATTCTCCCATTTCCCTGCTCCAGAAGCTTTCAGTAACTATCTTTGTTATACATTTGGAAAGGCTAAGGATGACGGCCCATGTTCATCACCACATTTTCTCACTCTCATATCCTTTTGTGTTCCAGAGTCTCGTTTTCTCTGCTTAGATCAGCCTACTCCTTGATTTAGATGCATCTCTACATTTACACTTTGGTGTGTACTCACCAAAGTGAGATGTACTCATCTCTTAACAGGTAGGATTCCTCACTTTTCAGGTCAGTTGAACTAAGTCATTCTTTATGGCAAAGTTACGTTTACATGCTATTTTTGCTAAAGTGACTGTAAGTCACTATTTTTGCTAAAGTGTTTTTTTAGCTTCTATAGCCCATGTCCTCATTCTGTTCAGGTTATTTTATCACATCCCTGAATTAGCAGTTATTTGAATAGGTATAAATTCTCAGGATGCAGATGCAGAAACTATCTTTATACAGTTTTCAGCCACTTTCTCAGATTTTACACATAGTTTTATATTTTATGTATATCAGACATCATATATTAGATATGTACATATGTATCAGAGAATATTGAATTAACTGTGTAGACAGAAAGGCACCATTTAATATTAACTTCTTGCCCTTTATGCTAATGTTTTTGAAAGTTTGATTTTGTAATACAAAAGGACAAGTATTTAAATATTTTTATGAGACAGTGATTCGGATTCTTATTTTATACCAATGGTGGCCAAACTATGGGATGCATGCTGCAGTGGGTTGTTTGCACCACGGAAAGCCGTAAAAGATTTGCCATCACTGTTTTATACTATTCATTGCTACTTCATAGAGTATCTCAAGAAAGTACAGTACAGCAGATAAGAGTGTGGCTTCTAGTCAAATTGGCACTAACATGTATTAGCACTTTGATTATAAAAATGAGATATAAACAGTACAGTATTTGTTTTGCAGCATTGCTGTGAGAACTAAATAGATAACAAATGTAAGATGCTCAGAAGAGACATAAGAACTGTTACTGCGGTTACTATCATTATTGTTGTCTTTATCGTTACTGAAATTATAATCTGTATTTCTTTTTATTAGCATCAAAAGAACCAGAAAAAGATGCTCACGAGTGGTAAGCATTGCAAACTGAAGGGAGAATCTAAGTATAAGGATTTATTTCCTGGCTTTTGTTATTTCAGGCTGCTTGAAAACAAGAGAAACTTTTTCAATTTTAATTTGCGCTTATATTACTTTTCCTTTTCAGAATATCTTTTACAGTCTCACAGCATGATTATTTTAAGATTATTTTTAGTGTAACAGTTGGCTGTATGAGACTTTGTCTTAAAATGTTTTGTTTGGCTTTACTATTACCTGCTTTTAGCAATAACAAGCAAAAAATCATTCAAATAGAGCCAGAAAGGTAATTGATCATGTTACCCTTCCTTTTAAAATTCTTTAACCTTAAGATTCAAATTCTTAATGCAGTATACAAGCCTTGTATGATCTGATTCTCATTCAATGACTCCAACATGCTTTTATGATACTGCCTTCTCTGAAATCATTCTTTCTGCATCTTGAACACACCATGCTTTTAGCTATAAACAGTATTCTTGGAACATTCCACTCTCAATCTTTTTGCCTTGGGGACCCTAAACTCCTCCTTTCAGATTTTATCTTAAATGTTGCTTCCTTAAGAAAGCCTTTCTGGCACTCCAGATGAAGTTGGGTTTCTGATATATTTCCTTCAAATACTTCCTGTTTTTCTGATTTTTCTCTCCCTTTAAACTCTAAGCCACTAGTCTCCCCAAATGAGACAAACCCAAAGGGAAAGAAAATATTAGAATCTATATTTCTATTTTATCCTTTATAATTTCAGTTTTTGAGTTTACTGTAAAATCTATATGCTAGTATAGACATTATATCAAATAATTATTTATTTTTATGTGCATGCTTAAAAATGTTTATTGACAAAGTTGCAAAGTTTAAAAGTTTTTTTGAGGTAACTAAGTGGCCAGAGAGCAGTTTTCACCTGTTTTGCTCATGTATATATTTCCAGAACCTAGGACAATGCCTCACACATAGCAGGATCTCAATACATAAATTAAATAATTAAATAACTTCACAGCTTATAAAAACAAACACCTTGTAACATGACAGCAGGGAAATGCATTATGGTAAATAGGTCTATTTATTATAATCCAATAGAAAAAGAAAAGGCAGACTTACTATATAAATAAGTGTAATTTAAAATATACAAGCTGCGCATGGTGGTGCATGCCTTTAATCCTAGCACTCGGGAGGCTGAGGCAGGAGGATCGCTGTGAGTTTGAGACCAGCCTGGGCTACATAGTGAGTTCCAGGTCAGTCTCAACTACATAGTGAGAACTTATCTCAAAAAATATATATACAGAGCAACTACTGAATAAACATATAAGGAAAAGTGCAAAGTAAACAATGTATGTAGTTAGCAGATAATATTTACTTCATAGTAATCATGTGCCAGTGTTTCTTAAATCTTTTACAGCACTGAATCATTTAATCCTTACAATATCACCAAATATTTAAGTTTCATTACTATCTCATTTTAAAGATAAGCTACAAAGAGGTTAAGTAAATGGCCTAGGTCTAGCTTCAGAATCGGATGTTAGCTATTAGTGTTTTCTCCAGCAGAGTATGAACAGGATTTATACTCAGTGTTAGGTTACAAGTGAATTTGATCTCCTCTGTGTTACAGGTACACAGATGCAGATGTTGATCCACAATAACTTACCAGAAGATGTACATAGCAGTGTGGAACAAAAATACAGAGAAAGTTTAAATTAAAAAAATTATTACAATAAATGACACATTGCCATGAACCCACTCCCAAATACTCCAGCTTGCTTTGAACACACTTATCTTACTGTTCATGCCTCTTTCTAAAGCAGGTCTTTAAGTTTTCATCTATGTCTTTAGTTGAGCTTCTGTGGCTGCCTTGATGTCCTGACTCATTTCAAAGTGTTTACTTTTCATGGTCATTTTGACTTTAGGGAAGGGTTAGAAATCACGCAGTGGTAGATCCATCAAATGAGGTAAACGAGAAAACATGGAAAGGTTTTTATGAGCCTGCTTTCACATTAGATGGCACTCAGCTCCAACATTTATGATTTTTTGATCATATCTCATAAAGACAAAATAGAGGACTTCCGTAACTGCTTCAGAAAGTAGTAAGAATGATGGATAAGTGTGTTCAAAGTGAGGGAGAGTATTTTCTGGGGAATTAATGGCAATGTGTCTTTTACTGCAATAAAGTTTTAAAAATTCAAACATTTATTGTGTATTTTGATCACTCCTTGTATTTGTACAGAGAAGCTATGTGGACTCTCCTGCCATACTTTAGAAAATAAATGAGTTTTATTGCTTTAGTACAACAATAATATGCTGAAAAATTCTACTAACTAAAAATGATATGAGAGGATAAGGGAATACACATGTCACCAGAGGAGATTTGTTCTCTTCAATTTTTTATTGCTAGGCTTACTATCTAAACCTAACAGAAGTTATAGCTACTCCGAAATATTTCAATTCTTTCCAAATGGTACTCATGTGATTTAATGTGTTCATTCATTCATTCATCTAAAAATATCCACTGAATTGCTGTATATGTATGATAGTGTAGTGGGTAGCACAGGTCTTCAAATCAAGCCTGAAAATCGTTTGAATTTTACTCTGTAGGGGACTGTGCGGTTGACTATGCCCAAACTAGATTGCCAGCAGTGCTGGCCAGAAACAGTTAATCCTCAGTTGACTCATTTCAAGAAGAGAGTCTGACTAAAACTTACATGAATCATAGAAGCATCATGGTAGCACACAGGTTAGCATGACCTTCCTGCTAAGAGTCATATCCAGGACCAGAGAAAGGCCTGTGAAGCTGTGGGGCTCAATATGAGATAATGTAGCAGTTGAGGTCAGAGTAACTTGCAACCAAATTCCATTCCCATAACTAAAACCTTCTTAACTAAAAGGACAAGGTTATAATTACAACTCTTTATTTTGTCTCTTCCACTCCTAATTCAAGAATGTTTTAACTTGTCCTTTACAATCCTTGAGTGCATTAGTATCCACAGTAACTGCAAGACCGCATATCCTCACACTTAGTTCCCCTTTAGCACATAGCTCACCTTCACCCCAATTGATTACCAATAAAAGTCAGTGGCTTGGACTGACTGGGGCTTTTGCTGGTTGTTCAGCACTGGCCTCTGAGGCTCCCCACTTCTTTCATTATTTCTGTCCTTGAGTCTTTCTTCAGCCCTGCGCTGTACACTAGGCAGGAGACTGGAACCTACTGCAGGGGTCTCCAGTATTGCTCTACCACTTATTAAATATTTGGCTTCTCCTTGATCATCAGCAGAATTTCATAAGGCTGAAGACAATAAAGTATTCTATGTACAATGCTTGGCTCAGGGTTTGACACTCAATGTATGGTAGTTATTTTCCTGTATTGTGCTGGGTTTTAGGGGAAGAATAATTCACAATTCATAAAATGAAGATCTTTCAGAGTTGATGAAAAGTATGAAGTACTAATGATGAAGAAGTATGAAGTACTAATGATTATATTTTAAGAATAAAATAGTTTTCAGAAAATACAAATGTCAATTTTAACACAATTGATGAATCAACACATTATTAATACAATGAATCAGACTTTTAGAACTTTTAGAAGTTAAAGGTTCCTTTTGTTAAGACACAGCACCAATTTCTAAAGTCTGAGTGCCTAAAGCAATGTTCTTAAAACAACATTTGCAAAGAGAATTTATGACACAGAATATGCCCACTGTAGCTATTCGAAAGGATATCTTATTCATTAGTATTTAGAAAAGTCTATAGCAGTGATAGTGAACTTTTAGAGCTTTCAATGACACAAACATCTCCTGTGACCCTTGTGCCACAGATTCACCACCACTAATCTATAGCTTTAAATACTGCAGCTTTACTAATTAACAAGAGAAAAGGAAGTTTAAGAACCTTAAAAATTAGTAGACAAAGTAAAAAGAATAAATTATTCATAAATGGAATATGTGGGATATTAATTTTTTAGCAATGTAAACCTTTTTATGAGGCTTGTTTAAAAACTTCTATACTTGTTAGAGTTTCAAAAGAGTGGCATTTATGACATTATGGTCTTCTTAGGTGTCTTATGATATTAGTCTACTAAATATTAAGTGTCAATCTCATTTTTTTCAGTATGTAACTAGAGTTGGGGTCTACTTTTGCTAATTATATTTTGACACATCAGAGATTAACTGTCTTACGTTGAAATGTCTGAAGACAGACATCTTTCTGTACAATAGTTAATTAATAAATATAATTGTTAACATCAGGGATCCGAAGCCTACCTTTCTCCTTTTCTGTGTCAACTTTTCTTTACTCACTTCATCTTTACTTTCATCACATGAATATCCTCATTTCTCTCTCTCTCTCTCACTGAAGAAAGCAAGCAAACAAACAAAAACTTCAAATAAAACCTTATTTTGATTTCATACCCTAAAACTATTTTCTATAATATGGTATCAGGTGAGATTAGTGGCATGATAGCTTTGAGCTGAATTCTCTGAGCATTTATTTGAAACTAGTAATATTTACCTGATATACTGTTAAAAGTAGTGGTACCTTGGTTCACAAATTCTTTTTGGTACCTTTGGTTTACAAAAAAAGCATCTGGCAAGATTTTGTTTTTGTTTGCTAACTCTACATTGGCTGAGAACCATGACTGCAGCCATCTGTCACACACAAACACAAATGTGACCATTTTTTCCAAAATCATGGAACAAATTAAGTTCATAAACCGAGGTGCTACTGTATTATATATTTTATATAGGCAAACAATTAAGTAATTTATTGCATGAGTTATATATCTAAATTCATGTTACTATTCTTTGAAGCAAATATGACACAACATTTTGCTATAAATGATTTCTCTCTATGTTTTTCTCTATGAATCCAATTAAGTATTAGCCCACAAATCCCCTGCTCTTTGGCTCAGAAAGTGTGGACACTATATTGGGCAATGGGTGGCTATTGATGGACTATGACTGCTGGGTCAGTTCGCAACCTTGTTTAGTGCCCTCTTGAGAAAGGAAAATGGTACCATTCTTCTGATTTTCCAATATGTCCCCAGTAATGTTTAATGCAATAGTAGCCTTTCTAACTTTTAATTTAATAACCTTTTTTTTCTGTCACTCTACTATGAATGTGTTCCTTGAGAGCAGGGTCCAAAAATAATTTGATACATTATCTGCAAGGCCTAAGAAAGTACCTAGATGACAAGAGGCGATGCCTAACACAAAAGAGACCGCCCTGTGAACAGAGGAATGAGAGCACGGTAAGAGAAAGATTCAGAACACAATGCAAAGTGTCTCTTTGCCCACTATGAACTCTTTTTCATACAGGCTTCAGGGATGCTCTTATTTAATTAAGCATACTGTCTTGAAATAGTGTCATACTACCATTATCACCACCACCACCACCAACAACAATAACAACCAAACCTAGCTTGGACAAAAAACAAAAACAAAAACAAAAAATACTAGGTGTGAGAAGAACTAAATTTAATATAAAATCATCTCTTGGAACTTGTCCTTTACTGAGAGAAAGTATCATTTACTTCACAGGGTAATAAAAGGAGATAATTCATGGGGAAAGTCTTAGTGAATTGTAAAGTACTACAGATAGGTTGGATAAGATCTATTTTGGTAATATCAATGTGCTGGTATTTTAGTTTTTGAGTGAGCATCTGGAATTGTGGAAAGTTCTGGTTTTACCTATTGGTTGTACAAGAAGTTTTGTTTACTCTTTCTATAAATATGCAGTGTCTTCTTAGGCAATGCAATAGGTTACCTATAGTGATTTAAAGCAGATGCCTTCATATGGGTATATATTAAAGATCTGCAAAGACTTTCAACAGAATAGATTGCTGGCTATTGTCTTAACGAAATCAATGTCCAGACCCTCTAGTTTCTTAATCTCTCTTTCCTAAAACTCTGAAACATCAAAAAAACAAAACAATTCCCTTACTAAACGCCTTACTAAAAGTGACTCAGCCACCTCAACAAGATGCAGTCCAATAAAGCTTTATTCTTTGTATTTAATAACTGAAAATAAAAAACCTGTTATTTATGTTGTCTACATGTATAAGTATTTATGCATCAATAGTTTAATTTAGAAAATTTTTTTTAAATACTTAGAATCTTATCGACAAAACAAAGACTAATTGAATGGATATGCTACAAAAGACTGTAAAAGGAAGGCAAAGATCATTTACCAAAGAGAAAGGATGTTGCACTATTCCCAAGATTTAAAAAATGTCTAGGTTTACTACAGCTAACAGGAAATATTAACATTTAAAAAAATCCCAAAGTCTCCTCCATAGTGTTTTATTATTGACTGTCCATAAAGGAATCATAAGAACTTTATTTTATTATTATCATTTCCTTTGGATTTGGCAGTCAAATTATGACTTAAATTCCAAAGGAGATCCTTGGAGTATTCAAGAGTAGTTACATGTTTTTTTTTTCCTGTGTTTTTCAGAGAGAAGAAAAGTTATATGAACAAAGAAACATTTGTTTCAACAAAGTAGATATCTTTTAAATAATCATTTTAGTGTGTTTAAACACTGGTGTAAGCATTTTATAGATACCAACTTAATCTTCAAAATATCCCTTTATCATAGGAACTATTATTAACCCCAATTTAAAGATAGGAAAACAGAGGCAAAGAAGTTGTTAAATAATGTGTTCAAGACCATACTGTTATTACACAGTGGAGACTGGGATTAGAAAGCAGTCAGTAGAGTTCCTGTGCTTACTGATGACACTCTGCTCCCTCTGATGCCTGACTTCAAAATATGAATGTACACTGGGAATCAGAAAAGAGGAGAGTATTACATGAAGCATTCATTTCACCAAGGAGACAATCGGGAGAACATCATTACAGAATAATAAAAATCAGATTTACTGTTATTTTAAAAGCTTTTCTAAAATATTCTATAGCCAGATTACTTGGATTCTCTACTTGGTAACAAAACAATACAAAACAAAGAAACACGATCATTTGAATTAGGAGATGATCAAGAAAACAAGCAACTACAACATATGAAATATTAAATAGCATTAATGAAAAAGAAGACAGATAGGAAATGTTAGGAAGGAGTGGCTGTGTACATCACTGAGATGATAATTCTGAGTAAAGACCAGAAGGAGAGTGAGCTTGCCAAGTGAGTTTCTGGGGAGGAGCATTTCAGGTAAAGAACACATCACATGTAAAGGCCTGAAGGTATTCTCAGATACATAGGAATATCTGAGAAATTAATGGATCTAGTACAGACATACACAAAGCAAAGAACAGAGTGAAAATGAGGAGCCAGATCATGTTTGGCTTTGCAGGTCACAGTAAAAAACTGTACCTTAACTGATGAGATCAAGAGAAGCTGACCTCATAAATATAAAAATGTACTCAAATATATATGCTTAAAATAAATATGAATAAAATATTATGTATCTCTGGTTACTGTGCAAAGAAAATAGACTTTAGGGGCAAAAGTAGAAGCAGGAAAGACTGACTCAGAGGTTATGATACTAATCTATTGAAGAGATGGTGGTGGCTTGTACAAAGATGGTAGCCCTACGATGATGAAAAGTGGTAAAATTTTAGAAATATTTTAAAAGGGAGAGCTTTCAAAATTGCTGAAGGATTGGCTGTAGGCAGTAAGACAAAGAGAAATATCAAGGATTCCTCCAAGACTTTTAGACTGAACTGGAAGAATGAGATTGTCATTCACTGGACCACAGACATGGCAGTCATCAGCCAGTTGATGTGATGGAGGGGACGGTATTATCGGGGTAGAAGCATGCGTAAAAAGCATTCTAACATTTAGAAGTTTGAAAGAGCAGGAAGAATCAGAAAAAGATTGAAAAAAAAAAAGCAAGAGAAAAGGTGACTATTTTATAAGGTATTTCCCTAGAATGTGAGAGAAAAACCCTTTCAATACAGGGTGGCATGGCCCAGGGATTTAGCTCAGCGGTTCCACCACCTGCCTCGCGAGCACAAAGTCCTGAGTTCCACCCTGATATCAAATAAAACAAACAAACAAACAAAAATTAAATACAGGTGGCAAATTGGTTGTTATTCTAATGAAGGAAAAGTAAGATAAAGCCCTGAGAAGTGACCATCACATTCCATCAACATTGTTTATCTGTGCCCCTGAGAAAGGCAGAGTGACAGAAGAAAAACCTGATTGAATGGGTTGAAGGCAACAGGAAAAAACTTTTCCAGTTTTGTTGGAAACGAAGAATAGATACAGACAATAATTACAGGGGGACAGAGGGCGCCCCAAAACTTTTCATTTAATAAGAGTGAAAACTGGCCATTAGGAGCTCAGAAGGTGGTGAAGGAGTAGAAATACAATAAATTTTAATAGGAGATTCAAAACTAGTAGCGAATCACAGTTTAACTAGTATGAGGAGATGGAAGAGGGAAAGAAGGAGAAGAGGCATGACAGAGATGTCTTCTGGGTTTTGAAGAATACACAGGATTTCACCTGCTAGAGTTTCTAAGAAATGAGGATGGCAGAAATGGAGAAGTAAACAGTTCTGGAATATTAAAAAAGGCGCAAAAACAGTGGCGTGGAGAATGATGAATACTCTATGCACCAGGCCAATGTGTGCCAGGAGCTGTTCAGGGTGTCAAGGGTGAAGAATGGGATGATGGATTGGGCTGAATCACAATAAAAATATTTTAGTTTGGTGGTATAAAGAATAATCAAACATTTTCAACAACTTAAAAAAGTGACTGTGAGAGCTAAATGATGTGAAGTTAAGAACAGGTTAAAAGGGGGCCCTCGGTCAGAATAAAGCATGATCAGCATGCTAAAAAGGAACTAGTATTCTTTCTTGTAATAAAAGTGAATACTCTAGATCTAATTAAAATTCTACTCAGGTGAATCCAATGCCACCCACATGCTTTTCCAAAAACACAACTGTAAGAACATGGTTCACTCATAGCACTTTCCAAAGAACAGCATTATTGTAGGGAATTCAAGCAGTGGTGAAGCAGATGTGTGCTAAATAAATGAAAACAAGCAAATGCAGAACAAAATTTAGTTTTTTCATCATCACAAAATATCTATGAAATTATCTTGTGTGCCTTTTATATGCTAATATACACGGAAAGTCTTAAAAAACTCAAGGGAACTCCATAAAATTCTTCAAATTACTAATCCACTACAATAACCATCATGTATTTGTTTAAGTTATCTAGATTTAGAGTAAAATCTTCATTTAAGATATTTGGATTTGTAATTGTAATATATACACACACACACACACACACAAACACACACTAACATACACATATATTCTCTGTCTGGAGACAGGGCCTCACTAAATAGTTCTAGTTGTCCTGAATTCACTACACAGCCCTGGTTGGCCTCAAACTCAAGGCAGTCCTCCTGCTTTAGCCTTCTGAGTTCTGGGATTACAGGTGTGTGCCGCCATGCCTGGCTTTAGATCATACATTATAGATTCAACAATCAGCTTTAGTTTTATGAGACCATTTTTAAGATCTGAGTTTTCATATTCTTATTTGATTATTCCATCATCAAACTTAAAATTATACTAGGTAGCTAACAATCAGAAGCAGCAATACTTACATGTTTCTTGTATAGCTGTATACTAGCTCTCATGAAAAAACAATAAAATGATTAAGGGGTCGCGTATGTATCTCAGTGGTACAATGATTGCTGGCATGTATAAGGACTTGGGTTTGAGCTTTAACACACACACACACACACACACACACACAATAAGGAAATAAAGAAATATCTAAGATAAATAAAGTATATAGACTGCATTTTTCCTGCCATTCTTCCAAGGTTTTAAGAGATGTTTACTTTATGAAATTCCTTCTTTGGTATTTTATTTCCTTTAGAAAACTTTCAGATAAGGACTAATTATGAAACAAATCATTGTAACTGTTATTATTTTCTTATTACTATAATGAAGTTACTATACTGGATATTAGGGATATATTATGTAGTTCAACTGAACCTGTAGTATAGCAGGATAAAAAGATTAAACTTTTATTGATAATGAACAGTTATAAGCATTATTAATGTATAAATGTAATGAATATCAATAGAATAAACCCTTGCACTTAACACCAAACGAGAAATATATTAGCAGTCCATTGATTTTTTTCCTCATTGAGCTTATTGGTACATTTTAGGTATAAAGTACAGTTACATTCATCACTGGGATCTTGTACCTCTACATGACAGGTCTTGGTTCTCATTATTTTCCCTTACCCCTGCCCTCCCTTCACCCGCTCCTTCCCGCCCCATTTGCAAATACTTTATTTGCAGTTTTTCATTTAGTCCATTGATTTTTGACGAACTCTTCCTGTTCCCTACCCCAGCACTCTTCCCATTCCATTGTTCATAAGAAGCTATGATACTGATGCTGTGTTTCTCATCCTTATGCTTTGATTGCTTTCCACAGTTTATACTCCTACATACTCACACAGTTTTGCTTGTTTGTGAATTATATAAATGAAAGAATAGGGAATTTTCTGTGACTTACTTCAGCTGAAATTATATTCACAGGAGTCAACCACACGGATACGTGTAGTTGTAATTCACATTTTTATGTCACAGTATTTTATACTGATTATATATGAATATATAATTTACCGATTGCAATATTAATATACTTTTCGTATACCTTTACTGTTATGAAACACTACCACTATTGATCATTACTGTGTAAGTGTGTAGACAACATGTAAGGCTTTCTCAAAGGTACGTATTTAGGTGTAGAATTGCTGAGATCAATTATATAGACACTTTCAATTTTCTGATTTAACACTAACTTTGTATCAAAGGAATTAAACTAATTTTTTTTTCAAACCAGAAATGTGGACAGTTGTAGCTGTTTTACATTCTTGCTAACACTTGATCTTATTAAACTGTAAACTTTTTTTTTTTTTTTGGTACCGAGGATTGAACTTGCATACTTGCGCTTGCAAGGCAGGCCACCGAACCGCTGAGCTAAATCCCCAGCCCTTAAACTTTAAAATTTTTTACTAACCTAATGATTACAAAAATATTATTTCATTTTTATACTTTGTATTTCTGATTACTAATTAAGACTAAGCATTTATTCCTATATTGACTAACCATCTGGACATCCTCTTTGTGATAAGACTAATCAAGTCTTTTGCCTACTTTAGTTTTACCCTGGTTAACTTTTCTCACAGTCCTGCAGTGATTCTTTTTATACTTTGGACTTTAATTTTTTGTTAGTTGTAACTTTTGGAATTAATTTTGACCAGCAATCATGTTCTTTTTACTCTTATGACAATTAAAGAATACAAAGATTCTTAAAGTATTGAAAAATTTCAATCTTTTAAAGTTTTCATGCTTACATGTAATTGATGAAATCTTTCCCCTATCTCAAGGACAAAAAGATACTGTTCAATACTATCTTTAGGAATATAGTAGCATTGAATTTCATTAGGTTTTAATTCACTAGGAGTTGATTTTTAAGTTTGGTTTAAAAATCAGATTTAACCTTCTTCTTTAAGTGAAGAGCAGAGAAGGGGTCTTTATGATACACTTTGTATACATGAATGTGATGAAAGATGTACATGTTTTAATTCCTGGAAACTGATTATGTTTTGTTACATGGCAAAGGAATGTAAAATTTCAAGCGGGATTAAATTTGCTAATCTACTGACTTTAAAGTAAAGACAGCACCCTGATTATACACATGGGCCCAATGTAATTTTTAGAATCCTTTAAGGTGGAAGAGAGAGGCAGAAGAGGAAGAGCCTGAGAAAGATGCTACGATGCTAGCCTTGAAGATGAAGGAAGAAGCCATGAGCCACAGTATGCAGAAAACTTTTAAAGTTGTCACAGATAAGAAAATGGATTATCGCCTAATTATAAAGAAAAAAATGCAGGCTTGTTGATATCTTGATTATAGCCCAGTTGAATCACATTTCAGACTCTGACTTCCAGAGCACCAGACAATAAATTTGTATTGTTTTAAGACACAAAGTTTGTGGTGATATGTAATAGCAAAAAAGAAACCAATATGTACACTGTATCACTACTATTCTGTTTTTTTAAATTGAGTTTATTGGTACATTTTAGTGATACAGTACAGTTACATTCATTGTTGGGATCTTGTACCTCTACATGACAGGTCTTGGTTCTCATTTTTTCCCAATGTCCCTGCCCTCCCTTCACCCCCTCTTCCCCTCCCCATTTACAAACACGTTATTTCCATCTTTTCATTTTCTCACATTTTTTTCTTTTCCATTATTACCCTTCCCCTACCCCTCCCACCTTCCCTACACTTGTAGCCCTTTTCTTCCCATGTCACAATGTCAGTTATTTCATTAGGATCTTATGTACTATTAGTTTATTCACACCAGAGAAACTACTCGGTATTTATACATGTATGACTTATTTATTTTACTTAGGAGTATATCCTCAATATGTATCCATTTTCCTATGAATGAATCTAATTTCTCATTCTTTATGGCAGAGTAATATTCCGTTTTAAAGAAAAATCACATCGTCTTTATCCAGTTTCCAACTGATGGGCAAATGGGCTGTTTCCAAGTTTTAGCTATTACAAACTGTACCGCTATAAACATGGGTGTGCATACATTACTGTGATACGATTCTTTTAGTTCTTTTGGAAAGATACCCAGCAGAGGGATGGCTGTGTCAAATGGAACCTCTAGCCTCAGCTCTTTGAGGTATCTCCATATTGATTTCCATATTGGTTTTACCAGTCTGCCACCAACAATGGAGAAGGGTTCCTTTTTCCCCACAACTCTGCCAACATTTGTTATGGTTTGATTTCTTGGTAGCAGCCATTCTTTGTGGGGTGAGGTGGAATCTCAGTGTTGCTTTCATCTGCATCTCTCCAATGACAAGTGATGTGGAACATTTTTTCATATATTTACTTGCTGCTTTTACTTCTTTGTCTGAGAAATGTCTGTTCATTTCAGATGCCCATTTTTTAATTAGGTCTTTATATTTTGGGGGGCTGATTATTTTGAGTTCTTTATATATTCTATTTAATAGTCTTTTGTCTGAGGAGCAGTTGGTAAAAAATTTTTCCCACACTGTAGGTTGTCTCTTAGTTCTGTTGATGGTTTCTTTTGCAGTGCAGAAGCTTTTTAATAAGATGAGATCTCAGTTGTTGATTCTATCTGCTAGTTCCCGTGATACTGAGGATTCGTTCATAAAGTCTTCCCTATGCCAATGTCTTTAAGAGTTCTGACAAACTTATCTTCCAGAAAGTTTAGTGTTTCTGTTTTAATATTTAGATCTTTCATCCACTTGGATTTTAATTTAGTGCATGGTGAAACGTAAGGGTCCAGTTTTAATCTCTGGCAGGTTAAAATACAGTTTTTCCAACACCATTTATCGAAGAGGCTATCTTTCCTCCACTGAGGACGGTCGGCTCATTTGTCAAAGATGATGTAGCTGAGTACACCTGGATTTGTTTTTGTCTTACAATCTGTTCCACTGATCCTCAGTCCTGTTTCTTTGCCAGTACTGTGCTGTTTTTCATGTGGCTTTGTAGTATAGTTTCAAACTGGGAATTGTTATACCTGCTGCCATGTGTGTGTTGCCTAGCATGGCTTTTGCTATTCTAGGTCTCTTATGGTTCCAAATGAATTTTTGGATTCTTTTTTCTAGTTCTGTGAAATATAGTGCTGGAATTTCAACTGGCATTGCATTGAATCTGTATAGTAGTTTTGTTAGTATGGCCATTTTCACTATGTTGATTCTTCCTACCCAGGAGCAGGGGATATCTTTCCATTTTTTATATCCTCCTCAATTTCTTTCTTCAGTGTGCAGTAGTTTTCAGTGTACAGGTCTTTTGCTTCTTTTGTTAGACTGATTCCTAGATACTACATTTTTTGGATGCTATTGTGAAAGGAATTGTTTCCCTAATTTCTATCTCAGTGAATCTGTTATTTGTGTACAAGAAGGCTATTGATTTTTGGGTATTCACCTTGTATCCACTCTACTGAATCTGTCAAGTCGAGAAGTCTTTTGGTGGAGTTTTTTGGGTCTTCAATGTAGAGTATCACATCGTCAGCAAATAATGACAGTTTAACTTCTTCCTTTCCTATCTTGATTGCTTTAATTTCTTTCTCTTGTCTAACTGCTATGGCTAATGTTTCCAGAACTATATGGAAGAGAAGTGGTGATAGTGGGCATCCTTGTCTTTTTCATGATTTTAATATAAAAGTTTTCAGTTTTTGGCCATTTAATATGATACTGGCTGTTGGTTTTTCATAGACAGCCTTTATTAAGTTGAGATATAGATCATCCATTCAAAATTTTTGCAGGGCTTTTATCATGAATGGGTGTTGAATTTTGTCAAATGCTTTTTCTGCATCTATTGAGAGGATCATATAGTTTTTGTCCTTGACTCTGTTAATATAGTGTATTACATTTATTGATTTATGTATGTTGAACCATCCTTGCATCCCTGGAATAAATCTGACTTGGTCAGGATGTATGATCTTCTGGATGATTCTTTGTATTCTGTTTTCTAGTATCTTATTAAGGATTTTTGCATCTATATTCATTAACAAGATTGTCCTGTAGTTCTCTTTTTTAGTTGTGTGTTTCCCTGGTTTGGGAATCAAAGTGATACTTGCTTCCAGGAACAAATTTGGAAGTATAGCTTCCCTTTCAATTTCATTGAAAAGTCTGAAGAGTAAAGGCAGTAGTTCTTCTCTACATGTCTTGTAAAATTCAGCAGTGAATCCATCAGGGCCTGGGATTTTCTTTGTTGGTAAATTTTTAATTACATTTTCAATTTCACTGACTGCAATTGGGGTGTTTAAAATGTTTTTATCTTCTTTGTTCAACTTTGGTAATTCATAAGTATCTAAAAATATGTCCATTTCTTCTGTGTTTTCCATTTTATTGGAGTACAGGTTCTCAAAGTAGGAATTAATGATTCCCTGGATTTCTGTTGGATCTGTTGTGACTTCACCTTTTTCATTCCTGATTGCATGGATCTGAGCCTTTTCTTTCCTTTTTTTTGATAAGATTAGCTAAGGCTTTATCAATTTTATTTATTCTTTCAAAAAACCAACTTTTTATTTCATTTATTTTTTTGTATCATTTTCTTAGTTTCCATTGCATTGATTTCTGCTCTAATCTTTATAATTTCCTCTCTTGTTTGAGCTTTGGGTTTTTCTTGCTCTTGTTTTTCTAAGAGTCTAAGATTCATCATTAGGTTATTTGAGCTTCCTCTGTTTTCTTAATGTGGGCATTCAGTGCTATGAATTTTCCACGAAGAACTGCTTTCATTGTGTCCCATAGATTCCTGTATGCTATATTGGCATTTTCATTTATTTGTAAAAAATATCTAATTTCTTCCTTAATTTCCTCTGTGCTCCATTGATTGTTCAGGAGTGTTGTTCAATTTCCATGTGTTTGTGAAGTTCCTACAGTTTCTTGTGCTATTGATCTCCAGCTTGATTTCACTATGATCTGATAATATACTGGGGATAACTTCGATTCTTTTGCATTTATTCAGAACTGTTCTATGAGCTAGTATGTGGTCTATCTTGGAGAATGACCCATGTGCAGCTGAAAAGAATGAATATTCTGATTTTGTGGGGTGGAATACTCTATAGATGTCTATTAAGTCCATGTGTTTCAAAGCTTGGTTCAGTTCTAGTATTTCATTGTTGATTTTCTGCCTAGATGATCTATCTATTTGTGATAGTGGGGTATTTAAATCCCCCACTAAAATTGTATTAGTGCTTATTTGGTTTTTCATGTTACTTAATATTTGTTTTATATAGTTGGGAGCATTTATATTTGGTGCATATATGTTTATGATTGTCAACTCTTCCTCTTGAATTGTTCCCTTTACAAGGATGTAGTGTCCTTCTTTGTCTCTCTTAATGAGTTTTGGTTTGTAATTTACTTTGTCTGAGAATAAGATTGCTACCACTGCTTTTTTCTGGGCTCCTGATGCATGGAGAATTGTTTTCCATCCTTTCACTTTCAGTCTATGGGCTTCCTTTTGCACTAGGTGTGTTTCTTGTATACAACATATTGTTGGATTTTGCTTCTTAATCCATTCTGCCAGTCTATTTCTCTTGATTGGTGAATTGAGGCCATTAACATTGATGGTTATAACCGATATATTCTGACTTATTCTTGTCATGTTATTGTCCTTTTGTTGACTCTTTTTACTTTTTCTCCCGTCTCCTTTTAGTTTCTTGCCTTCCTATTTGATTTGGTCTGTTGGGCCTCATGGTATTGTGACCTTCATCGTCCTTTTCTAGGATATTGTTTAGAATTCCTTGTAGTGCTGGTTTGGTGTTCATGAAATTTCTCAGGTGTTCTTTGTTGTGGAAGTATCTTATTTCCCTGTCTATTTTGAAAGAGAGTTTTGCAGGATACATCAGTCTAGTGAATACCTCACTCCAGGCTCTCCTTGACCTAAGGGTTTGTGTTGAAAAGTCTGCTGTGATTCTGATGGGCTTTCCTTTGCATGTGATTTGTTTCTTTTCTCTTACTGCTTGCAGTATTTTATTTTTCTTTTGGATTTCTGGGATCTTGATTATTATATGTCTAGGTGTAGATTTGTTTTGATCATGGCTAGTTGGGGTTCTATATGCCTCACTTATCTGTATGTCTAATTCTTCCCTTCTGTTTGGGAAGTTTTCTGTCATTAATTCTGTGAAGAGCTTTTTTAAGTCATTTGCATTTTCTCCTGCTATTTCATGAATTCCTATCACTCTTATGTTCTTTTTCTTTGCATCGTCTAGAAGTTGTTGGATTGATTTCTCATGATCCCTTACTGTTTTTGAGAGATCTCTTTTTTCACGGTCACTGACTGCGATCCTATCTTCTATATCTGAAATTCTATCTTCGCAATCTTTTATTCTGTTGCGTACACTTTCAATAGAGTTTTTAATCTCCTGGGTATCTGTTTGAATCTGTTCTATGGATTCCATTTCTTTCCTCTGTTGGGCATTCATTGTTTCCATTTCTTTCTTATGCTGGGCCTTCATGACTTCTATCATGGTCCTGAGCTCATCTATTTTTTTGGTCAGTTTCTGCTCTAGAGTCTTGAATCATGACTTCCATTTTGCTTATCATCTCTCTGGTGAACTGGGAAATTATTTCTGATTTGAATTTCTCTAGAGCCTGATTGATCTGTTTTGTTACCTCCTGTGCTATGGGTTCAGGGTGTCCTGCTGGATCACTATCAGACTTTTCATCCTCATTTGTCCTACTCTTTGCCATTAGTGAACTGGAAATCCATCTTTGTGTCTTGCTTAAGTGTTTTCTCATTTTTATTTTTATTGTTGGGTTGTCCTTCTTTAGTTTCTGGATATTACTTAAATCTTCCTGATATAGTTGCATTTTGTCTTTTAAGTTTCTAATGACTCACAGACATTCTCATTTTCATAATATCAGGGAGAACAACTCATTAAATCAATCACAATCCTTTATCATGGGATCCTGATTATTATATGTCTAGGTGTAGATATTTTTTTTTGATCATGGCTAGTTGAAGTTCTGTATGCCTCACTTATCTGTATGTCAAATTCTTCCCCTCTGTTTGGGAAATTTTCAGTCATTAATTCTTTGAACAGCTTTTTTAAGTCATTTGCATTTTGTTCTGGTACTTCATGGATTCCTATCAGTCTTATGTTATTCTTCTTTGCATCATCTAGAAGTTGTTGGATAGATTTCTCATGGTCCCTTACTGCTTTTAAGAGACATCTCTTTTCATGGTCACTGACTGCAATCGTTATCTTCTATATCTGAAATTCTATCTTCACAGTCTTTTATTCTGTTGTGTATACTTTCAATAGAGTTTTTAATCTCCTGGATATCTGTTTGAATGTGTTTTATGGATTCCATTTCTTTCCTCTTTGGGGCATTCATTGTTTCCATTTCTTTCTTATGCTGGGCCTTCATGACTTCTATCATGGTCCTGAGCTCATCTATTTTCTTTGTCAGTTTTTGTTCTAGAGTCTTGAATCATGACTTCCATTTTGCTCACCATCTCTATGGTTATCTGGGAAATTATTTCTATTTTGAATTTTTCTAGAGCCTGATTGATCTGTTTGGTTACTTCCAAACTATGCAATGGTTACAGGGTGTCCTGCTGGTTCACTATCAGACTTGTCATCTTCATTTACCCTACTGTTTGCCATTGGTGAACTGGAAGTCTGACTCTGTGCCTTGCTTAAGTGTTTTCTCATTTTTATTTTTGTTGTTGGGTTGTCCTTGGTTTAATTTTTGGATTATTACTTGAATCTTCCTGATATAGTTGTGCTTTAGCTTTTGAGACTCTATGACTCATAGACATTGTCATTTCCATAATATCGGAGAAAACGACTCACTAAAACAATCACAATCCTTTATCCCAATTGATTCAGCCACACAATAGGATCAAGCACAACTTGTGAATTGACCACTTGTGGTAGTCATTAATCTATCATCTTTAAACCATGTGAATTAAATTAAAATCAATAAGCAGCCCAAAATATGTTTGCAGTGAATATGCTTTTCAACATAGCATCTTTACCATTTAGGATGGGGGCTTAGACAGAGTTAGGACAAGAGAAGTAGATAAGTGAAAGAATTGGAGAAGGTTTCAAGTGAAGCAAGAGGATGTAGAAGGACCATACTATCTTTACGAAACTATTAAATTCAATAGGGATAGACCGAGTGCAAGAATAAGGACAAGAATATATCCCCTTAACAGCAACAGGGGCTCACTTTCCCTTGAAACTGCTGACCCATGAGTGAGGTAAAATGACAGAATAAAGGACATAAAGAATAAAATGATAAAAGAAGAAGTCTGAGTTAGGGCAGGAGCAGATTTGGAAAGGGAGATGAGGGATAATATGGTGGAGGAAGAGACTGAGTTGGAGAAAGAGGACAGGAAAAAGAAAGAAATTGAAGGGGGGAATGAGGAAAAGAGAGAAAATAAAATAATTTGAAGGGCCTCTTTCAGACTATGTCTCTGCTGTCATAATATACCACGTGCACAGCCCTGTGCAGAACCAAGTCCCCTGATCTCAGCTAACCAATGGCAGATCCCTGAAACTCAGACTGATCTCAGCCCACAAGGCCTAAATTGAGTTCCCCAACCTGCAGGGTTGAACTCCACACAGTTCTATTACAGGTTTCCCCCACCCTTTCTTTAAAGAAAGATTTCAAAGTCGGAAGATCAGAAAAATACCCTTTAAAAACTGACTATGCCTCTGCAGAATGGGTGCAAGGACTGGCCAAATCAGGAGGTCTGACAGCGTGGAGGTGGGGGGTGGGGGTGGAGGGGTGTCATGGGATGTGCTTCAAGGTTG
Source organism: Fukomys damarensis (assembly GCF_012274545.1). Taxonomy (NCBI): domain Eukaryota; kingdom Metazoa; phylum Chordata; class Mammalia; order Rodentia; family Bathyergidae; genus Fukomys; species Fukomys damarensis. Next base: position 45,434,127 of record NW_022900927.1, on the reverse strand, counting down.
CCTGCGCAGCTACCTTCCTTGCTGGAGCTGGTGTCAGAGCAGGCAGGGGATGGCGCAGACCTGCGGGGCCCAAGCAGGCAGCAGGAGAGATCTCAGAGCAGCCTTCCTCGCTGGGGCTGGTGGCTCACAGGCAGGGGATGGCGCAGACACGCGGGACCTAAGCAGGCAGCAGGAGAGATCTCAGGGAGGCCTTCCTTGCTGGAGTTGGTGTCAGGGCAGATATGATGGCGCAGACCCACAGGGCCCAAACAGGTGGCAGGAGAGATCTCAGGGTGGCTTTCCTCACTGGGGCTGGTGGCTCACAGGCAGGGCTACTATTCTATTTTTTTAAAATGACTAGTCATTTTTATCCCAATGATCAATAAAGACAGATCAAAAGTATTGGTTTTCCTTCTTCCCACTTAGTTGTAATAACTGAACTCACAAATATCTAAAATAATGTAGCTAAAAAATAAGCTCTAGTATCAACAAGTTATTCTTAGAGATGTTTGCTCCAGCCATTTTGTTCCTCTTGCTCCAGTAAGCTCGCCTATATTAAGTCAACATATGTCATAGAGCAGACCATGCTGTTCCTCACTGTCCACTGATCAGAAGTCATACACAAATGTTTTTCTTCTGCATACCTAGTTCTCAAGTCCTTGGGTTATTAAAATAAAAACAAACAAACAAAAAAAAAGGCCAGAAGTTTCTCAGCTATACACTGCTTTCCTGAGATTTTCTCATGCTGACGAATCTCAGCGAAGCAGCCTACCCCTCACCCCCAGCCTCCTGGAGTCTGATTATTTCATCCTCTGCACTTCCTCCATAACAGATTGTGACAAGTCTTCTCTTGTATTCTTCATCTTTCCATTTGATGATGTTTCATTCCAGATATTTTCTTCTTACTTATCTTTTAGTGTACTAATTATTTCCTTAGCTGTTTCTATGATGTGTTAAAGCTACCTGTTAATTTCTTAGTTTGGGCCATTTTAATGTTTTAAAATTTTCATGTATATTCTCTGGTGTGAAACACTAAAAGTGTAAATTAAGATACAAATCATATAACTGATAATGTGAAATAGGAAGAGAAGGGCTAAAGGTATAGGGGAAGTGGAAAGGGTAGGGGAAAGGAAATAAGGGACAAGAAAAAATACAAGAAAAGGAAAAAATGGAAACAAAGTCTATAAATAGGGGTGAAGTGGGTGAAGGGAGGACTGGGATATGGGGAAAAAATAAGAATCAAGATACATAATGTAAAGGTACAAGGTCCCAATGATGAATGTAACTGTACTCTATACCTAAAAAGTATCAATGAACTCAATGAAAAAAAATTTTTCATGTGCATTTTTTGTGCATTTTGATTCATTATTTTATTTACACACCAAGCACAGTTTGTTTTCATTAAACTTTTGGACAATTGTAAAATCATATGCAATTGTAAGAAAGAACAAAAATCAGTATATCCTTCACCTAATTTCCCAGAATATTCCATGATGGTAACATCTAGGAATATGACACTGATATAGTCATGATACGGAGCATTTGTATCATCACAAAGTCACTTAATTTGATGTTTTATAGCCACATTCACTTCTTTCCCACCTACTCTTTTTTCATCCCCCAGAAATCAATAATTTTTGTCATTTCAAGAACATTATAAAAATGGAAGCACACTGTATAAAACCTTTATAATTGTCTTTTTTTTTTTCCCTTTCTACCCATTTTAATTCTCTGGAGATTGATCCAGGTTGTATATTTCATTGTGTTTAACTGTTGATCAGTATTCTGTGGAATGGATTATCATAGTTTATTTAACTATGCACCTGCTGAAATATTTGAGTTATTTTTCAGTTTGGGCAACTAGAAATAAAGCTGCTATCAACATTTGTGTATAATGCTCATGCTGCTATAAACATGTGTAGAGTCAGCCTCTGTTGACATCCAAGGTACCCAGTAAAGGTTGGTCCTTATTATTCCTGGGATTTCTGGCTTCCAAATGATCTCCATGTATATCACAGTAGAGCTGGTCTTGTTACTGCTGGACAAGGCTAAAAGTCCTAACTCTCTACTTGGCCCTCTCTGATACAACTCTAATGGACAGAAAAAGGGGGAGCTTTATTACTGCTCACTGTGGTACTGGGGGCAAAGGACCTTTTACTATCCCGCGGGGAAGAAAATGCCAGTTTTCTACTCAGCCTTCTTTATAACCACAACAAAAAGGGGATTTTAGGAAGGAAGCCTCTGTAGGCTGGTAAGGAAGGTTGGTAAGCTTTCTACTTGGTCTTTGTGGGTACTTTTTTGTGTGTTTTTGGCTAGAATATGGCAGCACTATCTCAGTTTTTCTAGGGCTGCCCCTTCCTTGGTCCTTTGGCTAGAGTGAAGCTTTTTATTTAGAATTTTTGTTGTTGTTTGTTCCCATTGGTGTTTCTAGATTGATGGCTTCAAGCTCCAATTCTGGGTTATATGAGACAAAAGCAAACAATTACCCCAATCTTAGTCCTAGGGGAATTATACCATGTTGTTGCTTGGATCCTGAGATTACTAACAAGCCTGCCTTATTCTACCATTCAGAATCTTCTTATGTTTGTTTTCATATAGAGTATTCAGTGGCTTCAGTTGTATTTAGCAAAAATAAAGAAAACTAGATCTATTCCATTTTCCCAGTGTGGGAGACTCTCCAGTGCAGTTATTTTAAGCCTTTCTCCAGATCTCCTAAACACCTATTTTTATATACATATAATTATTTTCCAGAGAGGATTTGCTTCTTGCAGATAAGTTAGCAGAATCAATAATTTGAAATACTTTTATCACAGTTTGAAATGATTTGAAGTGTGGCTGCAGTCAATCTTAAGATTGTCATATTTCAGTTCATTTTTACTTTTACAATGTAAACCTTTAGAGACCTAACTCTTGAGTGTTTTATCTGAATGATACCTGAGTCTTCATCCTAGGCAGGCCATGAACTCTTACCTTTTATCTCCCTAGAACTATCAGTGCTTTGAAAGCTTTGCTCACTCTTGCCTGTCTTTTCTGTTCACTGGCTTATTGCCATTTATAAGTTGGCAGATGCTTCTGTGCTTTTAAGATGAATGTTCAGAATAAGAGAAAGAGACTCAGAAGAATGCAACATAATGGAAGACAGTGAGGAAGAGACAGAGAAAAAACAATTATCAAAATGGTCAAATGTGGCTGAAAGATAAAAGACATTCTAGAATGAAAGAAGACACAGTAAATATTATCTATCTTCTATGCAGGAAAGGAAGGCAGTAATTTGAAAGATTTGAATTTTTAAGAGCAGAAAGATTTTAAAAAGAATGGAAACAAATTTAAGAGGTCTTTAAAGAAAAATACATTTATGAACAAATTTAAAGTCTAAAGCAACATTTGGAAATCTCAAGTCAACATTTGAATGGATATGAATTTGCACAATTTTATGACTTATATTTCAAAAAAAGATTAGCATTTTGATATGAGCTCAAGGAGGTAGTTTTCAAGAGAATGTGAAGATTTCATTCTTAGACATTAAGATAAAAATAGGACTGTTATCTATATAGAAATGATATGTGACCAGTAGTGTACATACTTATATGTAATAGTTCTATTGATAAAGTTTTTTTTATCTAGAAATAGCTAATATAAAAATCCCTTCTATTTCTGTTAATAAGCATAGAATCTGAAAATTTATTTTAATTTGAAGAATAACTCTATTATCTTCTATTATTGAAGAATAACTCTATTATCTATTATGGCTATCAGAATCCTAAAATTGTAATTAGCAAAGGTACAACTGAAATTTTCCAAGATTGCAAATGTATGCATGAATACTGAAGTTGTTAAACCAGTATGATCAAGTAGTTCTTTTACCTCTTGCCGCTTGGTATAAGCAGTTGGGGAAACAAACAAACAAACAATATGCAGAACTACTATCCTAGGAATAGAGACTTGAGTGGCTGAAATGTGTATTTATGATAGTGTCTGCTCAAATCAGCTAAGTGTTTATGCTGCATTGCTTGTGAGATATTCTAAAAATACACTCCTACTCATAAGATTATATATGCACTGAATTAGTTACATATAACATTTTCATACCTCAAACATTCTAAAGTATATTCTGCATATATTACTTTAGCATTAAAATAAAGTTTAAGGGAAAACAAGGAATAATGAAAGCCCACGTTAAGATGACTAGCCTAAGATACAGCTGCTGCATACTTGCTTCTTACATTAATTGAAGTTCTGAGCTTATTTTACAACTAACAATTATTCTTTATTGTTAATAAATTCACAAGAAGACTAAAAATCACTTCAATTATAATATAGTACAATATAATATAGTTGTTCTTATGAAAATAAAATCCTCATACCATTTGGTGATGCCATAACAATCTTTAATAATATCTTGAAGAACTGCACGATAAAACAGTGATTCAGTGGGCAGCTGAAAAAAATGCAGACATACATAACCATAAGAAAAAATACAAAACAAAAATCAAGTTAATAATAGAGAGTTCAGACCACAGTGGATGTTAGCAAGCTGACTTTGCAGTTATACAAAGATGAGGACTTTATAATATTTTCACTTTAGGTTAAAGCATTAACCTGGACTAATTCCCACCATGATTCTACTTCTACAAGAAAACAGAAGAAACCATAAAAGAAATAGTGAGTAAGGAAGAAAAGTCCTATCAATAAAAATGGGCTAGTGCCCCAAATGAGGTGCTCATCATTTTAAAAATGTAGAAATAAGCTTTTAAAAAGTTTATTAGTATATGTTTATAGTACACAATGCTCCCAGTTCTTGTGGGAAGTTGGTATGTGTACATAACATATCTTAATTCCTCTTCTCAACCCCTTTTCCTTCCCTCTCTGCCCCCATCCCTTGATACTTTTCCTTTTTTATCTACTTGTGAAATAAACTTATAAGACCAGCCTTGATGGTTCTGAAGTCTGTAGGAGTCAGGAAAAATGTGAGTTGAAAAGTAGGAAGGACATAAAAGGATTTAAATTTATGACAAGACAGCACTTTCAGGGAAGAAATGGCAGATGACCCACATGGTTCAAATATTTTCAAAAGAAAGAAGGAATGGCTGAAGAGAAAGGCCCCATATAAACACGAGATTTTCAAAGACGTGGAGGGAAAAACAACAACAACAACAACAACAACAACAAACCCCCCAAAACCCACTATATTATTTTATCAGAGAAAAAAAGCACTTCAATGCAGCATCAGAAGTTTTGTAACAAAAGTCACCAAACCCCACCTATATTCCCCAAAGAACTCTTAATAGTTACAACACAGGAACACCTAACACAAAATGTTAGCAACCATAATTCAGCTTTGATGCAAAATTACTAATGAAAACAGAGAAGAAAAAGAAAAGCATGCAAGGAGGAACAGAGGGCAATAATGAATGCTTATGAGTAGTTGAAACAGTAAATGTTCAATGATTGGCAAAGTTATAAAGTGGAATGTACACATCTACTGAGTTATCCCTTTATAAGTTCTACTTTCCTATAAAGTCTACAATTGTTATTTTTACATTTTCAACTATGATTAATATGCTTGTAGTTAGCACACAAAAAAGCTTCATCTGTGCTCACACCGAAAACCTCCTCTACTATCCCTTAATCTAATATCAAGTTCCCACACTGGTACAAAGAACCAGAAGTTAAGGCCTAAGGTTTGTCAACCATTTTCTCTTAATGGCAATGACCTCTTAAATCACTGACTTACAGCTTTTTTTTTTTTTTTTTTTTTTTTTTTGTATCAGGGATCAAACTCAGGACCTTGCACTTGCAAAGCAGGCAGTGGAACCACTGAACTAAATCCCCAGCCCTGACTTACAGCATCTTAATATAGGACATTGAAAGAATAGAAATTATATCCTCTCTAAAAGGTGGGAATACTGGGATAGCTGATTCCAGGAGGAAATGGTGTCACAAGTACCATGGTCTCCAAATCTACTCCTGAAATAACTCAAAGGAAGTAGACCCATATGCATACTTGAGTGCTCACACTTAGATTTATAACCTCCAAAAGGCACAAGTTCAATAAAAGAATGGAGACAAATTTACGTATATAAAAATCTCTTTCCAAATACAAATCCTTCACTTAACACAAAACCTACTAATTTTAAAATGTTCCTTACCATTTCAAATTATCAGTTAAACAATTTGGATTTTATTTACACTTTTAGTTTTTCACACCAGAGAAACTATATGGTATTTACACATGTGTGTCTTATTTATTCCACTTGAGTATGACCTCAGAGCTGGGCATGGTGTCGCATGCCTGTAATACCAGCACTTAGGAGGCTGAAGCAGAAAGATCACTGTGAGTTCGAGACCAGCCTGGGCTACATAGTGGTGTCTTCCAGATCATTCTCAAAAAAAAAAAGGAATATGGCCTCAATATGCATCCATTTTTCTATGAATGACTCTAGTTTCCTATTCTTTATGGCTTAGTACTCCATTTTATAGAAAAACCACATCTTTTTTATCCAGTATCCAACTGATGGGCAAATGGGTTGTTTCCAAGTTTTAGCTATTACAAACTGTGCTGCTATTTACATGGGTGCACTAATCACTGTGGTTTGGGCAAATGGGTTGTTTCCAAGTTTTAGCTATTACAAACTGTGCTGCTATTTACATGGGTGCACTAATATCACTGTGGTATGATTCTTTTAATTCTTTTGGAAAGATACCCAGCAGAGGGATGGCTGGGTCAAATGGAAGCTCTAATCCTAGGGTAGGGGAAAGGAAATAAGGGAAAAGAAAAAGTATGAGAAAAGAAAAAATGGAAATAGTCTTTGTAAATAGGGGAGGGTGGAGGGGTGAAGGGAGTGCAGGGGTAGGAGTAAAAAAATGAGGACATGTAAAGGTACAAGATGCCAATGATGAATGTAACTGTAATGTACACTTAAAAAGTATCAATAAACTCAATAAAAAAATAAAAAAAGTTCCTTCCCTTGAAAATTTCACAATCAAAACACTTTAATCTAGAATATCTTATTTCGATATATTGTGCATTGATATTTTTTCGAGTAACATTTTTCTGCAGTATAAAAATCTCTACTTTATCATCTATCCTTCGTTTCCATGAAAATTTCATTTCTATCAAAAATATCTTTTTATATATTAACATCTGATCTTTTAATATTCTGAGGTGCTTCAAGGCATTTTGGTAAGTCTATTCTTCCATGAAATGAAATATTAATACTATAAAGTGTTTACAAGAGTCTTAACTTTTTGTTTGATTATCTATAATAGATAAAAGCTTTAATTTTATAAGACTCCTAAAAACAGTTAAAACTTGTTTCTCATGCTGTTAAAAAATTACATAAAATGGTGTCAAGATAATTTATCAGTAAATGTATATATTATTATTATTGAAAAGCTGAGTGTAAAATGACAGCAGAAAGACTAAGAAATGCATTTTAAGCAAGACAACATACATAAGTGGATTGCATAAAGAAATACAAAGAGGATAGAATAAATCATCAGTCCCAAGTTACCCTGGGTAAGTAAGAGCTTTAAAGCTGTTTCCTAAAAGAAAAAGAAGAGAGTTATGAAGTGCCTTCCAATGTACATTCTTGGAATAAGTAGGACTATCCATTTTAGTAAATACAGGTTGGGGTGAGTGGGAAGGGAGTCAACATATCCTAAGCAGCTTGTGCTTGACTATTTCAGGAATAAACTAGACTTAGATCAGAGTTCACTTTCCCTCACAAGTCATAAATCTACTTATCACTTTCAATGCATATTAAAAATGGGAGATTCAGAACACTCTTAAAGCATAAGTGTTAGAGAGGCATTCTACAGGTCTAGAGGAAAGGGCACTAAGCTGGAAGTCAAAGTTCTGCAATTAAGGCAGCTAGAACACACTATTAAATTTCTGCTGAATATCAAGTTCTCATGTAAGTTTGGAGCAATATCTAATTGATACCACTGACTGGAAATATGACCAAACACCTGGAAAGTTAAAAATACATCTTTGAGCACGATTACGATAAAATTTCTCTTTTGTCCCAGACCCGAAAGTAGTATGTGGTATAGCAGTTAAAATACTTGTTCAAATCTCAGCAACTGCTACCTGGCAGTTTCCTCATGTATTATAGGATAATAGTACATATCTCAAAGGACTATTTATTACCTTAATTGATGAGAAAAATTTGAACCATACTTTGGTAAGCCTGTGTTAGATTTAAGTATTATTTTTACAATCATAATTACTAAATGTCTGTAATAGCAACAACTGTTAACATTTACTGAGTACATGAATATGTACTATGCTAGATATTGTTAACTGAGTACTTAACTGTTAGCTATTTTAAGCATTTTACACATTACATTCATTCAATCATTAGCAACTCTATGAGAAAAGTATTGTCCTTGTTACAAGTGTTATTTTTCCTATTTTACTGATGAAGAAATTAAGCTACAGAGAAGTTAAGATGTATATGTATCCAAGGTCACTAAACCAGTAAGGAAGGAGGACAGGACACAAAATGGAAGTCTGACATTAAAACCCATGCAGTTAAACAAATTCTAATGCCTGCAAAAAGTTTCTAATCAAACTTTAGACAGGCACAATTAATAAATTATACAACAATATACAAGGTAGTTAACAATGCTCTTGGCCCAGGGTAAGCACACAGTAAATTAAAATTGTTTTTGCTATTCTTACTTTTAAAAATTCAAATTGGCATTATTAAGTTTCCTTGAAAAGAAGCAAAAATTCAGATCCAATAAGAATAATCTTGTGAAAAGCCTTAATAAAATCTCTTAAAAATTCCAAATATGTCTCATGACTATAAGGCGGAAGACAATACAATTATATGTATATTTAGGGAATACATTAAGCTTCTGCTTTTATTTAGAAGCCTGTTTGGCTATTGCAATTTATAACTAATCAAATGAATAAAACATTTAAAAATCAATTGAAATATATATTTTGTGGTATAATAAAATACACTGAATGTTATATCTTGTTTATCTTTGCTTGAACTAAGTCCACAAAAGCTTTATAGTCAGCAACAACATTCTTTAGAAATATTTATAGACTGTTTAATGTAATATGAAGAAATGAGAGGCTAGTACAAGAATACAATATGGAAACTTTCCTAAAAGCTCAATTTACTTCTACGCAAGTTCACTTCACTTTTAAAGTAAACACATAAAACATGTATAGATTTGAATATGCAGTGGTGACAAGTAGAGGTGATATTTATTAAAATCCATCAGGTTTTCAGTTCATCAGCAGGTCAAGTATGGAGAGGGCTTAAGAGGGAAAAAAACCTATTGTGTTCATTAGCTGGATTAAAGTAAACACTCTCACTTACCCCTTGGCCAACTGCAACCCGGTCCAATGACTGTAAAGAGAGAAAACAAGACAAAGACTGCTGAAACATGTAGTCTTCTAAGATTTATAAACATATTGTAAAGGGTTTATAAAAGTCCCACTTAAAAAGATGAATTAAGTGATAATATGTAATTTTATACACTTGAAAGCGTTAATATCATTAAGGAATGTATAATTTAAGGCTAATTTACAATGGATATGTGTCATATTCAAACACACACACATATTAGTTATACATAGTCCTTGAATTTCAGAAAGAATTAAAAAACAGGAAAGAAATTAAATGATATAGTTTGGTGTCATGTTTAATGTAGTTAAATAAATAAATCCCAAACTATTAGTATATACACATGAGATATGTAAATATATTTACATATGACATCAACATATTTATTTTTAATGACCATGCAATTTAATTTTAACAAAATGAACAAATTTAGTATCCTTATTTATTTAGTACTCTTTTTTTTTTTTTTTTTTTTGGTACTGGGGAGCAAATTTGGGTCCTTGCACTTGCGAGGCAGGCAGCAGAACTGCTGAGCTAAACCCCTGGCCCTTATTTAGTACTATTACCTATTTATCCTTACCTACTCTGAAGGCATCCCCAGAAAAGTACCTTTTATTTTAAAAAAATAAAAAAAGCAAAGCAAAACAAAACTCCCCTCATCTGAATGTTTTTCAAAAAGATTAGTTATAGATCAAAGATGTACCAAAAGAAATTCAGGCAAGAAAGGACAGGGATGGAGCTAAGGAAAGGGCAGTCCACGAGAAGCCGTCACAGTAAGGGACATTTCTTGATTTTTTTATTTTGAGTATTGGGGATCAAACGCAGGTCTTTGTGCTTGTGAGGCAGGCCAGTGAGCTAAATCCCCGGCCCAGGAAAATTTCTTAAGAGCAACATAGTACATAGTCTACATTTATGGGATTTATGTTAAAAAATTTTTTTTGGTATTTTGAATCAAGTTTATTTTTATCACAATTATTCTTGGTTTGAATATATATTCTTTTATCTTTCTAAAGGATATTAATAATTGTTCTATGTTATTTTATTTTGGATACTTTCCATTTCCACCAATTTGCTTTTTAAAATTTAAAACATAATATAATCTTTATTATCCTTAATTAGTGATTCTTGGTGGTCTGCTGGTTGTTAAAACAGGAATACCATCAACCTGATTAAAAAGCACTGTGTTTATGAATGAGTACTACTAACTGTGGGCCTCTCCATAAAGGAACAGATCTAACCTGTTTTATTGTGAAATCCCTGCAATCAGTATCTTTTAAGTATTATCTCTCTTGGGATAGTCACATTCATTAGAAAAGATGATTTCAATTTCTTCCCTGGAGAGTATAAACCTGGCTGTCAGCACTGCAAAACCATCATTCCAAGAATGACCTGCCATTCTAACAGGATTCTGAACAAGTATCATTTACATATAAAATGAAGGATAAGAAAAGTACATCAAGTAGGACTACAGATAGTATTATTCAAGCGCAGATAGATTTCTAAGGTAATTCTGGAAACTGGTATACTATTTCTTATACTGCTATGTAATCAACATAGAGATAATAGAGATAATGGTCCTTAAAGAATTCATTGAACTTCTGGTTGGGCACTAAATATATTACCCAAGAACTACATTTTATTTAAATTTTTTAATTGTATACACTCAATACATAAATGTCATATATTTGTTGAAATACATACAATGTTTTGATATATATGATTACTATAGATAAATGATTAACACATCTATTATCTATAATATATTCCCAGAAAATTTCTAATGTATAATACAATAGAATTAACTATCGTCCTCATGCTATAATTTAGATCTGTGGATTTGTTCATTAAATTTAACTGCAATATTTTATAATTTCTGATCACAAGCACTCACTCATACTATCCTTGGTAAACTAACATTGTGTCATGAACAAAGGGCATCATACTAAAATTTTTATTTAACTAGGTAGTTTATATCCCAGGTAGCTTAATTATATTTTCCCATTTTATAAAAAATTATGAGATCAAATGATTTCTACAAACACAAAGATGCCATAAGGGTATGTATAAAAAAACTAAACTGATTTTGTTCTTAAAATTTGGTATAGTTTATACAATTAATTACATGTCAGTATTTGTTGTGACACTGAATATGAAGTGGGTAACATTTGAAATTAAAATCATTTTTTCTCATAATCTGCAATATGTAAAAGCATTAATAATGGTGCCCTGCAAAATCTGAAGTTTAATGTGTGGTATAAGCCAAAAATAACAAATTCTGCATCTGTATCAAACTCTTTCTTATTCTAGGAAAAATATAACCGTACCAAACATGCTGACATTCTGGCATTCTGGCCACAACACCATCTTTCTTCCTTCAAATACTGGCACATTGGAAATCCCCATTTTTCTTCAGTACAGTCTGCAGATGGGGAAAAATATGGATTACGTAAGATTCTTCCTCTTTGATTTAAGTAAATCTACTGAGAAAGCAATGAGGAAGTCATTGACTGAGGAGTCAATGAGAAAGTCAAACAGTAGTTAAATATGGAAATGATGAGGTTTAACAGTTCATTCCAGTTTGTTAACTGAAACATAGTCACATTATGAAAATGACATTTGTTCAACAACAGCTGCTCTGTGTTTAAGCTCTAATTCTGATACCACCAATTTGCCGAAATTATTTCTTTAAGATTTAGCAAAAGCAATTTAAAATGCAAATATTTTTCAAATTCTGTGCAACTATAAGAGATAAGTAATACAGTACTGGATGTTTATTGCTGACTTCACTTTGTACAAAAAGTGACATTGGCAATTTATTACAGAACAATGACTTCATTCCTAATAATAGTGATACATCTTTTTTTTTTTTTTTTTTGCTACTATGTCACTGTTCAGAAAAGGAACAGCTATAGAGATTCTTATTTTCTCATTATTTTAAGAGGCTGTAATAGTTTCAGCTGTGATCCAATTGGGCTCAATCTCACTTATGACTCAAGAAATGACAAAAGTGAAAGTTCACTGCTTATTCACATATCTATTGCCCAACTCCCTTCTACAGTTCCACATGCAGCTTGTTGATGTTCAAATCAGTCATACAGAACTATTTCCACAGATTTTTGAAAAGGTAAAGAAACCAATTTCTATTTTAAATTAAACCCTGAAAATAGATGTGAGCTTTATAAAAAATGTAACAGTAAACTGAAATTAATGTAAATTTCTATTATATTAAAAAAGTAAAGTAGAATTGCAAACTTGAACATAAAAAACTCTTTAAAAGAAAATGCAAGCAAGATAAATTCCACACAATAAACTTCTGCACTATGAGGATCAAATGATTTCTTATTAAGAGAGTAGGTTTACTGTTGTTGCTACTGTTATTATTATTACTGTTATTTTTGTAGTGTAGGATTGAACTCAGGGCCTCATGCATGTTTCTTGGTGTTCTACCTCTAGATCCCCAGCCCTGAAGTTTGAACTTAATGGCGATCACAACCTGATCAAAGGTTTCTTCAGGTATTGACAAATTTATAACAGACCTTGATAATCAGATCGAAAACTGGATCCTTCCCAGAAATACAAATAATAATAATAATGCTAGTACATATACAACACTTTAAGTGCTTTATATACAATCAACTCACTTTGGTCCCTTTAGAAATTCTATGAACTAGTTATATACTATTATTCTTCTGTTTCAGATAAGGAAACTGATCATAGGTAGCATAAGAAAATTTCTCAATTCACAAATCTAGCACATGACAGATCTGGAAATTAAACTCAGGTAGTTTAACTTCAGGACTCATATTCATGACTGTTATGCTATATAAATGTACATTTGCAAACAACTTCACTTACAGTTGTATAGGGTTCATGGAGCCTTGTAAGGCTATATAGGTCCTTGGGACCTTGGTCTACTTGTTTTGTTTTTTTTCTCATTGAGTTTATTGGTACATTTTAGGGATACAGTACAGTTACATTCATTATAGGGATCTTGTACCTTTACATGACAGGTCTTGGTTCTCATTTTTTCCCCTTGACCTTGCCCTCCCTTCACCCCCTCCTCCCCTCCCCATTTACAAACACTTTATTTCCATTTTTTCATTTTCTCCTATTTTTTCTTTTCCCTTATTACCTTTCCCCTACCCTTCCCACTTTCCCTACACCTTTAGCCCTTTTCTTCCTATTTCACATTGTCAATTATATCATTAGGATCTTACGTACTATTATAGTTTTGCACACCAGAGAAACTATCTGGTATTTACACATGTGTGACTTATTTCACTTAGGCATATATCCTCAATTTGTATCCATTTTCCTATGAATGAATCTAATTTCCCATTCTTTATGGCTGAATAGTATTCCATTTTATAGAAAAACCACATTTTCTTTATCCAGTTTCCAACTGATGGGCAAATGGGCTGTTTCCAAGTTTTAGCTATTACAAACCCTGGTCTACTTGTATTTCCACGATGACTTGAAATATTGGTTTGACATTTATTGAAACAGTTTAACTAAGACATGAGTATTGCCAAATGCAAGGGTTATGATAAGTCAGAGCTTACTGTAAAGACTTTGTAAGCAGCTAGAGAGATGAGAATGTGCTATCTTGTTTCTAGAGCTTAGAAAAAGTACTGCCCAATAAAATAGCTAGTTTCCTATCCTTAAATACATTCTGTCATCATTCTTTGTATAAACAGAGTATTCTATTGTTCAGATTAAAGACTTATATTCTAAGCATTCATGCAGAAGCTTTGGCCAATTGGATATGGACAGAAATGATGTATGAAAATTCAAGATCATATGGTTAAAGGAAAGGGATGATCTCTTCTGTATACTGCATATCCCCTTACTTCATTCTGTCTTTAATTGATTATGGTCATGGTAGTAGGCCAACTAGGACCATGTAAACAAGAGCAACAGGGTGGAACAACAAAATATATGAATCCTTTTTTCTTAGAAGACTTTCTAGTAGACAGCTTCAAGCCATTCTCTCTAGGTCTGGATTGAAACCAAAATACCCTTTTGTCTTACATCACTGTTATTTTGGTTCTGAATCTATTATGCTTCTAAACTTTTAATAGATGGGTATGCTTAGTATATGGCCAATTTTGTACATTCCACTGGAATAAACAGATAATCATGGTTCTGTTAAGAAGCAAAACCCAGAGGATGAAGGAAGTAGTATCTCAGAAACATCCTTAAAAGATCCATAGCACAGTAGTTGAATAGTTATGCCCCAATAAAGTAATTTCTGAAGATGAGTGTGTGAACAAAGACTTAAATGAAGAAGCAAGCTATGAGAATACCGTTATCCCTCTAAATCTCTGTGTTCCACATTCACAGTTTTATCCAACTGCAACATATAAACATTACAGATAACTTGTTTCATGTCATTATTCCCTAAACAATGCAACTATTTACAAAACATTTGTTATATTAAGTATTATAAAGTAACTTACAGATGATTTAAAGTATAGGGGAAGATAAATGTTGTATATATGCATATAATATGCTATTTTATATAAGAAATTTGAGCATCTGCAGATTTTGGTAGCTCTGAAAGGTTCTGGAACGAACACTCTCCTGAAACAGTGGGATGGCTGTATTAGAAGATGATTTAACAAAACAAAACAAAACACAAAAAACTAAGCTTTGAAAAGTCATACTCTCCCCAGGTTATCTTACAACTCAAAGTAATAGATTAGCAATTTCCCAACCTCTTAAAATATTCCAACCAAATGCCTAGAAAGAGAACAAAAAAGAAAAGAAACAAACAAACTTATAACACTAGCAAAGAGGAGATGAAAGTCAACTTCTTGCAGAACATGAATGAAGCTCAAATTAAACAAACAATGGAGCTGTAATGAAAGCTGTAATTAGTGAACCATAACTGCTGTAACTCACCTAAGACTGAAAAGAAAAAAGCATGTCTACTTGCCTAAAAATAGGTAAAGAGATCCTCCTGGACTAATAATCTAAAAAAAACCTGGACAAAAAAAATACTACTTCAAGTTAGATTGAAAGGAGTATACTATTTCTGAAAAATACATTACACTGGAAGGGGTTTATCATTTCCAGAAAAAAAAAAAACACAAGAAGCACACAGATACATTATTTACACTTTTTTAAAAAATTAATTTTATTGGTACATTTTAGGTATATAATATAGTGACACTCATCTTTGGAAATTTATACCTTTATGTAATCTATCTTGGTTCTTATATTTTTCCCCATTCCCCTGCCCTCCCTTTAACTCCTCAAGACCTATTTACAAGGACTTTGTTTCTATTTTCTAATATTAATTTCATCCCCTTCTTTCCTTTCCCCTACCTATATCACTTCCCTTTCCCCTTTTATTCCAATTTCACATTATCTATTATACCTTTTAGTCCTTATTTACATTATGTTTCTCACACCAGAGAAACTATTCAGTATTTACACATGTATGTCCTAATTATTTCACTTAAAAGCATTGCCTCAATATGCATTCATTTAGTTATGTATCTCTACTTTCTCTTTCTTTATGGCTGAGTAGTACTCCATTTTATGGAAAAAAAAAAACCCTACATTTTCTTTATCTAGTCTCCAGGCGAGGGGCAATTGGGCTGTTTCCAAGTTCTAACTATTAATAACTGCTGCTATGAACATGAGTGCACATATATCACTGTGATATGGTCCTTTTAATTCTTTTGGGAAGATACCCAGCAGGGGACTGGGAGGAGTAAAATGGGACTTCCAATTCTTGTTCTTTGAGGTATCTCCTTCTGCTTTCCACAGTGGTTGCACTAGTCTACACTCCCACCAGCAGTGGAGCAGAGTTCCTTTTCCCTGCAGTCCCACCAGCAATTGTTATTGGTTGATTTCATTTTTTTTTCAGCTTTAATTGAGTTTATTGGTACATTTTAGGGATACAGTACAGTTACATTCATTGTTGGGATCTTGTACCTCTACATGACAAGTCTTGATTCTCATTTTTTCCCCTTACCCCTGCCATCTCTTTACTCCCTCCTCCCCTCCCCATCTACAAACACTTTATTTTCATTTTTATCTTTTCATTCTCTCACATCTTTTTCTTTTCCCTTTTTTACTCTTCCCCTATCCATCCCACCTTCCCTACACTTTTAGCTCCTTTCTTCCCATTTCTAAATGTCAGTAATCTTATTAGGATCTTATGCATTGTTGCAGATGATTCACACCAGGGAAACTATTCGGTATTTACACATGTGTGACTTATTTATTTCACTTAGGAGTATATCTTCAATATGTATCCATTTTCCTATGAATGAATCTATTTTCTCATTCTTTATGGCTGAGTAATATTACATTTTATAGAAAAACCACATCTTCTTTATCCAGTTTCCAACGGATGGGCAAATGGGCTGTTTCCAAGATTTAGCTATTACAAACTGTGCCGCTATAAACATGGGTGCACATACTTCTCTGTGATATGATTCTTTTAGTTCTCTTGGAAAGATACCCAGCAGAGGGATGGCTGGGTCAAATGGAACCTCCAGTCCAAGCTCTTTGAGGTATCTCCATATTGATTTCCATA
>NW_022900927.1:45407707-45416445 GCF_012274545.1 Fukomys damarensis | reverse complement strand
TCCTTTCCCCCCACCCCCCCGCCAACATTTGTTATTGTGTGATTTCCTGATAGCAGCCATTCTTTGTGGGGTGAGGTGGAATCTCAGTGTTGTTTTCATCTGCATCTCTTGAATGACCAGTGATGTAGAGCATTTTTTCAAATATTTTCTTGCTGCTTTTACTTCTTTGTTGATTTCATGATAGCAGCCATTCTTAGGTGGAATCTCAGCATTGTTTTCATTTGCATCTCTTGAATGGCCAGTGTTGTTGAACATTTTTTCATGTTTATTTGTTATTTCTACTTTTTTTCATAGAATGCCTGTTCACTTCAGACATCCATTTTTGGATTGGGTCTTGAAATTTGGGAGGTCTGACTTTTTAATTAGCTTATATAAAGTCTTAATGTGGGTGTGTCCTAAATCCAATGACAGATGTCTCAGTTTATATTTTCAGGAGCTTCTGATGCTCTCTCCTCAAATCATTCTTTTCATCTGGCTTTTATTATACCACTGTCTCTTATGTGTGACCTTAACTGTCTTCATATCACTTTGCTAGCTCATTATTTTCTACATAGATTCTAAATATTCCTATGACTTAACTCTGCCATTACCCAAACACAAAGGCTCATAACTCAAATGACTGCAGTTGGTATATAACTGGATGAACGGCCTAGACAGAATTTAGTATGTGGTAAGCCATTTGTATGGAAACCAAATGTCACATCTACCTAGTACTACTGTTTCTAAAGCACAATGTGGGCATAATCAGACTGTCTAAATTGCCCCAAATTAAGTCTGCGAGTACTCTCAGTAATACTATGACACCCTTATTGTATTTATACTGCTTCCTGAGGTGATCTAATCTATACCTCAAAATACAATGATAAATTTCTGTATTAGTTTCTTAGAGCTGCTGTAACAAATGAAACAAACTGGTTTAAAACAACAAAATTTATTCTCTCACAGTTCTGGATGTCACAAATCTGAAACTGAGGTGTTAGCAGGGCCATGAACAGTCTGACACTTTTATAGAAGAAGGCCTCACTGCCCCTTCCTAGCTTTTAATGGCTAGTAATATTCCTTGTCATTCCTTGATTTGTGGTTCTTTTACTCCTCTTTCTGCCTGTCTTCACATGGTGGTCTTCCCTCTGTGTCCTTTCCTCTTCATTTAAGGTTACCAGTTACTGAATTTAAGGACACAATCACAATATAACCAAGTACATTTGCAAAGACTTCTATTTCAAAAAAGGTCATATTTTAAGATGATTGTTGAACATGACTTTCTGGAGGACATTCAACAACCAGTTACTACAATTGCTAAATTTTACCTATAACCTTATTCTCTTCTGTAAACTGTAGCTGTGCATCACTATAGCCTAACCAACATCAACAAATGAATATTTCATGGGACCTTAAAAACAGCATATCCAAAATCTAACCTAATTACACAAATCTAGATCTCATGGAGTTGCCTATTTCAGTGACTGGCACTAACATTTATTCATTCACAACAGTCAAAACTTCAAGAGTCCTCTTTAACATTTCCTCCTCCAAAATCTGTTTTAGAATTTCCTATTTATTTTTTCCTCAAATTCCTCAAATCCATATATCATCCTAAAATACAAGAACTGGTGCAACAGCCTTTTGATTGGTGTGCCAACATCCTCTCTTGATCCCTTTTATTCTAATCTTGATTCTGCAACCATGATGATTATTACCTCTGTTCATTTTCCTGCTTTAAAAATCCTTCCTTTCCTTTCAAAACCCTATTCTCTAACATGATTGACAAAATCCCACATGATGTTTGTGTCCACTTTCACATTTTGTCTTGGTTTCAGTCACTTTTTAAAAAAGTTTTCAATATTATATATATATATATATTTTTTTTAATTTATTGAGAACTCTATATACTCGGTACTTAACTGGTAGCTTAAGTAAATATTCTTTAGTTCTGTTGAATAATTCACAACTTACATATATTTCACCTCCACTTTTTCTGTTAAATGACTTAGGTATAAATGACATACAAAAAGCTGTACATATTTAATGTACACAGCTTGACATACATATATCCGCAAAACCATTAAACCATCGCTAGCAATGCCATTAACCTCTCCAAAAGTTTCCTCCACTTCCTTTTTCTTTTTGTGGTACGACCACTAAATAAAAGATCTACCCTCTTAGAAACAAAGTTTATAAATATAGAATTGTTCATCAGAGGCCATATATGGTACAGATCTGCAGACCTTATTTATTTCACATAAATGAAACTTTGTCTGCTATGGTTTGGATCTGAAATGACTTCCAAAGCCCTATATATTAAAAGTGGTCTTCAGCTTAGCACTATTGGAATGAGGTTGAAAATCTTTAAGAGGTTGGGCCAGTGGGAGGTTTCAGGACATCAGGAACATGCCCTCAAACAGGACTATGGTATGCTGGCCACTCTCTCTCATCCAGTTATGAAGTGAGTAGCCCTCCTCTATCACGTGCCTCCCTTGATGTACAGGGTAACCACAAGACCAAGCAACCTTGGAGTGAAACCTCTAAAACTATGAGCCAAAACAAGCCTTTCCTCTTCATAAGTTGACCATCTCAGGTCCTTATTTACAGTAACACAATGACTAACACAACCTCCCCATTTCTCCTTGCCGCCTTGGTTCCCCTTACTTCTGTGTTTATTCTACCATTCTACTCTCCGCTTCTGTTTGACAATTTTACATTCTACAGGTTAGTGAGACCATACAACATTTGTCTTTTTCTAGTTTGACAGCATAATTTCCTCCACTTACTAAAGCTGATTAATATTCCATAGTAATAAGCTGTCTATTCTTTATCATCAATCAACAATTAAACTGATTCTATATCTTGACTATTATAAATAATTTTACACACATCAGAGTATAAATATCTTTGAGATCTGTACTTCAATTCTTTTGAACATACATCCAAAACTGGAATCTGCTGGACCAAATGGTAATTTTATTTTTAAATTTTCGAGTAACAGCCATATTGATTTCCACAGAGGATACACAAACTTACATTCCCATTAACAATGAAAAAGGGTTCTTTTTCCTTCACGTCACTGCCAATAGTTGTTGTGCTTTGAAATTTGATGGTTTCATTCTCCTAGCATCCCTGCTAACACTTGTGCTTTGTCATTTTGACAACAGTTTTTATTTTAATAGGTCTGAGGTGGTAATTCACTGTGGGTTAAGTTTTTTTTTCCCTCATGATTAGTTACGTTAAGCAACTTTTCGTATATTGTTGGTCAATTGTACATCTTTACAGAAATGCTTATTCAGGTCCTTTACTTAGGTGTAGCCTTTTAAAAAAAGGTTTTACTATTAAATTATAAGATTAAGCTATTAATTCCTTATAAGACAGATGGTCTGTAAATATTTCCCATTCATAGGTTGACTTCTCATTTTATTTAGTTTTTTTTTTTTTTTTTTTTTTTTTGTGGTACCAGGGATTAAACAAAGGCCCCTGTACTTGCAAGGCAAGAAGTGGAACCACTGAGCCAAATCCCTGGTGTATTTTCATTTTATTAAGTATTTCCCTTGCTGTGTAGAAAAACCTTTAATTTCATATAATCCCATGTGTCTATTTTTTTTGCTTTTGTTTTCATATGTCATAAGTCACTGTCCAGCATAATGTCCAGAAGAATTTTCCCTATGTTTTCTTCTAAGAGTTTTACTGTTTCAGATTTTACACTTAAATATTCAGTGCTTTGTCGGGAGCCATTCTACACAATTTTGGGAAAAAATAATTTCACAATTAAATTATGATTAGGCCTAGTCTTCTTGCCTACAGGCCATCTATGACATGCTGAAACACAACTCCACTTTTTCCTCTGGTCACAGCTGAGACCTCAGCGGTCCCATGGTACTGTGATACTCAAGGACAAGACTACATGTGCTGAAGATATAATGGTTCCTTGAGAACCAAGTACTAAGAGAAAGGTTTCACCTAGGGAGGTTTCACCTTAACTTATCTCACCTACTGTGCAAGAACATTTTACTCATCTGTCTTAATCAACGTAAGCTTCTCATAGACCTAATATCCTCATCAACACAAGATCCTCATGGTCTAGGATTATTGCCAGCCTCCAAGATATGTGATACGTCCTCCAATTGTATGGCCCTTGTCAATTTAGGATTATTGCTGCCTTCCAAGTCATCTGTTACTCCCTATGAACCCACAAGGTGCCTTTGTTTGCTGCCCAAAGCAGCATTTACCAGGCTCAGAACCCAGCCTCCTAAGTCTCATATTCTGTCTTTATTCTTTAATTCACCTTGTGCTGTTGTAGCTCACGGGAGACTAGGACACTACAGGGGCTCTGGTAATGTTCCCTTTCCCTGTTCCCTAAAGTGCATTTCGGAAGGAACTATTATGTTTTATCTATTTGACTAAAGTATTCTGTATATGGTACAAGATAGGGGTCCGATTTTGTTTTTACATGTGGATATCCAATTTTCCAGGGTCATAAACTGAAGACTATCTTTAGGTGTTCCTGACACCTTTGTTGAATATTAGTTTATTGTATTTGTATTAGTTTGTATAAGGACTCTGTTTATTGTTTTATGTGTCTATTTCTACCCTTTATAAAATTGACTACTAAAACTTTGTAATGTTTTGAAATCAGGGAGTATGCTACTTCCAACTTTTTTCTAATTCAAAATTTCTTTGAAGTACTTGGCATCTCTTGTGGTTACAAATAAATTTCAATATTTTTTTCTATTTCAGTAAAATATGCCACTGTGATTTTGACCAGGACTGTATTGAATCCACCAATTGCTTTGGGAGGTATGGACACTTTAATAACATTACTTCTTCCAATCCATGAATATATGATGTGTTTCTATTTATCTGTCTTTTAAAATTTCTTTCATTAGTGTATTATAACTGTAGTATATAAATTCTTTTCCTTGGTACAATTCACTCCTAAGTATTTTATTCTTTTTATACCAGTGTGAATAGATTTGTTTTCTTAATTGTATTTTCAGATAGGCTATTGTCAGTGCATAGCAACAACTCACTTTTGGATGTCAGTTTTGTGTCCTGTCATTTCACTGAATTCAATTAATACTAAGAGGATTATTTTATTTTATTTTGGTACTGGGAATCAAACTCAGAACCTCGTGCTCTCCAGGCAGTCACTGTGCCTCTGAGATACATCAACAGCCTACAAAGATTATTTTAAAATATAGTCTTTAGGGATTTCTACAGCTGTAAACAGTTTGATTTTTTATTTCCAATTTGGACGCATTCTGTGTTTTCTTCTCACTTAATTGTTCTAGTTAGGTCTTTCATCACTATGTCGAATAAGAAAGAAAGCATAGGCATCATGTCTTGTCCTAGATCTTATGCAGAAAGCTACTTTTTACCACTGAGTACGATGTAAGACTTTTCATAAAAAATATTATTGTGAAGTAAATTAATTCTTCACCTCATTGGTTGAAAGTTTTTGTCATGAAGCAGCACTGAAGTTTGGAAAAGCCTTTCTCTGTTTCTGTTGAAATGCTTGTGTAATATTTGTCTTTGATTCTATTTTGAAGTATATCACACTGATTTATTTTTTTATTTTTATTTATTTATTTTTGAGCGTCTCCCTTTGTAGTTCAGGCTAGCCCTGAATTCACTATGTAGCCCAGGCTGGTTTCAAACTCACAGCAACCCTTGTGACTCAGCCCTGTGCCACCATGCCTCGCTTTTACTTGGATATTTTAAGATGACTCTGCACTTTGAGGATAAATGCTACTTGGCCAGGGCATATATTTTAAACTGTGTGGTTGTACTCAGTTGTATTAGTAGTTGAGGATTTAAAAACATTTTATTAGTACAAATTTGCAGTATTAAGCATTTCTGTTCATTAGGAATACTAAACTATAACTTTTTATACACCATAGTTGACTGAGTTTGGTATAAGGATAATGCTGGCTTCAAAGAAGGAGTTTGGAAGAATTCTCTCTTTTTCAGCTTTCAAGAATATTTTAATGATTGGTATTTATTTTGCTTAAAATACATGGCAGAATTCACCTCTAAAGCCATCTGGCCCTGGGCTTTTCTTTATTTGATATAATTTGATTATTTACTACATCTCTACTGATTATTTGTCTGTTTAGACTTACTTCTTCATTACTTCTTGACGGATTCTAGGTAGGGTGTATGTTTCCAGGAAGATCTCTATTTCTTCTAGGTTGTCTCATCTGTCAGTGTAGAACTGTTCAAAATTGTCCCTTGTGATCCTTTTCTATTTGTGAAATCAATAATAATCTTTCACCTATGATTTTACTTATTAGAGTCTGTTTCTTTTTTTCTTATTCTAGTTAAGGGCTCACTTTTAATATACTGTATTTTCATTAGTTTCAAGGCATTTTGTATTTTGCTTTCTTCTCTAATACTTAAGTGTATTACTTTGAAATATTTATGAATTTTTCTTATTTCTATTATTAATTTCTAGTTTCATTTTACTGTGATCAGAAAAGCTATCTATGATTTCAATCTTCTTACATTTGTTGAGTTGTCTTGTGACAGAGTATGTGATCTATCTTGGAGAATATCTATATGCACTTGAGAAAAATGAGCATTCTACTGCCTTTGGTAGAATGTCCATACCTATTAGCTCCATTTGGGTATATTGTTGTTCAGTACTGCAAGTTCCTTAATGATTTTGTCTGGATGATCTACCCATTATAGAGTCATTATTGTATTGTTGCATATTTCTTCCTCTAGACCTGATAATCCTATAGGCATTGATTATATATGCTGAATTGGTTTTCACAAACCTGGTTTGGTGTTTTACACCTGTAATCTCAGAACTCTGTGAAGTCTGAAACAGGAAGATTAATGCAAGCCTGGGCTACATAAAGAGTTTAAGAAAAGCCTGAACTACATCTCGAGACCTGTTTCATAAAACAAAATGTTGCTTTCCTCTTCCTGCTTTCAAAGTTCATTGTTTTGTTTTGTTTGCAGTACTGAGAGTCGAACTCAGGACCTTGCATTTGTGAGGAAGGCACACTGCCACTGAGCTATCCCTGGCCCATTCTTTGTTTTTTTTTTTTTAATATTTTACCTTGCTCTCCAATATCTTTCCCAATTATGCTACTTCATTTTTTAATGCAATCCATCTGTAAATTGACATTGTGTATCAATTTGTTTATCCTTCAGTTGTCTGATGCTCTCATATGAGGATATAAATTTAATGAGAAGCGGTTTTTTTTAAATTGAATCTTATGTTCCTAGTACCTAAAACAGTAACTAATACTGATAGGTAGAAGGCATCTAATAAATATTTCATATATTGTACAAGTAGAAAAACAAAATACTAAGGAATAAACCAAATTAAATGTAGGTGAGATTAACATGAATGTTTGAAAAAAAAGAAACAAATAAGTGGAAAGATATTTAAGTCTCAAAAAATAAAAACTTGTATCATATCACATTCTCCATATTCTTTAAAAATTCACTGTATGCCATTCAAAATCAAAACAAGTTTTTTAATGGACCTTAATAACCTGATTTTAAAACTAGTTTGCAAGAGAACATATATAGATTAGCTTAGAAAATTCTGAAAAAATAAAAACTTTAAGGAATTTGTTCTTCAAAACTTCAAAGGTTTCAAAAAACTATAATAATTATAACAGTATAGTATTATTATACGAATCAACAGATTAGGGAACCAGAATAGAATCCATAAATATACTGCATGATCAAGATGTCATTTAATGTCATGGTAAAGAATATGGATTAAAAAATTACATTTAGAAAAATATAAAAGTAGAACTACTTCTCAAATCATTAACAAAAAAAATTAAGATAATTAAATTGAAAAAAACATAAATTATGAAAGTCAGGGGAAAAATTTTAAAAATAAATCATCTCAAATAAAACAAAATGATAAAAAGAATGTGGTACAGGTAGTCCAGGGAGTACTTTGTGCATTGTGTATGTGTAAACAATGGAAAGATTAACAAGATATTGCTAAGTAAAAGGACAACATTGCATTGTTCTTTATTAGATTATCATTCTAACTTCCTTTGGAATGTTTTCGGGTTCAGTACCTGCTTTTCCATTTTACATCATTTGTACTCCTTAATTTTATTCACACTAATGATTTAAATACATCTGAATGTTAAAAATTCAGAATATTTTCATAATTCACAATAATTTATCAAGATTTATTATTAGAAATCTAAATCATGTATCTGCTTGATAAAAGAATATCCATACTTGAATTTTTACATAGCATGTCAATTTCTACCTCAGTTGTTTTTCTGCAATCACATTCAGCTCAGCACACGATAACATTCTTTCCATTGCTTCATGTCAAAAATCTTTGACTTATACTTTTCTTCTCTTTCACATCTCCATAGAACCAGTTGATAAATTTTTCTGGTAATACTTGCAAAATATACCCAGAATTTAATCATTTATTTTAATGCTTCCCTCTAATCTTAGCTACCACTGTCTCTCTGCTTTACAGCTTCTCAAGGGATCCACTTGCTTCTACCACTGGTATGGTTTGAGCCATACTAGTCTCTTTGATTATCCTAAAAAGGCAAGCAAGCTCTGTCCTAAGAATTTTTACTTACTAGTCCCTTTGTCTCAATGACTGTCTAAGGTAGTTGCATAATTTGCTTCCTCATCCTTCAACTATGTGCTCAAATATTAATAATATGACTTTAACCTGACTACCTATATAAAACAGTGCCCTTCCAATCGCTCATTTTATTTTACCCATGGTACTAATCGCTATA
>NW_022900927.1:45391752-45407686 GCF_012274545.1 Fukomys damarensis | reverse complement strand
ATATATATATGTATGTATATATAGGCTTATTACTCTATTTCTACTCCCTAGGATGTAAAGGATCCAAGAGTAGGAACTTTTTTTTAAATCCATCTCTGCTCCTATCTACTATATTCTATATACTGTATTTGACAAATATTTTATGAAAATGGGTAAATAAATGAATGGATGGTTACATTTAGTTTACTTTTGGTGACAAAAATCTAAATGCTGTACATATACATGTATATGCATATGAACATGCATAAAAAGAAATGTATAAGGACAGTATCATTGTGGGCAGTGATGCTAAATGAGGACTTTCATTTTCATTGTATACATCTGTATACTGTTAGAATCTTACAGTGAGAATAGACACTACTTTGAAGGGTAAATGTATATATGTTGCTTAATATTTTGAATTTATTCATAGATAAAACTTCTTGATTAAAGTGTCTTTTCTTTGTAGCACATGCAGCTATGTCACTGGGTAATACTGTTACCATAAAAATAAAGTTTAAATTGATAGGTATCTTACAGTCTTTCAAAAATATATTTAAAAAAAACAAGTCAAGCATGTATTATTTAACAGTCATTTTACCTCATTTTTAAGGTTTAGTCTTTGTCCTATGCTATTCTCTTTAAGAATTCTCTAGGCTTCTTTAAAAATGTTCTTCCAGGGTATTAAAGACTTGTAAGTATAGACCAATACATTCTCAAGTAAAGATGGCATTTCTGTTTTAATTGTAAGTTTAAACATCCATTTTCCATCTTAAGAGTTTTAAAGTTTCAAAATTAGCATGACAGGTTATGAGACAGTTCTATGAGAATTGCTTGATTTTCATTTCAGCTCTGCTTTTCTAACTTCAATTAAATCATTTCAGCTTTTAAGTGAGGTCAAGTGTATGCAGCCTTCAAAATAAAGGATAAATATGGAATTATAAAGATGTCTGAACTACTAATTACTGATTTCTCAAATATATTATAACAAAGGATAAAATATAGTAAGATAATTATATAAATCAGGTTTATACTCTTCAGCATTAATAGTAAATATAATAAAGTGAGGAATACATTTAAAACAGTGTAATCAGAAAGTGAAAATGGGGCTGGGGATTTGGCCCAGTTGTTTCACCACTTGCCTTGCAAGCACAAGGGCCTGAGTTCAATCCCTGGTTATCACAAAAAAACAAAATCAAAAACAAGGAAGCTAATTTAAAAGTAGGCAAGTTCTAAAAATTGCCCTATCTCCTAAAATAATTAGAAAAACATGGGTATAAAAATTTAATAAGTTAAAAACACAGTTTATATATAGATGTTAACAATTATTCAAGTTGTAAAGGAGGTACTAGAGAAAGATCCTAGAACTTAAGACATTTAAAGAAAATCAGTGTAATGCTTTATGTCCATGGTAATTGATCCATTATATAAATATGGATTGAGCCCTTACTGGTATTTTCTTTCTGTTTTCACCAGAATGCATCTTTAAATCACTGAGATAGATTCTGTACATGGACTTTTGCTTCAGAGATGATTCTAAAGAAGATACTTGGTAATGGCAAAATAGTAATTTGACTATTGGAAAACAGTAAAAGAATTTTATTATCTCTGATATGTTTCCCTATGGACCATGTAAGATGTGATGGTTGATTTTTTTCTCAACTTGGCTAGTCACAGCAAGCCCATATTTGGTTAAATATTATTTCTGGATATGTTCATGAGGGGGTTTCAGGAAGCCATTCATATGTGACTTGAGACTGAGTAAAGAAGACTCTGCTCCATTGTGAATGGGAATCATCCAATCCATTGGACAGAAAGGTGGAGAAGGGTTCAATTCTCTAACTGACCTTGAGATGAGACAACTGTGTTCTCCTACCTTTGCATTGGGACTTAGACCACCAATACTCCTGGCTCTCATGTCTTCAGACTCAGTCTGGAATGTAAATCACTGGGTCTCCTGGGTCTTAAGTCTGCATAACATGGTTCTTTTTAGCCTCCACAACCATATGACTCAATTCTTTACAGTAAATCCTATTACACATGTGTATATGTATATATATATGGAAATCCTGACTAAAACATTAGCCATGTATAGCACTATTTATAACATGCTTTTTTCTGCTGGTCATTCCTACTAATGCTTCCATCATATGATCAGTGCTTTAATGTCACACTTATTTGTTAATTAAAAGTGCAAGCTGGGTATGAAATCTCAAAATGTGTGTGTGTGTATGGGTGTGAACACAAAATAAAAAGGTATACATAAAATTACTAAGCATCAAAGTTACATTAAAATATTATCTGTGAATCAGTCCAGGTAGTACTGTCTTGATGTTTTTGTGAATGACAAACAGAATGCCACAGCCCAGATACTGAGGGAAAATACTGCATTGGTCTAGTAAATACTGTAATAACTGCTCCTCTATGGAGAGTCTCACTGTGTGTGACAGGTTCCCCTTGCTGCTTTTTATGAAAGAATTTATATTGAGGCACATATGGGACACTTGAGACCATCTTTATACTAATTTATATATCATGTTGTAACCTTATTCTACGAAAATTTCATGATTGTGCCAAACCGAAAATGAGGAAAATTTAGACAACTTGTTTTTAATTGATTTACCATGGGGAAAAAATGTAAGAACACCATGTTTTTAGCAAAATAAGTTTGATGTGCATTTGCTCTGCAATGTCCAAATCCACATCCATACATAAAATCAGGAGACTACAGCTAGTTTTTTAAAAGTCTGTTTTATATTAGTTTGACAGTCAACTCTTTATGAATTTCTCTCAGCTTTGCTTTCATATTACTTCATATTCAAAACATAAATGATTTTTCTTTATTACTTCTTTTAAGTGGATATATTAATTTTCTATTTTAGATTTAATCACATTCTTGTCTTATTTACCATGAACATAAGAACTTATGCAAAATAAACTCAATAGGTATGTGGTTCAAAACCATTTTATGTTAATCACAAAAATAATGAGGTTCAAATTAAAAAAAGAAAGAGGCAAATTGTATTAAGGATCCATTTTTAAATATTGCTAGGCAGCCAAAAGATGCCCTGGAGCAAAAATAAAATCAGTGCCAACATTCTCAAAAGTATACAGCTCACTGAAGATCACATACAGCTGTCAGTGTGAGGTAATTGTACAAAGAATGCCAAGTACATCTAGAAATCTCTGTATCCATCTCATATTAATTGGCAATAATTTTTCTGTGACATAGGTCCAGAAAATAGCAAAGAAGAATGTGATATCATAATAAAAGCTTATGAACAGCTAAATCTACAAGGCTGGAAGTGCAGAATATTTATCTACTCTAAGACTGCAAAGAACAATACCTAGAATAGCATCCTAGAAACATTTTTCAAGCTGAAGCATATCCTGACAGTTTCCCACTGAATTAATAAGCTAGCTAATAATCTTACTGATAGCTAAGAAAATAAAAATTTAAATATGTATTTGCTATAATTTATTATTTTACTTCTTAAAAGCCAGACATATAAAACTTTAGGAGATACAATACTTATGGCCATTAGTATAGCTGTATAGATTTTAAAAGTGTTTTTTGAAAACATATTATTATCCAAATATGCATAATCACAGAAATAAAGAAGAGTGTTTGTGGGGCTGGGGATTTAGCTCAGTGGTTCTGGTGCCTGCCTTGCAAGTGCAAGGACCTGAGTTCGATCCCCAGTACCAAAAACAAAGAAGAGTGTTTGTCTATACAAAATGAATATAGTTAAAAAAAAAGATGCATACTATAAACTAAGTAGCAATGTCTTGACAAAAGTGAGGTTCAGTTTAAGCAACAGGCACATTTTGGAAAGCTGCTTACTAGTCACAGTATAGCATCAGAGCCACAGATGCATCATGTAATGAACCCATTTCTTTGTTTCACTAATTTACAGATAAACTGCAAAGGCCACTTGATTTATCCCAAAGTCG
Source organism: Fukomys damarensis (assembly GCF_012274545.1). Taxonomy (NCBI): domain Eukaryota; kingdom Metazoa; phylum Chordata; class Mammalia; order Rodentia; family Bathyergidae; genus Fukomys; species Fukomys damarensis. The sequence continues at coordinate 45,403,753 of NW_022900927.1, read as the reverse complement.
TAGCACAGCAGGGACAGAATGAGAACTCTCATCAGTCAAAATATTTCTATGCAGTGCTTTTTTGTATTTCTGTGGACATTCAGAAATCTCGATCTCTATCTATGTCCCCTGTATAACTTACACATAACCTAACACTGCACTGTGGGTGACAAGGCACATAATGCATGATATTTATATACAACAAATTATGACATTAGAGCACCTAAACACTGTATTACCACTGTTTTCACTATAACAAAATCTATTCCAATGTACATTTCTTTAAATCTTTTCATTTAGATATCCTCAATGTCTTGTAAAGTGGAGAGCAAATACTCAGTTTGATGAGTGTCTTTTAAATCTAAATATAATTCTATATTGAATAAATATTTAGTGATGCTGTCATTGCCCAATGTTATTACTAAATTAGCTGTGTTTCCATAATTTTAGAGTCCTCATTTTAACTTTAGATTGGTTTTAAATCAGAGGAGCTGATAAAAATTTTTCATATCCCAATTTCAAAATTCTTGATAAAATACTGATGTGGTATGGAAAGGATAACATAGAACTCAATCAAAACAGATGATATGAATAATAATCTATCATATATAATTTGTTTTAAGTTATATTTTGTCTGTTTTAAAAATTTTATTTCTCAAACTTTACAATAAAACTCCCAGAAAAAACTGTAGTAATGAATATGTAATGTAACAGTAATATTTTAGTAAACAAACTAAAATATTTTCTCTTTATTTTCAGAAATTTATAATTTTGAAAGATTCATTCGAGAAGTTGAAGTCCTTATGTGTAAAAGGAAACAAACTTAGGAAGACATAAATATTCCTTTATACAGTATTTGTGAGGCAGAAATAGCATAGAGGAAAGGTGTGCTAGGGCGAAGATGCATAGTTCATGGCAACTGGGAAGCAGAGCCGGGGTATACGACCAGAGAAGAAAGACGTCAGGGACCATAGTGGTACATACCTTGGTTCACAAACAACTTTTTCCATGATTCTGGTCACAAACTGAATTGAATGAGAACTGAATCAAATTCAATGTCAACCTATAGGGAAATTTGATTAAGCTCTTATCCAATTTCTTTTGCATCCAGAATTGTGGGGAAAATTAAATTTATGAAGCAAAGTACCACTGTATAGTACCCAAGGTCATGCTTTGATGATGGACCAAGACATACTTGAAAGTGTGTTTGATTAATTTCCTAGGTATTTATTAATCCAGTCAAGTTTACTTATGATGATTAATAGTCACTGCAGTATACAGCCAGTACAGTGGTGGACCTGGCTTTTAGTGTCTACAGAGATAGCTGATAAATACATCTCTTCACAATTGAACATTTAGTGACATCATGTTTCTAGCCTGAAATTGGCCAACCTGGATATATTTACACCATGGAAATCAGGAAATACTACATATGAGAACTTCTATGGAGTCAATCATTAAACATTTATCATCACACCATTAGCCATTAATGGGTCATGAAATCTATTACTGGATTGTGACCAACATTTTATAATTTTAAAGGAAAGGAAAAAAATGTCAACCTGCATTGTTGTAAAATGTTGTACTGTAAAATTAAGTACCTACTAACAAATATTAACCAAAATTTTAAAAAGTACTTTTTGAAAATTTTAAGCATCAGTTTTATATTTCTATCTCTGTACTACTAGGTAGTGATGTAAAATGTACTTTTTAATGTGGGTCTGAGTCAAAAAATGTTATACCACCACTATAATTAAGAGAAAACATATAATTTTCTTCCATAAACATGTTTTACAATTTTTATGGTCAAAGATCTCATGCTTGGGAGATGAAATAAAAACTTTATAGTTAATAGCGGAGTACTTGGAGGTTTGTTTCTTCTCAAGAAATACTGAAGAGAGTTCGTGATTATAATAGAATGATCTTATATGTAGATTTAAAAATATATAAGACCTGTATTTTGTCAAAGTAACTATTTCTTCTCAAAAATGTTTAATCAAATATCTTGTTTTAACCAGTGATGAATCAGTATTTTAAAAAATATATAAGATTTCATGTCATTCCCATTATGAGTGCCTATTACATACCAGATATAATGAGTGTTAGGCATTAAAAGAAAAGATAAGCTTTTTATCTCAGAGGACCTCAGAGTCAATTGTGAGAGATAAATACTAAACAAACCATGATTGAATAACCTGGTGTGTTCCAAAGTTCAAGAATGTCCAAAGAAATAATCCTCTCTTCTTACTTTTTTCAGCCTCAAAAAGGACACAAAAGAGTGGATATATAGGGAAAAATGAAGGAAGATGGGAGGACAAGAATAGAGAAAGAAAAAAAGGATGTTTCTGCAAATGCTGTTAGTAGGCTACTCAAAAGTCATTTCTACACATTTATACTTTGCCTGCTTCACAAAAGAAGCTAAAAAACTAAAATATTCACATTTTCAGATTCCCTTGAACCTAAAACTTACCTGTGAACTAGCTCAACACAATGAAACATGAACAATTCCTTAAAAATTTTAGACAAAAATTTTTGCCCTCCTTGACCAAAGGAGAGGGATGATTAAGGAAAAAATGTCTACCTGTGCCCACTTCTAAGACATGACAATAACAATTGCAGTGATCATCTTGTAACCTGGAGAGGAAAGCCTAAATGTGAACCTAGTACCCTATGTTACCGAACCAGTGAACTAACCCTAAAACTGTTACCCACTAACTTTTGGCTACGTCAAGTAATTAAATAACTTTACTGCTTATGCCACTTTAAAACACTATCTTCTTTCTTTCTAAGACATGACTCTTTAGGAGTCATATAATATAAAGCCTGCCAGGTATGGCAGTCCACCCCTATAATCTCAGCACTCAGGAGGCTGAGGCAGAAAGATCACTGTGAGTTTGAGGCCTGTAAGCACAACCTGGTGGGTGACTCTGGTTGGAGATCAGGAGATGAGAATGCTGATGAAAATGCAGACCAGTCTAGGAGGTTCATAGGCCTTGTGTATTACGCTCTGGCAAAAACTTGGTCTACATTTTGCCTGGGTCCTTTAGATTGAGATTAACAGTTCTGGACTAACTGATTTGGTGGGGGAATTCAAAGACAGCCCAACATTCAGTCTGTGGTATGGATACTGCTGCTCACTTATAGCCAGGTTTACAGTGAAAACTGGGGTCAAAAAGCAGAGCAGAAAAATTTTTTGAATGTAAATTTCGATCCGGAAGGAACTATGTGTAGAGTTGGAGCCAAAGAAGGTGTGGCTGCTAGGGTGTTTAGTGCCATTACAAAAAAACCAAATACTTTAAAAGAGAAAGATGCTGAAGGCTCTCAGAAGTTAGTAAGACCCCACCTATCATAGGCTCAAAGGTACAAAAGTACCTTGGGACCTCTGCTCAACAAGAACCTCATAAGGAACTGGTTCCATAGAACTCCTTTCACTCTACTCACTTTAAGGCACTTTGAGGCTGCCTGGCTACTGCTCCTGCTTAAAGTGGACCTGGCATTGTCCACAAGATACTGGTTTTACTGGAATGCAGAATGCAAGAGTTGTGGGGTATGGAAGATTTCAGACAGATTTCAAAGGAAGGCCTGGGACACCAGGCAATGAGCCCCTGAGAGCGCAATGTGTTTAACTGTGGGAATGGAGCTAAAGGTATAGGGGACCTCAGAAAGTTGAAGGTTCCAGGATGGCAGAATATCTGTGAGGAAAGCTGCAGGCCATGAGCGGATTCAGCCTAAGAAAGAGGTTGTGTGAGCTGCAACAAGCAAGACCATAAAGGTGGGGCCATCCAAACCCTTTAGAACTCACATTTTACCACTGTACACTCCAGACACTAAATATGGAGCCACAGAACTTAATGTTTCCCATGCTTGGTCCAAGTTTTGCTTTGGTCCGATTCTTTTCTATCCCCTTATTCTTTCCTTTTGGAATTGGAAGGCTTACAAGCATGTGCCACTATGCCTGGCTGAATATTTCAAATGAAGAACCATGATATTCAATTTAAAATAAATACTGAAATATTAGTAAAGCTTAGGAAAAATGTATACTCTATAAAGCACCACAATAAAGCCATTTCTGGTATTTTTGTTCTTTTAGGGACTACTAGCTTATTACAAAAAACATTCAAAAGCAGTTTAACTGCTGAAATTAGCTGTATCTTTCTGTATAATACAATACTTAATTTAATGCTAATTAGTTAATTCTGCCTTAGCAGTTTTTAATACATTTACTAAATACCTAAAAGGTACCAAAATGTAAGACAAGCTTAAAACAGTATATTTCTATTTTCAAATAATACTCTCAATATGATTTTTCTTCAACTCCTAGATACCATTTTAGAGGAATTATATCTAAACTTAAAGCAATGAAATCAAGTTTTAAAACAGCCAAAAAGATTAATTTTCCAATCTCTTCACTCAAAATTCCTACAGGTGGTATAAAATATACTAGGAGAAGTATCATTTACGTTTGACAAATTTCTTTTTGAAATAACACCACACTGAAAGATGTGACCCTCTGCTAGCAAAAATTAAGTAAATATGTAAATTGAGGAAGTCATGGGATATTCACCTTATTGCTTTATAATACATAAAGGCAGAGGGTAAACACAAAATCAAGTTGTGGGCTTTCAAGAGCTGTGCCACTGAAATCTGGGCTCTGCAATACTTGGAGTGCACTAATAGTAATAGAAGACTCCCAGGTAATAAGCAGGAAGAAGCACATGAAGCAAAATTCCGTGCCTTGACAAGGACTGTTCCTCATAGAGTGTCCTATTAAAGCAAGAGGAAGAGCTCTATGAAACCACCTGATGTGTCTGAAATCACCCTTTCTCTATTCCTACACTTTAATCACTGAATAGTCATTCAAACTAATAGTAAAAGTAAAATCACCTTTATATCTTTCAGCCTGGATCTGAAAAGATTAATATTTTCTGGTAGAATACATTTTAAGCCAATGTAGGCAGATACAGATAACTCTGTTAAACCCAAGAAACACATACAAATGACTGAAAATTAATATTCTTGTCTTGTGTTCAGTTTTAAGAGAAAACAAAAATAGAAACTTCTAGAAGTCATGTTTTTCATATCTTATTTATAAGAATTGTGTCTCATACCCAATACTAAGTCAATGGACTCAACATAATTTAGAGTAACTGAAATTCATTTAACTCTGATACCAGAGAAGGGTTAAATTTCACCTGTAACTGATGACTGAACAAAATTTTGGCTCAGTGGGCAAGAAAGAAAACAATGTATGGATCTGAGTCAGTAACCAGGGTGTCTTGCATAGCCTTTTATGAGAAAATCAAGTTATAGTGAGACTTTTAAAAAGTTTTTCTGTCTACCTTTATTTCAACTTAATCACAATAATAATCAATATTAAGACAAAATATTGACACAGTTCAAACTTGGGAAAACATATATTCTATAAACCACTACAATAAAACAATTTCTGGTATTCTCTTAGACATTACTAGCTTATAATATTAAAAAAGTAGTTTTAAAACACATGGTACAAATTCAGTATTTATAATGACTGAAAGAGCTTGGGGGCATATTTGAAAACTGGCATTCATGACAGACCACCTCTATGGTCTACCACAGTGCTATTGGGTAAATATATTCATGTAAAATGCATATTGTTTACAAAATAAGTATCATTATAAAGAGTTGCAGTGCAGAGACTAGAAATTTTTACTATACTATGTTAGACTATTAATAACTCAAACTTACATCCCAAGGGGCAATAATGCCCCAATTCAAACTTAAAAACAGCTGTGCAAATACAGTGAGGGAAAGGGTCAGGTATGTAATATATAAAGTGAAGAATATATGACATATTTGAGCATTTGGGGACAGAACTCCAGTTTGGGAACAGAACTCTAGTGCTTGATATATAACATGAAATACGCTGAACTTATTATACATGTACAACATTTGCCCTTTAAGTTATTTTAATGTATTGGCCAAACTATATAGTGATATAGAATTTCTATTTTAGTAAAGAATACTAGGACTATACAGTATACATTATACACATGAAATAAAACTCACAGTCTATAGACAATAAGGATGGCCAATAAATAGCTGAAAATAAAACCTGTTTGCCACTTAAGCCTTCATACACAGACACACACAAACAAACACACACACACACCACGTCTATATCTGCTCATCAATAAAGTTATCAAAATCCTAGTGGTATCCATAATTATCTTTGCTTGCTTTAGATTTTACTTCCTCTTGAATTTGTCTAGCTTCTAACTCTTAACTTCATTCCATATTTAGGAATCAATTTCCAGCCCTTTTGGATCTATGCCTGGTTTCTTAAGGTTTTTATATGCGCTCTATGTATTTCAAGGACTTTGTTTTGAGTTAATTACTCCAGCACTCTGAACTCTGATTTTAATAAACCTTGCTGAGGCCCTGTGGGTTCAACTTTTGGTCTGGACTGGTAAAATGGCATCTGACTAGAGCCCACCTAAGTTTGCACGGGTGGAGGTGAAATAAATTTATACTGGTCAAGCATTTGAGTTCTTGAACATATTTCTACAAATCATCCTCAGAATTCTGTATGTTCCTCAATAATCATAATAAATATTTGGTTTTCAACTAGACTGCTCTCCAGAATTACCCATGGAGCATCTTTAAAAATATATATTCAAGTATGACACCTAAAAATTATAATTCAGAGGATCAAATACAAGTAGGCAGCACACTAAACATGACAAATTTGATTCTGCTGGGCAGCCAGAGTTAAGAAATATTAGTTATAAAAACTAATATTTTCTCTTTTTTCTCACAGTACAGATAAATGGTAACAAATGTGGAAATGGAGTATGACAAAGAAAAAAGGTAGGAAGCAACATTTTCTATCTGACTTTTGAGATGAAAAAATGGGGCAGTCCTGTGCTTTTATTATTCCTAGCACTTAGTTTCTTCTCTTTCTTCTTATCTCTGGGCTTGCCAACTCTTTTCCTGACCTCTAAAATATTGGAGGGTACTCATATTGCATGTTATCTGCAATCCATTTCATCCTACCACCAAGTCTTCTTTCCTCATGCTTATTCTTTGCTTTTTCTGACAAGCAAACTCCCCATCCTCTGTTCCCTTCAGGTCTATGTGAGGAAAGCAAGTCACACTGAGACAATGCTGTTTGCTCTCTCTCACTGGAGCCTAGCATTGTCTGTTTGATCATATCAATGATTCTTGGTGGATAAGATATTTTTGACAAAAATGGCTTAGCATGAATTGACTATAGCTACAGAAAGGGGAAAATCGAGTTTGTAGCTGCCACTCTGTTGTGACAAACTTTCCCAATACTTTTTTATGTAATCCTGAGGTAAAAAATGTCTATCAACACACAATGAATAATGGAAAGTTTTACATAAAAAAAATGCAAAACTGCCTTTAACCATGCAAAATCCAAAACCAATGCTTGAAAATATGTTAACAGAGACTTCCATTGCTAGCATGCGAAAACATGATGGTAGTTATTTGGTTCAACTGATTTACTGAGAATACTAAAAAATTATTTTATGGAATGACTGAGAACTAAATAAATAAACTAAGTAAGCCAAGAAGAGAGTTTGGGAAAACAGGTTATGAAGTAAACTGAAATGACAAAGGAAGTTTTAGGTGCTCTAAAAAATGTGTGCCTTTCTACCCAATGAAATGAATGTAAGAATTATTACTGTTTCAGAGAAAGAGGAAGAATGCAACAGGTCAAAAGACAACGACAAAAAAAAAAAAAAGATAGAGACCAGGAAAGTCGAAGAGAAGGAAATTTGACTTTAAATCCTTACCACTCTGTCTTGTTTATTCTGCCTGCAATACCCTTCCTACTTCCTTGTCTGATTAAGTTCTATTGATCTTTCAAGATAAAATGGGTATGGAAATACTGGAATATACTTTTAACCCCCAAGACTCAGCTATATGCTACATGTCTGTAAAATGGCACAAGTACAATATACTATTCTAGAACAACTGTTTTACATATTTTATATGTTCTTTGGCCTATTAGTATGGTTTTCAATTTGTATAAATATGAAGGATCTGGGGATTTAGCTCAGTGGTGTGCCACCTGCCTCACAAGTGCAAGGCCCTGAGTTCAATTCCCGAACCAAAAAACCAAAAAACCAACCAATTTTTATATATGATAATTAATTTTATAAGGTCTTATAAGGTAAATGAATCTGATGCTGGAAAAATAAAGGGGGGCTGGGGGAAAGAAGAGAACTGAAATATGTTTCATGCATGTGCCAATTCCCTTCAACGAAATCATGAGATTCTGCAAATACATATTAAGTCAAAATGAAAAAAAAATAAGTCAAATATTATCAAAATAAAGTAATATCCTATCTTAAAGCATTTATTACACTATTTTAAAACTAATATTTGAAGATAAGAAAACAAAGATGAACATAGGTACTACATTTTGTGTTCTCTAAAATTTACACTGAACAGTGGGGCTAAGGGTGTAGCTCACTGGTACAGCTCTTCCTTTTTTCTTTTGGTACCAGGGATCAAACTCAGGTTCTTGCAATTATGAGGCAGGCAGCGGAACCACTGAGCTAAATTCCTGGCCCGGTATACCTCTTTCTCCCCACACCCCATTAATTTAATTGGTACATTTAAAACAAACAATACGGTTACATTTATCATTGGGATCTTGTACCTTTACATGACAGATCTTGGTTCTTATTTCTTCCCCATACCCCTGCCCTCCCTTCACCCCTTCACCCTTCCCTATTTACAAAGACTGTTTTCATTTTTTCTTTTCCCTTATTTCCTTTCCCCTCCCTTTCCCACTTCCTCTTCAGCCATTTTCTTCCTATTTCACATTTGAGTTCCTTCCTCTGTACTACAAAACAAGCAAATTAAAAAACAAAACCTAATTAGCTAATATTCACCTAAATTGCTGAATCTTGTATTGGTCACCTAACATTAAAATAAAATTGTTTTATAGGTTCTTTATGGACTATAAAAACAACAACAACTACAACAATGAAACAAAACAGTCATTTACAGTGAAATGACTGTTTACTAAGATTTGGTTTACAAAGAATACCACCACTTTAAACAAATATTAACTATTTAGGACTGTATAAATATAGAATATGAAAGGTCGTGAAATCATTCAAAATATCAAGGAAATCTTCACTGTACTCATAAGAAATGAGCACTTAAATATACTATGTGGCAAAAGTAATGGAATAGTTTATATGTTCCTCTAAAACATAGGAACAGGGAATGTATATATTCTTTGTTCTAAAAGATACACAAGAAACCAATGAAGTGTAGACTTTGTATTTTCATGTTTTCTATGTTTTTTTATATTTTCTAGTCTAAATTATTTCACAAACATTTTTTAAAGGTACAAACAACTATTATCCAGTGCCTTTCAAAGAGCTTTTAAAAATGTTCTCTGAGGGTACAGATGGTCTCTTACATGCTGTTGTATTACTACCACTTCAAACAGAGGGGAACGCAGTTGAGGTTTGATGAATGGTTATTGAACCAAACTGTTTGTCATTCACTTGAGTTTCTTATCTCTTTCCCAAACTACTGACTTTTCATAGGGCCTGCCCCAATTATCATTTATTGGGCATAAAATACTAAAGATAGTGCCTTGAAATAGCTGCTGAATAAATGTTTGCTCAATTCAATCAGTATTTTACGTGTATGAAATGTAGCTGCCAAGACTGGGAAGAGTAATTTTTCTATTCCTAGTCAGTTATTTTTAATAATTTGTTCAACACACATTATACAGACATTCATCTACACCAATCATGTTTAAGTCAATAAGCTTATTCTGAAGATACAAAAATGAATAAAATGTATTCTCTATACTCTGAATGCTCATCAATCTATCAAATTTTTCCTTAGCAGGAAATGGGAGTGACAATGGGTGAGTGCACCAATCATGCTTCTCTCTTTAGCTCTTCGAAGTCCTCTTTATCTAGCATGTATATTTAAATTCATTTTAATTATATATGGTCAGTGAATACTCAACAGTTTAATGGAATAATATATTTGAAAAGGTAACTGAAGAATGACATAAAATGGATTAGCAAAGGAGTAACTATTTCAATTTCCTAATTTTCTTTAATCCTGGCAAGCAGTACCTTCCAATCTCTTTATGAATGGGACTGAAGAACTAGGTATCAGATGAAACATGCACTATTGATAGCTCCTGGTTATCTTAAAATAATGACTTGTTACATATTTGATGAAAATCTGACAGAAGAAATAAAGTTATTTATAACGTACAATTACATAACAAAGTTTAAATACGAATTAGGAAATAAATATCTTGAATCAGCAGGACCAGGTCTGAGGATCACTCTAGAGGGGAACAGGGTAGGGAAATCAAAGTGTGATAGTGAGTAAAGGACTCTGCCAACAAAGAAGGAAATCTTCTTGGTGCGTAAATACTGAGACAAGGTCTGAGACCCTGTGGTACAGAACACTGGCTGCTAGGGTCCAAAAGGACCAGAGATGGCAGCCTTAATTATAAAGTACTGCCAGAAGAAGCTAGCAAGGCACAAGGAGAGGCATTGTTGGTGTCAGTGATGTTAAAATAAAAGAAGAAAGCAGGCAGCTCAAAGTAAAGATCTAGTAATACAGGTGGTGGGTGTCTCTAAATGTAAACACATCAAGCATCTACATCTGTCTCTAAATTGGGCCAATTGCTAAACACATCTCACCTTATGTACAGAATATAAGGCCCTTGAACTAAGAATGAAATTATCCCAAAAGCCAATGTTTTCTTACATCAAATCTTGTGCTACTACTGATTAAGGGAAATTTAAAAAACTGTAGAGTTGTGACTGCATTAAAGATTTTTACTTTTACTTTTTAAGAAAAGATATATAAAATACTATAAGACAATATAAATATTTAAATATATAATTTAGTATAAGTACTTTTTTCTAAGTTCACTTTTCCCCCTAATTTTTATCTTAAAATTTCTGTACTTTGTATGACAAGTATCCATGCATTCTCTCTAAATTAAGCTAGTGTATGTTAAATTTTTGTCAATTTTTTCTCATTGTATTTCTATATATTCCTAATTTTACTCTATGTACCTTTCTTCTAAGATATTTCTCAAAATCCTGACAAAATAATTCTAATTTGATTAATTCACAAAAATCTTTGCCAGTTTTACAGATGGATTCTCTTTCACCCAGATTCATTTCAGTATAGTTATACAATTATAAATTTTATGTCATAGATATAACCAAGTGAAAAATAGTCAAAATTTCATATTCATATGAGTTTTAATACAGAGAAAAATAATGACTAATACCATCCTATGTATACAAATTTCTGACCTAAAAATTCTTAGCAAGGAACACTGAAGATTCTACACTTGATCTTAGCCAAAAGGCCGAGAAGCGATGAGGAACACTGAAGATTGATATAAGACATTATTAAAATATAAAAAAAGAACTGCTAATATTAATAGACTAAATATATAATCTGAAACTGCAGCTTTGAAATCATATCTCATGGAAAGATATAACACATAAAATACACCACAAAGAGGTAGGTTATTTCAGGAACTACTATGGATGAAGGGTCGTAATGTGCTTAAAATCCCTGTCAACCTACTCTGTACTCTGTTTTGCAAGGCCTTCTGAGTCTGAGAGCACAGTAACAATACTATTATTTTAATGCAATCATAGTCTTGCAGTTTTCTAAAATTCTAGTACGCTGACTCTTGCATTAACTTTTTTCCCCTAGAAATAGCAATATTCCTTCAGAAATGGAGAAAGCTTTGAAGATGAAAACAAACTTTAAAACTCTTATTTTCATGAAAAAATAACTTTACTATGTCATTAAAAGTATAATTCATTTTTATATAACTCATATTTTTTAAAACTGAAGTTCTTTAAAATATAAATTACATAAAAATTTCAGATATTTGCCGGGAATTTAGCTAAGTTGGTGCTGCCACCTGCCTCCCAAGCCCAAGAACCCAAATTCAATCCCTGGTACCAAAAAAAAAAAAAAAAAAAAAAAA
>NW_022900927.1:45309272-45391672 GCF_012274545.1 Fukomys damarensis | reverse complement strand
AAAAAAAAAAAAAAAAAAAAAAAGAAATTTCAAATATTTGCAAACTGATCAGCACTCATTAAAACCATTTTTGGCCAAAAAAAGTACAATAAAACACATAAAAGGATGCTGCATCAAATTTCCATTAATTGTAGCATAAGACTTACAAGAAAATGATGGTATCTCTACATTTCATTTTAAACCATGATAATGAACAAGAAAGAAGAACCATTTTTCAGATAAATAAAAGTGATGACAAATGGAGAAGTCTGTACCTTTATTCTCCTCTTCAAACTCTTCAGATAAGAGGTGGTAGCAACAACCCACACTGCACACTCCCTTGATTTCAGACTTAGAAGTAAATATTCTCAGAGTATTTGGAGCAAGATCACCACAAGTATGTAGACCCACCATTAAACAATCCTTTAAAGACAAGATCAAATATAAATTTTGGCCATTAAAAGGAAGGCTGAAAAAGAGTTCAGGCAAAGATTTAAAATATTCGTTCAAATTCATTTTCATATTCATATTCATTTGAAAGTTTTATAATTATCAAATTCTACCTAGAAAATTTATTTTCAGGATAAATATTATTTCATTTTATTTTCATAATAATTGTTTCCTTTTTAAGTAAAATGGTTGTGATCTCATTATAACTTTTGCGTTTTTTTCAGTGCTTTTGGTTATGTATTATTTGTATTTTCTCTGATCTTTTGCAACTGACATTTGCTTAACAGCTAGACAAAGTAATTCAAAGACTGAATTAGGCAAATGTGGCATGCATTACTAAGAAACCTGTAATATGAAATGCATTTATATCAGACTTGTACCAGTCATTTTTTTTTTTTTTTCTGGTACTGGCAATTGAACTCAGGACCTCCTGCTTGCAAGGCAGGCACAGTGCCACTGAGCTAAATCCCTGTTCCCATACCAGTCAATTTTTATTGATTAAACTTTTTCAGAGCCTGAAATTTAAAAAACCTTAAAAACGAGCTGGGGATTTAGCTCAGTGGTTTTGTCACCTGCCTCAAAAGCACAAGGTCCTGAGCTCGATCCCTGGTAACAAAACATAAAAAAAACAAAGAACCTTAAAAGCACTGCTCTTAAAAACAAATACAAGTTGTGCAAAGTGAGCATTTCTACTATAATATCAAAAAGTTTACTTATTCACTATATCAAATATGGCAATATGAAATTCAACATTTGTGTTCTAAATTTTATAACATGAACTTAAAAATTTTCCTATGAAATATTTCCTTTACTCATTCCAAACCTAATTTAAATGTATACCAACAAATACATAATGTACTAATATTTAAAAAGTTCAATTTAATATAATACCCGCCTTTGACATAACTCAAACATTTAATGAAGGAGCAAAAATAATTTTAATTCAGGAAATATATTTTGTATTAGAACATACTATTACCATTTTGAAGAAAGAGTTCTGGAGAACTTTTTTAACCTCTCAATTTTCAAAAAACATGTTGAGCCCAGATAATTCAAAGGTTATAATATTAGTGAAGATCTGCAACCTATATATACAAATGTTAATATTTAATTCAATTTTTTAAAAATTAAGTTAAAAATTTTAAAAATAAAATATTTTTAAAAAACCAGGCCAGGTGTGGTGGCACATGCCTGTAATCTCAGCACGCAGGAGGCTGAGGCAGGACAATTACTGTGAGTTTGAGGCCAGCTTGGGCTACAAAGTGAACTCAAGGCCAGCCTGAACCCCATAGTGAAACCCTGTCTCAAAAAGACAAAAACAAAAAAAATCACGTCTCTCTTATGTTATCTAAAGAAATACTCATCTAGCAGTTTAATCCCTTTATACTAACAATTAATTTTAAATGTATAAAATATTGATACATGTGTTAAATAGCTGTCATCAACTAATTATAACTAAACCTAAATACATAAATTATATTATAATCACTAATAGCAGTCTTGGAAATTAGTTAGGGTTTAAATTCCAGTTCAGTTACAAATGCAATTTGGCAAATCTGTTTTAACTATCCAGTGCCTTAGTTTTCTTTTCTGCAGAGTGGCAATGATGACATCTCATTTTAGTGCACTGTGGCAAGACTAGTAAATTAATTTCCATAAATGACTTATCATCTGTCATACAACAAAATTTGGTAGATGTTTCCTGTTTTTTCCATCACTATTATTTACAAGTTCAAAGTAACAGAAGTTTAATTTGTGACTCAAGTGTATTTTTATAACTATTCAGAAATACATATATTCCATTTAAATATTATTTTAAAATATTTTACTAAAAGTCTTATTTTGACTTATGTTATCCGAACATAAAATAGGACTAAAATCTAAAGTTTCTAAGTAAAACAGTTGTGTCCACAGGTTGCTTTGACCTAATGGAATGCTCAGTTAATAGAATACTCAGTTACATCAGCCACTCTTCTCTTAAAGCACAGTTCTTGGGGTTCTTTGGAACCACTTTGTGTTTCCTGATGATAACAGCTAGGTTTTAGGTGCTACAATTTTATAATTTTTTTAAAATTAAGACATGAAAAGTTTATTGTCAATTAAGAGGCTAAGAGGTAAAAAAAATTCTCTCTGTAAGCTTGAGTTCTCCCTAAAGATAATGCACAAAGATTTAATCTTTTTTTTTTATTTTTAATTTTTTGGCATGAAGCATTGAAAACAGGACCTCATGCTTGTCTGGCAGGCGCTATGCCGCTGAGCTAAATCTCTGGCCCTATTCTCATCTTTAAATGTACTCATCAAAGTTCATAATATTAGCAAACAGCAGGTAGGAGTCAAAGATGTATAAACATTATATTAAGAGTAAAAATTTATTATTTGGAGGAGGGAGAGGGACACTGGGAAATAATAGTGAATTTTGGTTATTAAACTGCTGACTCACCACTGTAGGACTAAAAAAACATTATTCAACCTTGTCTTAAATTAGATCATTCTTGTGTTTACTTATAGTTCTGATCATATACTTCAATAAGATTTTTAAAAACTTAAAAAGTAATAACATGCACTAAAATTTTATATTTTCAAAAATTAGGCTAAATTCAAATAATTTGTTTAAGCCTTAGAGAAAGAATAACCTAATTACTATTTTTATATATAAGAACAACAATTCATGAAAATTAACTAATTTCCTTTAGTGATTTCCAAAATTATTGGAGGCAAGAAAAATTACCCACTTATAAAATGTCAAAATACTGGCCAGTTACTAAACAAGGATTTAAATTTATAAAGAACTCTTGTATCTTGCTTACTCATTTCTCGGGGTAAGAGTTTCTTAAAAATTTAACATGGTAGAATGTACAACTCCAAAAACTGCTTTGTTTTGAAAAGGAGGTAAGACAAATGATGTCTAGAAACTTCTCTATAACCTTTTAACAAATGACTTTGCCTTTAAGATGTTTTCTTTCATTTACATAATTTGACAAACTTGAAATTCAGAAACTTCCAAACTTAAAGAAAACCTAGAAATTACTCATGCTAAAGGAAATTACATATTTCCATTCCAAATGCATATTTGATCACAATATGTAACAAACACAATTTTGTACTAAGTACCTCTTTGCTGTAAATATATGTTATCACACAAAAAAATGATAAATATTGGAGGTGATATGTATGCCAACCGCCTCCACTGGCTCCTCATAAAATGTATACATGTGCAAAAACATCATGATGTCCCCTATAAAGATGTATAATTATGTGTCAGTTAAAAACATAGCATACTTAAGATTTTTCTTGAATTGCAATTTTAATAATCTGTATACTGGGGTAGACAATTTAGCTTACCAACGAACTTTTTGCCAATTCTTCTACATGATTTAAGAGAACTGAAGGATGTAGTTAGTACTCTATGGAAATACATTTTTGTTAAATTTTTGACAGATGTAGGTGTAATGAAATTATGCTTCCTATTTTAATTACTTGGTCTTTTAGATTACTGCTAGTATTAGTATGTTAAGTCATCTATCAAACTGAATTATATGTTTATAGCATTTTGTATAAAATTCAAGGAATCAAGGTGAAATCACCTCCAGATCTTTAATAATGTCACGTAGGTCTGAATCAGCAGTGATAAAAGAAGTTAATGGTGAATATACATTTGATTCACTTGACTGTGATGGCATTTTTCTTCTCCCTTTATTTGCTTCAGACATTTCTCTGTTGGATATATGTGATGATGAAATAGGCTTTATGGCATCGATAGGCAAAAAGTCTATGAGCGAAAAGGCATTTAAAAAACACAAATTTTCTTCTTCATATGACTGAGTATGTAGGTTTTCCATTTGTATTCTAATATCAGAAATTACAGAGCCTGAAAAATCTGGCAAAAAATCTGAGGTAGACATCTTTTCTTGCTTTGCAGGACTGTTATATACTTGCTCAGTATCTGCTTTATATTTCGTTTCATTTTGCATTTTTCTTTCTTTTGTCATTTTTAATGCCAGTCCATTGACATCTACTTTTGACTTAGTATGGTAGAGTTTCCAATGTTTCTTTAGTTTCCGGTTCCTCTCCTGAGCCCCATGAGTATTGGTATTTGAGGAATCAATTCCATAAACAGTTAAGCCATACTTCAAGGACAAAAAGGAACTTAGGTAGCCTTTACCAGAACCCAAGTCAATTACCTGAAGTAAGAAAAACAGAATGACAGGATTTTAGTCAAGTGGTAATAGAAAGCATATATACATACACATATATATTTTAAAGCAAGTGAACAAATAAATACAATTTACATAACCTGCAATACTTGTTATTTTTCTATTAAAAAACAACCACTCCGGATATTTTTACTCAACATCTCCTGGCAATTCAGTGTACTAAATCAAGAACAAGAATAAAATACCTAAAAACTGGAAAGGAAGAAGTAAAACTATCTTTTTCATACAACTGTGTGCAAAGAAAATCATGGTGATTATATTTAAAAAGTTACCAGAAATAGTAAATAGATTTATCAATTTCTTGGAGTAAAAAGTCAACAGAAATTAAAAATGAGCCATGAGAACATATACAATATAGTATCAATAAACAATCTGAAAGAAAATTTTACAACAATTGAACTGAAATGGTTAATTTCTTAAGAAAATTAAGTTTAAATGCATAAAAACAAAGGCTACTGTGAAATAAAGTTATACCATAACAGAAAAAATGATCCATCTTATTCAGGATAAAACTGTAAGTCATCTCAAAGGCATCTAAGAATCTAGAACTTCATAATTTGTATTATCTTACCTCAACCTCAGTTCCTGTTATCTTCATCCTGCTCGTTCTACTGGAATCAATCTGGCTTCCTTGCTGTTTAAAGAACTATTCCCACTCCAGTGCCACTGAATATGTACCACCCACTGGAAAAGTTCTGCATTAACTCCTCTTTCCCCCTTTCATTTCATTCCTCTTTAAAATATACAACAAAATACAATATTTTTATTGTCTATCTCTCCTGATTAGAATATAAATGCCATGAAGGCAGAAGTATTTTTATTTATTCACCTTTGCAGGCTTAGTAACTAACAGTACCTCTGATATGTGGTAAAGCTAAGAAAATATTGTGTAAATGAATGAATCAATCAGGCAGGTAAGTATAAGTGGATGAATGTATTTTAGAAGTAAAAATTAAAAAGCTCTGGAAATGTATGTGAGAAGTCAGTATGGTCAGTAGAAAGTAGTATGGCTAAAGCAGAAATTAACTTTTTTTCCTTCTTTTTAAATTTACTTTTCTATGGTCAGTGGTTTTTTTTGTTGTTGTTGTTTTGTTTTTTTTCTTTTTTTTGAGACAGGGTCTCACTATGTAGTTGAGACTGACCCAGAACTCACTAGGTAGCCCAGGCTGGTCTCGAACTCACAGCGACCCTCCTGCCTCAGTCTCCCAAGTGCTGGAATTACAGGTGTGTACCACCATGCCCGGCTCTATGGTCAGTGCTAAGATTAAGTGTTTCATAATTTGAGTCTCCATCTCTGAAATCTATACTTATTAAATCTCAATTTAAAATATATAATTACTAAACATATAACTAAATAGAAAAAAATCAAATGATATTGCTAATTAAGTGATCTTACCAAAAAATGTTTCATTTGTCAAGGACACTCTAAAATGTACTGATTTGGGCCTTATCAGAAATCATAAATTTTTGGTTGTCTTATTTACCATTGCTATGAAAATCATTCTCTTAAAGCAGGCTTAACATGAAGCATTAAGCCATTTCAAAAATATTTTCTGTGCACTTTAAAAATAAAAATAAATTTATCATATTAAAATTATCCAGTATTACATAGTATTTCATACAAATAAAGAACAAAGGTAGTATACATGTACAGTGTGAAGCACAAAATAATATGCTTCATTTTATTTTGGGTTATGCCACATGCAAATGTTTCAACAAGACTTAACTGTAAATGATATAACAGATGGTGAGAGAAACATGGGAAGGAAGGTAAAACAGAAAAAAAGAAAAAACAGCCCTATGAAAGGTGCATTATTTAGCAAGATACCACTATGGGGCAACTTGGGTTTAATCCCATTGGGAAAATTCTGAGACCCAGGATAAAACACATACTTAAGAATCATCCCACCTGAAATACTGCGTCCACTATTCAATAAAAGAAAACATGCAAGGATGAAATGCAGGCATTGTTGGGTAGAAACCAGGCCAGCACATCAAGAAATAGGAAGACCTGAGAGCATATGGATCAGGAACCCTACAGCATCTGCCAACTTCCATTCCAAAACCCAGAGTATTATTATTTCCACTACATATAACTATATTTTCTTTCTATATCCTATCTCCCTGCTTCCTTTACCAAAGTGACAACTATTCTCAAATTATTACTGGACTTCGATTCTAGTCTTTCTGCATATATTTTTGTATTGAAAACATACTATTATTTTGCTTAATAGCATTTAAAAAATAGTAGTATAAAACATATAGTTTTCTGTAACTTGCTTATTTTCCTATTCAGCTTTATTTCTAATATTCATTCATGTGACACATACAGTAACAGCTTATCTTTTACTGGCATATGATGTTCCTGTATGTAAGCACATCACAGATTATTCAATCCTCTATGGATAAACATTTAGTTTGTTATTAGTTTTTAGCTATTAGGAACATTCTTGTACATGTTTTCCAATGTGTGTGAGCAAAGTTTCTCTGGGTGAGGGTATATTTCTAAAGTTAAATTGATGAGTTATAGGATATGCAATTGGTCAGACTTATTGTGGTAAACTGTTTATTGAAGTGGTTACCTCATGTCTAGTCAGCAGTGTTTAAGAATGCCCTTGCAAGCAAACCTGATAAGATTTGGGGAGATAATGGAAACACCATATATCCTGATTGTAGAGTTTACATGAGCATACCTACATGTTTAAAAAATCAAACTGCACAATTAACATGGGTGCATTTATATCTCAATAAAGTTGGGTATGAAAAAATTTTGCACATTGGCTAGAATGTGATTAACACAATAGTATCTGAAGAGGGAATAAATCTTACACAGTGATATTGTTACATATGTAATGGAAAGAAAAGTCTATAAAATTAAGCCCACAGGAACTCTAACTGAACTTCTTTTCACAGAGAATACATTATGCTTTTTGCCACTTCTATATATAAACCCTGCTTTGCTTTGTAGCTCCAAATTAAATGGTTAAAGTTTTGCCTTGTTTTCGACAAAGAATGTGAGTCCAGTTCATTGGGATTCTGTTTTTCTGCTTTATTCAGATTACATTTGCCCCAAAGGGTGGAGATTTATTCCATTCTCCTGCTCTGCACCTAAATACCTACCCTATATGAACAGTCTTCGCCTGACTTACCGAAATGCCATTTACCTGAATTTTCTCTCTTCGGGGCTTTGTTTTCTCTAGTGGACCTGCTGTTATTAACTGATGCTGTAAATGTCTAACCTTGCTATGCTCCTTTTGATGCTAACTGAACTACCCATTTCCTCTTCAGCAGTCCATTCTTATCGTTACCACCCTTAGTGGATACCAGTAGACACTGAAGGCATATTTAGAAACAGCACTTGGCCCCTGGATTCAGATGATGTATCAGAGGGGAGAGACCTAGGGAAAGGGTGTACCTTTCCACTGTCAAGGTAAGTCGATTACTGATACTGATAGGTATTGCTTAGGTCTGGCACACTGAAGAAAAGGTGGAGAACACTTCCATTAGATCCTGTCCTTAGCCCCTAACCCAGAGGTCCAGGTTGCTAGCCCAAGCTAAAATAGCTTTCTAATTTTCAAATTCATGAGTCTTGTGTAAATCCATGGGAAAAACTGTAATACTTAATAAAAATTAAAGGAGGAAAAGTCCTCTATTACCTCCACAGAGCTTTCTGGAGGGATAAAACAAATACTATTTTCAGATATCATGAAAGAACTTAAATTCTAAAAATATAACCCCTTTATTTTAATAAGGAAAATGTCCCAGACCACAGCTTGGCAATTCAGATTCTGAGAACACCTAGCAGCAAACAATTTTGGAGAAAGTGACTCATCATAATTCTGCCTCAAGATGGAGTTTCAACTTATCGAAGTGCATTACCCTTAACTTGTATCCATTCAGAAAACTGAAATTTGTGGCAAAACATTAACAGTTATATCCTGTTTTTACTATAAATGCTTTATAATTATAGCATCCCAGGAAATGAGAACATATATTGGAATATCTGGTATTTAAATGATGCTATTATATAGGACATTTTAAAGACTACATAATAATAGCAAAAAAAGAATTAATAATATAAAAAAGGGGCAATATTTTTAACACTTAAAAACATAGGGAAATATACTTACTTGTTTTATTCCATAGTAATCAGCAATACTGAAAATTAGGTCTGACATTGCCTGAACTTCATGAGATTTTTTCATATTCATAAACTCATTTGGCTTCAGATTTTCACCTGAATGGAAAAAAAGCAAAAACAAAAACAAAATTACTCCTATTAAAGTCTAACTTTATTAAAGTTATATAGCAATTTATCAGTTAATGATCATTTTAAAAAATCAGTTAAGGTTCATGTCTTTTAAATTAAGTCTGAAAATAATATAGACTATTGTGTCTCAGTGAAAGATCTGTTAGTTCAGATGCTCTGAATCAAATTTAAATTAATAAGATCCAAAGATTTACTAAAAATGTTCTTCGACATAACAAACAAATAATTATAAATAAAAAGACTGTTAAGTTGCGCTACAAGAGAAACTTTCTCATCAAAAGACAATTTTAACAGAGTAAGAGGCAACCCACAACGTGGAAAAAGGTATTTCCAATACATATGGCTACAAAAATAAAACAAACACTTATAAATCAGTAAGAAAGAGATAACAAACAGGAAAACAGGCAAAACTCTGAACATTTCACAACCTGTACTGTCCAATACAGTAGCTACCAAACGTGATTATTTCAATTTACAGTAAAAATAACTCAAACAAAATTTCAAAGGAAGTTTCTGAGCTGCCCCAGTCACACCTGCAGTGCTCAATAGTCACACATGACTAGTTTCTGCTGTACTGAGAGGCACATGTACAAAATTTCTATCACTGAAAAATATTCTACAGAACAGCACTTTAGAGTGCATGGTACATATGTCACATTGTAAAGCATATTAAAATGGCCAGAGCACGTGACAAGGTAGTCAAGACTATCAGACGTACAAGAGTTGGGCAATTTGGCAAAATCATACACACGGCTGGTATGGTCATCACAGCATGACTGAGTTCACATATGAAATGCCCTGCTGTTGTTTTAACCTAGGATGCTGCACTGCACAGCAATGAGAACCTTGTCAACAAGTTTCTTCCGGGGATAAGTGGTTATTACTTAGGGTTTTGTAGACAGCAACAAGCACCTTCTTAGTAACATACCAAGGGTATTTTAGGACATGTTCTTTGTTCGAGAAGTTGAGATTTCACAAGAGAAACAATCTCATTCTACTGTCAAACAAATAAGCAAACAAATAAGATGATGTATTCCAGGATGAGGAATATACTCCTTCCACCCTCACCTATGACTAGCATGCACAGCTACTTACCTAAATCAACTCTATTTTACACTGGGCATACAAGAGAATCCGTCCAACCCTCACCTGGTAATATCACTGTTTATTTCAGCCAAGGATACACTCTTATTTACCTTGATGTTCAAACTGTAATCCATACACTTTATAAATCTTTAGGAAAGGGCCAGGAGTACTAACTATCCTTGATGTAGACAGAGGTCTACTCAGTCAATGCTAGTTAACAACGGGTGGGATAAATTCTTACTGCTTTAGGTGACAAAGGACTATAGCCTCTACAGCAGGGCTGCTGGCAAAGTTATTTGGAGCCAAGAACTATGATTTATCAAACAGCTCCTTGCCTTGCTCCAGGAGAAATACTGTGAAATAATTTTGCTTTAAAAATTTAGAGACAAAAGAAAAATAAAAACAAAATTAAAGAACTAGACTCAAAGGGGGAAAGTCCTTTTCACAGTGGGAATTCCAGTGGATCCAATTTTACTAAGTGATTGCTATCACTAACAATAGGACAAAATGATATGTGCCTTCTAGTGTGATACAGAAAAAAGAATTACTTAAATCAAAATGCATAACTTAAATGTTAATCAGGGGAAAGAAACAAATCTGACCTATATGCATTAATGTATTAGTGTCAGGAAAGAAAATGAAGGGCTGAGGCACTACTCCATATTGAAGAGATTAAACATTACGACTAAATGTCATGCATAAGCTTGGACAGACTCCTATACTATGGAAAAATGGCTATAAAATACTTTTTGCAACTTAAGAGACATGAATATAGGTTACTTATTAGATAATATTATTTTAGCAGTATTAAATTCCAGAACGGGCAAATGGGCTGGGGAATATGTAGGAAAATGTCCTTGTCCTTGGGAGATAAATGCTAAAATACATGAGGGCAAAGTGTTAAAGGATTCAGATAAAGCATGTGTGACTGTATATGTAAAAAAGCTACAACAAATGTGACAAAATTTTAACAAATGGTGAATGGAAGAAAAATATATGGAGTTCATTGTACTACCCTGACAATATTCTGTAGGTTTTTTTTTTTAGTACCGAGGATTGAACTTGGGACCTTGCACTTGCAAGGCAGGTGGTGAAACCACTGAGCTTAATCCCCAGCCCACTGTAGTTTTTAACCTTTTCAAAATAAAAAGGTGAGGAAATGAGGAGCGAATGAGATAACCTAGTAAAGAGCTCCATGGACAATAAAGATCTTAGGGTCATTATTTTATTATAAACATAACAATTATCATTAGAATATTACTATTAAAGCAGTTTTTACCTCACTATGGAGGACTAAATTTTGTTTTTAAAACCAGTCTTCTGATCTCAATCTTTTTTGTTTTTTTTTTGTTTTGTTTTGATACTGGGGATCCAACTCAGGACCTTGCGCTTGCAAGGCAGGCAGCGGCACCACTGAGCTAAATCTGCAGCCCTGATCTCAATCTTTTAATGGGGTGCATAGTCTCTTTACAATTTATGTAATTATTCATATAGAAGAATTTTAATCTATTTCACTTTTTGTGTTCTAATCTGTGCCTTCCATACTTTTTGACACTCATGTTTCTTCCCTATATTCCCCCCAAAACCATATTCTCTTTTCTCAGCCTTTTCCCAAAGAATTAGCCACAGAAAACATCAGCCTATCAGAACAAAATAAATGCAAGGATTTGGGGATTTGAATTAGCCATCTGTAGTCTTGTTTGAGGGGAAGCAACTACCTGAGGTAAAGACAGGCGGAGGTCAAAGTGGGAAAAAATGCAGAAATCTATAAATTGTTTTGTTCAATATAAGAGAAAACCTACTCTTCTAAGTACAAGCTAATTTATCAAGGTCTATAAGGTCTTATACATATATAAATAGTATACCGCTTCAAAGTATGTAAAAGGCATATAAACTTAGAGACACAAATAAACATACCAGTTCTCTGTTTTTTATTTCCTTGAAGAGCTTTAAGCAACTGTTCTAAAGGAGTACAGATTCCCAAGTGTTGGACAGAATAGTGTTTTGCAGCCAGAGCAAAGGCTTCGACATTCACTAGCCTCTGAGAAGTTTCACAAAATATTTTGGAAAAATCAGTAATACCTACAAAGTCAGGATAGAAAAAGAAAATTAGCAATAATGAAATAGTTGACAGTCAATCTGTATGAAAATTTAATAAACAACTTTTATGGCAAATTATATATTTTCATTTTTGTGTGAATTGTGGCAATATCTCAAAATAATTCTGTTTATATGTTACTTAAACTATTATCTATTTGTAGCACCCAGTTTTATCTATGATATATTTAAGTGTCAAACTAAAATTTGGCCTTTTTTGTTCAAAAAGCTTTCCCCTGAAATTTAAAAATCTGAACAGTAATATAGTTAATAAACTTTTAAACTGTCCTTTCTGACTTACAACTGTTCATTTTAAAGAAGTCAGTCCTTGCAATATTGTTACCTTTTATTCTCACTGCCTATGAAGCAACAATAACAATCTCAGTGGTACAAATGTTACTGAAAGACAGTTCCTCATCTGGACCACTGATACCTGTGTGTAGGGTGTACACGTGTTCCCAGCACTGTCAGTGTAACAGCTCTAAAGCTAATCAGTTTACAATTGAGTGAAGCAGAACATTTTCCTGTGGTCAATTTTAAACCAGACATTCTATATAAATTTAGTATAATAACTGTTGATAGTTTCTAAACTGCTCACAAATTTAGAAGAGTACACATGGTAAACTGAACTGTTCACAAACACTCATGCTTTTCTCTGTATGAGAAAGGTATATAAGTAACCTATTAGACTCAGGTGTGGCTACATCTTGGCTAGATTAACTACACCACTTTTAAGCAGAAGTTCAAAGTATTATTAGAAATGTTCCTAGCTTTGTAGCCTATGTGAAGACAGAACCTACCACAATGTAAGTCTGAATGATCAGAACAAAGATAAAAGTATTGTCTGGCTACAATGGAAATGGAATAACAAGAAAACTTCATTGTCAGCAGTCACTGAATATTTCGGCTTATTATTACTACATAACTCTATTGTGATGGAACACATAGTTCACTGATATTTGCTCAATCTAATAATTTATTTATACAGGTTAAGAAAGTCATTCCAATCTGGAGTAGGTCAAAGAGACTCTGGATAGAGAGGTCCAAATAAGCACATGTGCTGAAAATTAATTTGTAAAAACTAAAAATAACAAAAACATCAAGTAGTTAACTAAGCTATATGAAATATTCATCTTTCAAAAAGATGGTGCAGTCTAGGGAACAACTTTGGTTTTACAAAAAATAATTACTGTATGCCATGAAGTCTTCTGTAGGATTGCTAATCTTCACAGTTAGTTATGAAATTATAAAAAATCCACTTATGCAGAAAAAATGATGCTATCTGACAAAATCAGAAAGTAAGATAACTGATGACTGCCTACAGAATTTTAAGTAAAAGTTACATTTTTAAGCTTCACCTTTGTAAGACAAGTACCTCAAATTGTTGGTGGTAATGTGTACCAAAGTCACTGATAAGAAAAAATTCAGATGCATAATTTCAATTTTTTGAATCAACTAAATATAAAGCAGGATTATAAAAATTACTACAGTGAATTTAAGATATATTTTATGTATTATATAAAGTTTGTTGGACAGTTTACAAACTGAATTTATTTACACAGCCAAAAGTAATAAAATCCACATCAAAATATTTAGGCATGATACAGTGGGGAAAACTCAGTCAACTATTAAGTGAGACTCTGGTTTAAGAGCAGTCTCAACATCCCCAGGTTCCCACGTGGCAATTTCTGAGTGTGATAGAATAAGAGTATTAAATCTTAACGTGCAGAGGGACCTTTATAATAGTCACTTATTGGACAATGTTGCCAACAGAAAGAAATGTGATGTTTCTGTTGGAAAGTAAAGGTTCAAATCAACTTAAGTATCCATCTGAAAGTACTTTTAAAAATTCCAATCCAACCTGAATTAAATGATAATTTGCTTTTCATTATAGGCCCACCATTAATTTTAGAAATTTGTACACCTAAATTATAATACTATCTTTTCAACAATTCTTGACTTTTAAAAAAGGAAAATCTAATTCAGCCCAATAGTCTGTCATTAGGGCTAACAACAGTTACTTAATGATCTCCATGATGAATAAAGTATTTTTGAATTATGGAAATACAGCTGTTATATTTTTTGTTTGTTTTTCAAGTGATTCAGCCTGTAAGTGACATGATTTGGTTATATTTTTAAAGATCTGGAGAGAAACAGACGTATTGATGGTCTTGTCTTCTATCTCTGAAACAATAATTGAGGAAGTTTTGGGGCTACAGCAACAGTGTTGAAGTCCTCACAGTATGTCCCTGAGTGCTTGTATACTCAGTTTGAGATTGACAGCTAGTAAAACAGAAACCACAGTGTTACTTAAACTTAGTTAACTCTTAGATTTTTTTTTTCCCCAAAGCACAAGGAAAACTTTGTTTTAAAAATCAGCTGCCCACTGTACCTGAGCATTGTTTTTTATTATTTTGCCCACATCGCCCTCTAGTGGATGTTGCTGCTTTTACAGTCTTACTTTTTTGTGCAACCTATACCACTATTTCACACATTTCTTATAGGTATAAGACAGTTTTATAAGACAAGTTAATTAGACAAGAAGAAAGGAAGTTATTTTCTTTTTACATTAGAGACCAATGTACAAGGAAAAACAGACAAGTCACATATACATGTTATATTATGAAAAATCTCAAGGCAACCAGATGTATAACAAAATTTCAAAGCTAGAAACAAAAACAATGAATGAACATGTGATATTTAGGATTAATAAAAATAAAATTAAAAAATAAATGTTATTCGATTGTCTTTAATGATTTATCTTAGTTGAATGTCACACAACACTTTAAGGAAGATGAGACTCGTCAGGGCTCCAAACTCAATATTACTGCAGACATTCACAGCAAATATACCAGGCACTGCGCTAAACATTTAGCCTTTCATGTGACATTCTTATAAGCTAGTTAATCGCTCCCTGTGGCTCTTCATAACCACTTTCTTTGCTTAACAACTTCCCTTCCCATCAAAAATGATCTTAAAGTTTCCAAAGTTTAAAAATCTTTACATATAAAATAATCTCTGAAAAAGGAATAAAATATTTTATTTTAAAATAAAATAATAGAAGATTTTACTGTGGTATCTATTTGTAGGAAAGAGGCAATACCCTTGTTTTAATCCAGTTGAAAACAAGTACTCTGAGCACAGCATGAATGGATGAATGACCGCATGCATGAATGACAGCGACACTCCAGTACACTTACTATTGCAGCATCACCAACTACACAAGGAGAAACGAGTTCTCCTAAGACTCTGTGGTGGCTGTAATCACCTGAGGCCACGAGGACTTCAATAGCACCACTGAGCCTGTTAGAGAAGCATAAAATCTCATTTCAGCCCAAAGTTTTACAATCTCAGGTTAAGACAAGGTGATTTAGAACATTAGAATGTAATATAAGATAAAATGCAGTTGTGTACTAATTTCTGAGATGTAACTGTGTTACAAGGGTTAGGGGTAGCTGTTAATGTCACATAACCTATCATCCAGAATTTCAAGAAGAAAACAACATTTCTCTTTGAACCCTAACCTTCAGAAGGACCTAAAGATATTTTCTTAACTTCTACAAGAATATTATATAGATGCTTTCAATTCAAAAGGTTCAAAAGTGAACTGAGCTTTCTTATGTTTCCCAAATCTTTCCCTCTCCTGTCTTTTAAAAAAAATATTTGTATTCACTGTCAAAGTTAAATATCTTACTTCCATGTAATATTTCTTGTGTTCTCAGTCCTCAAGTCCAGGCATCCATCATCCTGATACACAAATCTTTCAACTGGAAACCCTGTTGTGCAGTCAAAGCTGTGGTTCAAACCTATTGAGTTTGAGCAGTGCTACTGCAATGGTTTCAGAGGTGACATTTTCCCTAATGATAAACACCCCCACCCCACCTCCTACCTCCCTACCCCACTCCCATCCCCCATACCCACACACCGGCAGCACTCAGTAGCTGTTGGGTGAACTGAACACATTTTCCAAAATGGGAATTTTTCTTCCAGGAAAATATAATCAAACATTTTAAGGTTTTGGCTTCTATTACAATAGTTGGGTTTTGGCTACCATCTTGATCATGTTTAATAGAGTTTAACCAAAGTTTAAAATCTGTCTTGCCAATGAAATAAATTTTTATCAATGCTTGAGTTTATCCATCGTCCTATAATCTACCCAGCGAGAAAGGAATAATACTGTTGCTTTAAAAAAATTTAATTTATATCACTTAACTGTATGCTAGGAAACTTTCTGCCTAAGCTCTTTCAGTTTAATTTATAGTTGCGTATGAAATGAAAAAAATATGTTATTTAAGCATGCAAACTATGCTTTTGGAATGAGTAAGGAAGTGACATGTTGTCTTTATTGTATTAATATTAACATCACATTGGATATGTAAGTATATTTAGCCATGACAAAAGTATTCTCATATTTAACTACATTATTTATAAAAATAAAATCAAATTTTAAAATGCAAAAATTTAACATAGTATTTAAACTCTAAAAGACTTTTTATAGCTTAATTTGAAGGGAAAAATATTCATAGAAACAGAAATTTAGAAATTCATTTGCTAAATAAAAAATAAGTCAGGTAAAACAAATTAATTGAGAGTGCCTACTATGTAAAATAGCTGTCATGGAAGATGAATTCAATTCCCACCAAAAGGACATAAAAAGTTTTAAAAACACATGTAGAAGAATAAAATAAATGAAGAACAGCTTGAATTGTGGGGGAAAGGGAACAGAGTTTTATTAGGGAAAAATTTAAAAATTAACTCAAAGCAATTCAACAACTAAGATACATGCACTTTCTTGATTTCAAAGATTAAAAAATACTGAAAACTTATTTGGAAGATGAAATCAATTAGATCTGGATAAAAGCACTGTCACATAGTTGAAAATTAAATTATATAAAAAGCAGTTCTAGGGTAATAAGAGGACAGGATTTCATATATGAATGAGGAAAAATATAATAATGCAGTATATAATTCTCAGACAAAATCAAAGGTGAATAAAATAGAATACAATTCTGCTTACAGTGGAACACTTCATCTTTTCATTTTGTTTTATACAATTATTGCTATCTTTTATCTCCTCCACTGGGATGTACCTGGTTTTGCAGAGATTACTCCTTAACTGTTGCATCCACCCATAATACCTAGGTCAGTGCTCTACTGAGAAGAAACTGAGTAGTTTTTGCAAAAACAAATGAAAATATAAAAATAATCACATGCCTTGGCTGGAAGACTTAGAGATGAATGACATATTTTTAGCTCTATTAATGACCACAGCAAATTAGGAAGAATATTGGCTTTGCTGAAGTCGTACAAGAGATGGTCAAGGATTGCCTATCCTTTCTTTCAAATAGCAGTAAGTTTAAATTGATTTTTATCATTTGTGGTCCTCACTGATTCAGAGTAGCAATAATTTATACTATGTAAATAAAACATCTTGACCAAATTTTAATAACTAAGTAGGCAGGGAATGATGGGGGGGCAGTCATAAATAGGACTCAAATTGGACTGACCTCAAATACAATTGTGTTATTTCCTGCTTCCCCTTAAATGTACTGTATACTTTCCTACCTCAGGGCATTCACACTCCGTATTCCCACAATCCAGGATTCTCTTCCTCCAGATACCATCAATGCTCATTTTTTTTCTTGTTAAATCTTTCCTTCTAGAGTAACTTCTATAAAGTCTTGCCAGGACAATCTACATAAAACAAAGCATACTTTCCTCTTCTACTTCTTTTTATTCATTCCATCCTTATCTATTTTTATTCATGGGACTTTAATCCCTCTTTCTTCTTCTTCTTCGTTTTTTTCTATTTTCTCCTCCTTCTAGAACACAAACAAGATAAAGGAAATATTTTTGTTTTGTTTACTGCTAGTTCTCCAACTTCTGGAAATATTCCTGGCACATACTTTACACTTGCTAAATGATAAATTTCACCCAAATCACAGAACTGGTACTAGGTAGAATGGAAATTTGAACTCTAACTTCACAAATTTAACTTTACAAATTTAACTGCTAACTCATACTGTTTGTTGATAGTAAATAATACTTTAATAAGACACAGAGCTAGTAAAAGATTGTAATGATCTCTGACCAAAAAAAAAAGGATCTCATACAGTGATTGGGGAAAAAAGTTATCTTTTCATAAACAAAAATGAAGACTTCATACAAACAGATTATAAGAATGTATTCTTTTTTACTACTAGAAGCAGCTAACAATTTGTACAATGGAACATCTTGTATAGAAAAGTTTTCGGTCTAGAGACATTCAAAGGTTAACACTCTAGATTCCATTGTTTTGGATTCCATTGTTTTGGACAGATAAAAAAGAATGGCTGTAAACTTTTCCCAAAAGATATTTGCATTTATTCCCAGTTTAAGAGAGCAAATTTATTCATTCATTCAATTAAACTCGACAGAATAATACCTATCAACCTATACTAGCTAGGCACTGTTCTAAGGTGCTAGAGATAAAGGAGTTAACAAAACAGTCTTATATTCTTGAAGGGGGAAACAAACACTAAAATAATTGAGGAAAGTAGTAATAACATTACATAATGATTTAGATAATAAATGAACTTGGCAACTGTTAAATAATTCAGAGTAGACTTCTGTCGTGGATATAAAATTGTCAAATTCTGGAGCCAAATGAGCTAGGTTTAAAGGTTCCCCTGGCAAATAACTTAAGTTGCAATTTTATAAATTGAGAATAACAGAACTCATTTTAAATGGCTGATGTGAAGACTAAAACAAAATATTCATGAAAACACATCACAATGCAGAATATGTAATACTTAATCCAATTATGATGATGATGATGATATGCAAGGCAATCTAATTCTCCCATTGTATGGAGACTAAGTTAAATCCACGTGAAAATCTTGTGACTGTATATTTAATGGTGATATTTCTTTTTCTTATAATATTGTGTTTATTTATTATTATTATTTTTGGTACCGGGGATCGCACTCAGGTCCTTGTGCTTGAAAGGCAGGCGATGGAACCACTGAGGTAAATCTCCAGCCTATTTCTTTTTTTTTCTTGCTTTTTGAAAGCTAACAAGAACCATTCATTCATTCATTCAAAAATATTTTCTGAGAACTTAATGCATGCTAAGTATTTTCCTTGGTGCTGAGAAGACATCAGTTGACAAGACAAACGGTTTCTGCTTTGGTAAAAAGTTGTCGTGTTAGCACAAGTACAGGATACTGTGAGAGCGAACCCTTCAACAACAAACAGTGACATTAACGAAGCAGTATTTACCAAACGTTATTATGAATGGTCCCTCCCAGGGTGTTGTGCACTTACAGAAATCTCCACGAATGAACCTAGCAAAGCTTAAGAACAAGCTAGGACAAATTCCAGGAGCTGTTGGTGTTCTTTCATTCTATTTCCAAATTATACATCTCTATAGTCTAAGTGTCTTGAGGGCAGGAAACCCCAGAGCCTTCAGCGCTTCTCGGCCTTTTGGCTAAGAGCAAGTTTAAAAATGAACTCTAATTGAATAAGTAAGATCTTCACTGCTTCTACCCTAGCCCAGGATACCATCACCTCTTTCCCGCGCTAATGAAATAACTTTTAACTGGCACCTCAGCTTCTTCTTTTAAAGCACCACAGGTAGTCTAATCTTCAAATACCTCTCAGAGTCATCTTTTCCCAAACGTCTATTAGATGAGCTCACCATGTTGCTTAAGGACTTCAAAAGCACCTCCACCTCAACTCCGTGACTCACCAGCCTCTGTCCCTCACTTGGCTTTTGCCAAATCGAGTCTGAGGTGGCCTGAAATCCCTTCCGGGACTTCTGCAAAAAAAACGGTGCCTTCTCCTAACCTTCCAAAGTTAGGCAGCCTCCTTAGACAATCGTTATCCCATTATACTGTCTTCATTTGTTACTTGACCATTTACCATCATGTGAAACTATATTTCATTAACTGTTGATTTATCGTCTGCCACGTTCCCATTAAAATCTATAAATCCCGTGAGAAAACTCTTCCTCGTTTTCCCTAGAGTTAAAATACTACAGAACTGCTAAATGAACGAATGCCCTTGCCCGGTTTCTTGTTTTCCTTAAATTGCTGAGCACAACACTTAAGAGTAGTGATCCTAGCACGGCCCGGCCCCCATGCAGCGCCCAGAAGGTTTCCCGCCACTTCCGCCCCGCTTCCGCCCGCCGCTCTCGCGGTTCCGGCCGGCTTCCACCAGGGGGCACAATTTGCGGGCCCGGAACTCCTGTTTGGCCTCCCTTCCCGCACGGTGGCCACTCACCTGATCCTTTCCCTTGTTCCACCAGGGGGCGCGCCTCATAAAACTGGGCCTGGGCCTCCGCCGGCGCCGCCAACGTTCTCAACGCGGCCAGCACGGTCTCCGGAGATAAGTCAACCAGCCCCGCCCACACGGACTCTGTGTAGAAGTCCACTGTGTGTGCGTTGGAAATGGACAGGGCTTCCCTTAAGAACCGCAGCAGACCCTGCAACTTGGCACGCAGCGTGGGCAGGTCCTGGGTCACCGGGAGAGGGTAAAAAGCCGCCATGACGCTCACCCTCCGGGCTGTAGGTGGCGCAAACGTGGCGGGGCGGCGGCAGCTCAGTCGGAGGTACAACAGGCGCAAAAAGTAGAGCTCCGAGCCGAACTCTGGGTGCGCGATCGATTGCTTCAGCCTGGTGACGTATTTTGGGGTCGTCAATCTGCGCAGTTGGGGCGCGATGGCACCGGTGAGCCCGGCGGGGAGTTGGCGGAGTAAAGGTTTGGAGACGCGAGGCGAGGGTGTTCGTCAGGTCGGATTTAAGAATAAGAATGTGAAACGGAGGACTTGGAGGCCTAACCATCCACAGGCCTTCGTGGGAAGCGTTCGCGAGGGTAAGAGGACCATCATTTTAAATTATCAGGCCAAAGAAGCCCTAGGACGCGTGACCTGCCTAAGCTGTAAGGCTCTAGGCTCTAGGTCCGGCCGCGCTTGGGGCAGAAGAAGCTGTTACCAAGTCCTCGGAAGCCGTGGACTTTTTAGAGCTCCGGTTGGAAAGATGGGCAAGTGTTGTTCCCTTCGGACTTTAAACGCTTTGCCCACCGTAGCCCCCTTCTCGTTACTTTTCCTCCTTTATAACCGTGAACAGCGTGTGCGGGTACATTTGTGTGTGTCTTATTCATGTTCACGCGCACCTGTATTTATACGGTGACGTAAAAAGTCCCAAAGCCTGGTAATTAGAGATTCTCAGCAGAATTTAAGTTTCGTTTTCCATTCTTTACTTCCCTTTAGTATTTTGTTCTAAGGTTGTTTCAGGTCCCATTTCGAATATATGACTAAAAAGAGTTCAGTCTAGTGATAGTTGCCAGCTGTTCACAAAGTCTTACAGTAATTGAAGTATTTTCATAAATAAGTTTTGTAGTAAATTTCTCTGAGATAAGATATTGATAGTGTTTTTTCTATCAAGTATTTTTTGCAGACCCAAATTATGTTTTACATGATATAAGGAATTTGTTTTCATTTGAGACTCCAGTACAATCTTAATTGGTTAATTTTTATTTTTTGAGATTTTTACCTGGATGTGCATTGACTAAGTTTGTAAAGGACCAACTTGCTATTCAGTCTGTCATTTGAATTTGTTGCCTGATCCAATATTTAAAAGCAAAATAAAATACTTCTAACATTTGAATTGAGTCTGTGAAAAGTTTTATTTTAAGTTAGCTTTATATGTTTAATGTATTTATATTCTGTTACACTAATTTTGACTCATCCTTCAATGTAGGACAAGGCTTTGCATTTCGGAGAAAATTGAAGATTCAGCAGAATTACAAGAAATTGCTATGGAAGGAAAAGAAGGCTGGAACAGCACAGGAATCCCAATTCACAGATCAGTACCCAGATCACTTGAAACATCTCTATTTAGCTGAAGAGGAAAGACTCAGGAAGCAGCAACAAAAAAAAAAACGGCCTTTGGCAGAAGAAAAAGTCAACCCCCTTTTGCCTGAAGAGCAGTGTAGAGTTGACCATGCTTTGTCTGAAGACCAGTCACATCAGCCTCAGCTAGAAGAGCAACGTAGCAAGACAGTAAAGTATGTGCTTTCTTCTGTGGTCTACTTCAAATATGTAGTGTTTTATCAAAGACATTATAGCACAATTTGTGTAGGGATTGGAATTTTCCTTATTTAACACATTTTAGAAGTTCCAATATATTTAAGTGTGCACATTTTTATGGGATCCTTTTAAATTATGGGATCCACTAAATTAAGTCAGTTTAATATAACTGAAGAAATAATATAAGGAGAGTTAAAATCTGAATTTTAGACTTGTCTGAAGTACATATAAGTTGGAGTGTTGCTAACTTCTAACATTAATATTTTCTAAAAATAATTTTTGAGAAGTTTTAATAGAGTATGTCAACAGGTTGAACTGTAGATCCAGACATGTTGGTGTCCCAATGTTTTAAAATAAGAAGGATAAGTATGTAATTGAGAGCCACGGTACTCCACAGCTCCTGAAAGGATCATTCACTCAGGTAAATGGTTCCTGAAATATATCATGACATTTTGATGAATGAGTTAATTCATATCAATAATTTAAAAAGATGAGTAATACATGATAAGTGCTTCTGAGTGTTACTATTAATCCTCACATCACAGAATAGGATTTTCTGCAGAGGATAAGAAATGGATTGGAGTTTAAAAGTAACAAAACATTGCACAGCTCCATATATCCAGCTTACAAAACCAAACAACTTAGTTTTATAAGTGCTAACGTACAAAAATATTTCTGTGCACATATCAAATAAAAACGTGACTTGCAGAGAATTAGTTGGGACCATAATTTTCAACTTCACTGAAATTTTGCTTTTTAAAGTTGTGAGTTATTTGTGCTCAAAATAACAGGAAATAGAACCACAGAAAAACGTATAGTTTGGGATAAAGGCAGAGACAATAAAAGTTCATTATTTTTAATAGTCTTATTTAATAGTATATACTGCTCAGGGAAAAGATAAACTTGAGAAATGTGCATTTGAGTCATTCTCAGTGATTGAAAGGAGATGGGTTAAGTCAGAAGACGGAAAATAAATATATTTTTACAAAATTTTTATTTTGAGATGAAAATGGAAAAATTGTCATTGAAGAAGTGAAATTGGGGGAATGTAGTGACATCTAACTCAGCATAGGAAAGATGTGAGAGTAGGGATTGTTCAGCTGTTAAATATAAGTTGAAAAAAAACATGAGAGTAGATAGGCAGTCATTAGTGACTTTGGAGAGATTTTTAATGGTTAACTCAGCTTGAAGGGAAAGTGACAATTTTGTACTATTCTTTCTGGAAACGTGACTATGAAAAATTAAAGAACAAGATTAACAGTTAAAAAAAGGATATAGAATCTGGTAATGCTTTGTTTAATGAGGGAGGGAGCTATGGAATATGTTACATTGTAGTTATGACCTGAGGATAGTGAAACCTTGAGAGACAAGGAAAGGAGCATTATTAGTTCAGGTATCTTGAGGAAATAAGTGAAACCCTAAGTGATTCTGCCTTAGCAGAAGGAAGACATAAA
The DNA here is from genome assembly GCF_012274545.1 of Fukomys damarensis. NCBI lineage: Eukaryota > Metazoa > Chordata > Mammalia > Rodentia > Bathyergidae > Fukomys > Fukomys damarensis. Next base: position 45,368,053 of record NW_022900927.1, on the reverse strand, counting down.
GAGATGAACACTTTTAAGAAAGAGTCCTTCTGAATGAAGATTAGGTCCAACACATGGAAGTGATTCATGGCTCATGACTAACTAGATGAAATAGAACAGAGAAAGGTGTTCAAAGAACTCAAAGTTTATACCCACAGCTTCCGTAATATCTTTCAGTTTAATATTTTTAAAATTCTTTAACATTTTAGGACCTTTCAAAGCCTGTTATATTTTCCCTGATTAAATATTCCTTCAGAATCTCCATTTACCATACATTTAGTTGATCTGTAATCCTAAAAAATTCAACTGTTTTTAATACTTTATGTGAACATTTCACTAATAAAGATTATAGTTTCCTCGTCTCCTTCCCTTAATTTGCATTAGTGAGATTTTACAGTACTATATTTGACCCCACAATGCTTCAGAATTTTGACTCATTTCTAACATTTGTGATTTATTTTTCTTAATGTATCTTAATAAAGTTCCACGAGTGTTCCAAAGAAAAAGAAAACATCCAATCAGAAAGCACAAGAAGAATATGAGCAGATACAAGCTAAGCGTGCTGCTAAGAAACAAGTAGGTTCTACTTTTAAAATATTTGGGTGCATTTTACTTTTTTATCTTGAATGTATATACAAAATGTGCTCCTTGGTGTTGGGTGATAGTGGTCTCTTGAATGAATGATAACTAAGCAGAGTTGGAGATTTGTATCATTCTAGTTTCTTAATTTTTATCTCATCTCTGTTACCCATAGGTCAAGAATAGGATTTAAAAGCTATTACTCATTAGTAGTAGAATTACTTTGAAGCAAGTAAAAGCCAGAGGGGGAGATGTTAGAATAAAATATTAAAGAGTTGGTCTTGCCAACAAAAAACCAACTAGTTTAACTTAGTAGAAAGGTGCCACTGTATTACTGAGAACAGAGTTAACACATTTTCCAAACAAATAAAACAAAATTTTCATCTTGTAGAACCTGTGGATAGTTCTTTATATTAACATTTCATTTACCTATCACTTATCAATCACAAACTCCCCCTATAGTTTTCTTTATGTTTATACTTTAGAATATGTGTACTTGAGAAAACTAGAGTTTACCATAACATCTAAAATTAAGATTGTTCTTAGTCCGATGGCAGACTAAGATGAAACAAACATTTCTCCATGAAAATGCTAGTCTTTGTTTCATAGCTTTTTACATCATAACTTTCTTTAAATATCTTTTATATTGTCCATCAGTGTATCAAATGAAGGGCCATAGGGACCATTATTCTATTAACATTTAGTAGCCTTTTAAAGTTTCTGTTAAAGAGTAGTAGGACTTTGTAATCATGAAAATTAAGTTTCTTAAAACTTGCAGCTTTTAAATATCAACATAAAAGCCAACACCATTTCACATGAGAAATCAAAACTTAAAGAGTGTTAATACAGACCCAAAATTTATGTAAAAATATTTTTAAAAAATTATTTTATTTAGAGAAATTTCATAAGAATAAACTGCTTTGTATATGTGAATTTACAAATAAGTTTTTGATCTTTATAAGTTTATTAAGATAAATGAAATACTGCACCATAAGAATATAATTTTAAGTAATAGAGAATATCACGATGGGGACTTAAAAATTGTGGATATGAGACCTAGCCATACCATTTATTGATGATCTTGAGCAAATTCCTTTCAATACCACTGAGCTCAGCACCTCCTCTGTAAGGTGACCATAATCAACTAGCATGAAAAGGTTTTAAAGAATACAATATGTTGTGATTTTACATATGGTTCAAGTAACGACTTTTTTTTTTTGGTATGGGGATTGAACTCAGGAACTTGTGCCTTGTGGGGCAGGATGCAGAATCACTAAGCTAAATCCCTGGCCCCCAAGTGAAAACATTTTAAAATTATAAAGTAAATAGTTTATATTTGTTTAGTGTTGTTTGGGGGCTACATTTGTTGCACAAGGAATCAAGAACAGCATCTTTTACATTACATAAGAACTTTTTTGACTTTTTAGTTTAGTAAGAATAATGTAATACATTATGCATAATGGCTTTTCCATACTATTTATACCTTTGAATTCTATTTGTACTCAAAGCTGAATATCTTAGATCAAATGATTATGATATATTTTGAATGGTCAAAATCCATAGCATCTAACAGAAAATTTTGCACATATATAGTAAATAGTCAATAAATGTTTTTAGTGTAGACTAGTTAACCTCTAAAAATCCTCCCAAAGTCTTAGTGGATTTAATTAAACAATGAAATTATTATATAAGTAAATGCATTCTGTCTTCTTTGATCTAATGTTATTTGCATATAAATGCATAAAATTATATAATTTATATTCATTGTTATAGAAAGTATAGTTATGGTCTGAGGTAAATGGAACATTGCTTCAGATTTGGGAAATGACTCATATTTTGTAAAAAGACCTTAGAAAGTTTGAAGGTGATAGTTGTGCAAAACAATTTCTGAAATGAATCTGATTGATTTACATATATTAATTTCAGGAATTTGAGAAGAGAAAACAAGAGAGAGAAGAAGCTCAAAGGCTCTACAAAAAGAAAAAAATGGAAGTGTTCAAAATATTGAGCAAAAGGACTAAAAAGGGCCAACCAAACTTGAATTTACAAATGGAGTATCTTCTTAAAAAAATACAAGAAAAAAGCTGAATCAGACATTTTGTCCTTTAGGGTAAAAATACTCACCGAATGTCTATTGGATTCTTATGTATAGGAAATTCATAGTCCCTGAAAATGAACCAAATTTGGCAACATAACATAAACTGCTAAGATGTGCAAATACAATTTTTTCTTGTAAAAGAAAAATTTTAATATGTATAGTTGATGTAATATGGCTGGTTTTACATTTATTTGCCTCGAGGGAGATTGGGTTGAACTTAAAAATCTATTTGGGAGAGAGGCTCAGGCATACTTTTGTAATGTATAAAATTTATATGAAATAAAATTCATTTAAAATAAGAGGGTGGAGTTTTCAATGATTATGAGTAATTTATGTAAATAGGCTTGGGAATACCTGGGCTATTGACTACTAGTATTTACATATATATTTAAAAAAATTTTTTTAGATGGAATCTCATGTTGCCCATGCTGGCTTGTATCACTTTGAGCTTTAAGGATTCTGCCTTTTCAAGTAGCTGTGTCTGCCTAAAGGCACGTGCTACCACATCTAGCCTCAGTGTACAGCTCTTGATTGAGATTCTCATACTGTAAATATAGAAATAGGCTTTACTGACGTAGGTTAAGAGAAGGATAGACACAGCAAAGTCTATGGAGAATGTAACAAGTAGAAGTTTTAGCTTCATGAATCCAGTACATCAAGAAATAAAAAACAAAGCGTGGTATACATACTTAAAGGCTTTGGAGTAGCCAGAAGCTAGTTTCAGGCTTCAGACTTAAATGTGTACACGGGGAGCTTTGATCTTGGGAGTTTATGGATGCTCATATTGGATCCTTATCTGTAAGTGTTCAGTAGGCTTTTAATTGCTGCAGTTTGGGCAAAAGGCTTGTAGCCTTAAAGCACATGAAGTTTTGATCTGAAATTTGGAGTAGCTTTGTCTACAGGAAAATAGTTACTTCTACAAAAGCAGAGTGCAGTACTGAGCTTTAAGGAGCAGTGTGCAGACTTCAACAAGGTTATGGGGCTAGCGTGGTCATGACGAGCAAAGGCACAAAATGTAGGTGTGTGTTAGAGCACACCCAAATGCTCTTCAGTGGCCTCGAGATGTCAAGGTGAGGCTTAGCAAGCTACACTGGCTTCGCTATGATCAAGAAAGGAACTGGCATGGGTGGGCAGCCTCAGCTGCAGGCTGCTGTGGAGTGACCTTGAGCTGTATTAAATATGCATGTATGAACAGCAGGGGCCTCAGATGCTGCTTAGACAAAACAGTTTCATTTGTGGCAAAGATTTAATGACAAAATATTTTTAGATAGTGCTAAATGTTAACAATTATATCAGTATTTGCTACTTTTAATGTTCAACACAGATGCCTTCTAGGCAATATGAAGTTCTAGAGAAGCTTAAGGTCTAAATTGTTCATGCCAGTCACTGAATTGCAGTGCTAAAGATAAAGTTTGGAATATAAAGAGATTTTGAATATTCTAATGGGAAAGTTCAGAATGAAATCAAAGATGATTGGTAGGATACCACTGCAAATCCTGTACTTCACAAAATGGTATCAGTCTCAAATACCACCATCTGTGGGAGAAGGTACAGTGCACAATACACGGTGATAACTTTCTGCTGACAAATGTCTTGCAGCTGAAATGTGCAGGTGATGTGAATAGCACTCTAGTCAAGCTAAAGTCAGCGCTGTCTTACAGATCTGTGTGTTTTTACAGTTTTTGCTTCATGTTATATTTGGCAATAGCAACTACTGGGTTCCAGGAGTACGAGGCAAGTGTAATTACCTTAGGTGCTTTATTGACCCTCGGGGCTTTTTAAAAATCAAGGCACATCATACACAATGTTGAATTCATTTGACTTTCGAGAAGCTCAGTCATACCCATTGTTAAGAAAGACACGTAGGCTTTAGCTGCTGAAGGAATCTACCAAGGAGTAGGAACACTTCTGACTGAAATAAACGGGAGAACTTTAATTTTGATGAACTCTTAACCTTATAATAAGGGATTTGATTCTGAGATGTGATTTTTTTTCTTTTTTTGGTATTTGGACATTAATTTAAAAAGTAATTTAATATATAGACTTTATTTTTCCCCAGGTGTTTGATAAGGGAAAAGATATTGAAATGGGGAACATCAATATTTTGCTGGCATTTTTTCTGGATTCTCTTTATTTAGATGATTCCTTTTGAGAATATGTAATTGAAACATTCATGGAGATAAGTCCTATGGCAGAAATGGGCACCTCATGGGCCTGGTAATCCTGAGTTTCACAAACAGGTTTATTGAGGTATAATTGATTAAACATAATTAAAATTTAGAATTTGGTGAGGTTTGAAACATACGAAATTGTGGCAGCAAGAATTGGTAAGTGACATGCACAGAGGTGCAGAATGGAAGTAAAATAAAAGGTTTATTTTCTTGACAAAAGGCCAATTGTGCTAAAGCAGTACCAGTGATTGAGCACCCCCACCAATGGGTTATAGCTCCTTTTATAGGGTTTCACAGCCATGACCTCATTCAGTGGTTACATTTCATCCTCTTAGTTCACATTACCAATATACAAACCACCCTCACAAGACAATTAACTTTAACCCAGATGTAGCAATTGTTTGTAGATAGAGAGTTTATCTTTAAGATTAATCTAGCTATCCTAGCTCACTAGAAAGGGTTCTTTTCATCTTGACACTTACAATTATGTGGTTTACAAAACTTCTATTAGCTCAGGATGAGGCCAGATATCCCATTCTATGGTTAATGCCTCGGGTGTCTGTTAATTTTGAACTAAACAAAGCAGACCTTTGTTGGAGAGAGCAGAAGTCCGTCTACATTTTCCTGACATTTTATAGGTTTTGGTTATTTATGAAAGTTCTCTCTATCACTGTCACCTCCAGAATTATCCTCCTGGCCCTTGGTAATCCACCCTCCCAGTGGTTCCCCAAACTGATGCCAAGAAAGATCTTTCTGAAACTCTAGTTTGCATTTTCAAAAATGTTATATAATAATCACACACTGTTCAATTTTTGTCTAGCTTTTTAGACACTACTTACTTGGAAATTTATTGATATTATTGCATTTATCAGTAGTTTGTTCCTTTTATTGCCTAGTGTTCTATTGTATGCATACACTGTTATGGCTTGTGTCTAGGTGTCTCCCCAAGCCTCATGTAGCCATAAGTGGGCTTTTCAGAGGTGGCTGGATCTAAGAGTGTGTGATGCTGGGATCAAGGGTGTGTGGTTACTAAATGAGTCTACTGATTAGTTTGGCTTAGTTCTGGGTAGCATTAAGGGTACCTTGTATATGAGCGTGACCTGAGGGCAGGTAGCTTGGATAAAATGTAAGGGGCAGAGGTCTCGTGTCACTTATTGCTTGCTTCTGCCTGCCTGCTCTGTGAAGCCCCTCTGCCATACCAACCTGCCTAACTTACCTAAAATAAATCTTTCCTCCTTTAATTTTGGATGCTGGGTATTTTGTCTCAGCAATGAAATAAATAACTAAAATATATAGCATGACTTGTTTGCCTACCTATTGATTAACATGAGGTTTGTTCCCAATTTTTTTCCTTTACAAATAAAGTTACTATAAACATTAGTGTGTTTGTTTCTAAGCTTTATATGAGCATATGCTTTGCTTTTTTAAAAAAAAATTTTTGTATATTCCTAGGAGTGTAATGATTGAATCACATGGTAGGAGAATAAGACTTTTTAGGGAATGCGACATCTGTGAAAAGGTTGGGCATTTGCTCTACTGAAATTGGGAAATGAGTATATGAAGTCAAGTAAGGAAGGTAATAATTATACCCATTGAAGGATCCTAATTATGTTGTCTGTATTATATCTATTTTCAGAGAAGATCTTTCAATCCCTAGTGGATACACACATGCTTTATTTTTTACCTTAAATCTCATCACTTTTTTCCAATATGCTCTTTAGAGTACCAGTAAAGCCATTAAAATGGAGTATGTCTTCAACAAACATTGATAACCTATAGTCCTACCACTTTTGCAACTTGTGCTGCTATCAGTTGTTCCCACTAACTTTTAATTGAGACTTACTCTGTGATGACATTATGAAATTGTTTACCAGAAAGGAATACATAAGAAAACCTTAGTTATAACAGTTCTCTTGTATGTTCTGGCCTCTCTTGATGCACTATTAAATCAGATAGTTTATTTCTACTTAGGTAGCTAAACATTCTATAGGCATGAAAATACTATTTAGAAATGACTTACTAAAGTTCAAATGAATCCTTGTAACACCCTCTGGTATCTCAATATCTGCTCAAAAACCTCAGACCCAATTAAGTCTTTACTAGAATATCTGTGGCCACTATAGTTCTTGCAGTAGTCTCGTATACCCATTTACAAACCCTACGCCAAAAGCCAATTCTTATGTTCAACAACCCAAGAATAAGCAACAGAACTGTAATTCCTAGATTCCTAATAGAGTCTCGTGAAGTTGTTTTGTCTTCCTTTGGCTGAAGTTCATATTTTATAGTGGTAGCTTTAGTTGTAGCTTTGTTTAATAAACATGTAAAGACAGTTGACATTTTTTTGCCATTTTTCCATGAAAACTAATGGCATACATGGATGGTTACACATGTATGGGTTTTATGGACTCTCCATTGTTCTTTCATTCTAAATTTAAGCATAAGGGTTTTATTTTTCCTTGAGTAAATGTCATATAACATATAAATGACTTGTGAAAGTTTCATCTAAATAGGTGTTGGGAAGACTTTCCATAACTTTTTTGTTTGTTTGTTTGTTTTTGTACCGGGGATCGAACTCGGGTCCTTGTGCTTGCGAGGACCATAACTTTTTTCAAGAGTAGGTGAAAAGAGGCACAAGGAATCTAGAAAAAAGTCATGATATTGTGAAGAACTGAAATTATTTGGGTTGTAATCTGTCTGCACATGGGTATTGGGTATTTTTTGACCTGTACAAAAGACAGTTCTCTCTTTCCAAAGCAATATCCTTAAAGACATAGGAAAGATTTTTAAGATTGACTGGTCATTGCAACCAATATGTGCCTATTCAAAAATAGTTCAGTGCTCTCACGAATTTTCTAAGGAAATTCCTGAACTTTTCCTTTGAAATGAAAACACAAAAGAAGTTTTCAGCTCTTCAAATTTTTCTTTTCAGTAGTGTACTAATTTGGCTATCCTTAACCATGTCAAAGTCTACTCTGCTGTGTTTGAGAAAAGAAAAATTCCGCATTGTGGATATTAACTCATCAGAGGTTGCTACTGCGTCTATTAGGATATTGCTTGATTTGGCAATGAAGGCCTACTTGTGACATCTGCAAGAGGTGGAAACAGCTGCCCAGCTGGATGAAACTTCTGTCAATACTGTTTGCTCTCACTGCCTCTATGATCTGTACATACTGAATGTATAGTCCTTGTTTTTTTGTAGGCAACAGTCAACATCTATCAGCAACTTTCCCATTTATGAAATTCTCTTACTAACATATATGTCACTCTACAACATTGTTCAAATCTTACTCCTCTAACTTGATTTCCTCTTTAAGATGAAGAAATACAGGACTATACCAATAACTCAGAAGTTTAGCATGCCTAAAGTCAGATCTTACAGATATGCTTTTAGTTATTTCTGGTTTAATATGTTTATACATATATTTTAATATTTAAAATGACAATGTCATCCCCTTTTATTGTATCAGCTGAAAATGCAGCCAGTAAAGCAACTCCATTATATTGTAGTCTATCTCTCCAGGTATTCAATTTAATAACTCCTATTGAAGCCTGTATTGTAGCAAAAGATAAAAGATGAAAGAGTAGATATACTTTAAGATTTGTTCCTGGGTTTGGAATATTATGAACATTGAAAGGATTTATTACTTCTTTATATTTTGACTACCAGTGGAAAAGATCAATGACTCGGGGGAAGCTATTAAAAACTCACAAGGTTTATTAAAATAGAAGTGCATGTGTAAACCAAAACCCAAGAGCAATGTCCTAGCAGTGTCACATGCTAAATGAGTAGCTTCACCATCAAACTATGAAATGCTCCTAAACTGATATCAATAGCCACCAAATCTTCAAAATGGTAATTGTCCCAGTTTAAGGTGGCTGTCAATGATTTACAGGGATAAACAAAGCCTTCTGAAAGAAAAAACTGGCCATTAAAGAGATCCATTTTCTATAAAGATAGATTTTTGGCAATGTGGGGATACTACCATAATAGTTTTAATAGACCTAGGTCAAATTATTTATGCTTGTTCACATTATGGAATGGAAAACATTTTTTTCATTAAGTAAATAATGGTGAATTGCAAGGATAACACAGGCAAATCTGTAAAAAGGACATGGTTCAGGTTCTTCTCAAGAATCACAAAGTAGGGCTTATATAGCTGTCCTCATCTTTAGGATATAAATACATATTGGTTACTGGCTAGAGAAATGCTATTATATTTTAACACTCCTACAGTTGTTAAAATGGTATTAAATATCATGTTCCCAGATGAACTCATTTCATGAGAGAAACTGTGAGACCTTTCCATTAACTAAAACTCGTCTTGTTTGGTATGACCCCAGTTATAAGGAAGAGTAGAGTAAGTGAGAAACTAAAGACGACACTGTTCAAACTTTTACGAAGTTTGGCCTGGTCTAAATTTTGCTCCTCATGTGCAAAGTTCAGACATTAATTAGGTGCTGTAATCCTAAAGTTGGTGGCACAGAAACATCCCAACCAGCCCAGTGTTTACTAACTCATGACCCGCCATATAATATCTAGCTGACATTGAGAAATGTTGCTTTTGTGATATGAAACAGTCATTGTTCATAATCTTGTGCTTTAGCAGACTTACCCTGTTTCTTCTTCCCCAAATTTATTTTATAAGAGCTCCAATATTTGATCTTTTATTAGTTATTATGACAACAGAAATAGAGAAATGATTTCTCTCAGAAATAGAACAACCTGCATGGATTGAATAAATTGAATTTGTTGGATTTATATTTGAGCAAGAGGCATATAATTATCTGTTCACAGTGGAAACAGAGCCTTCCTTAGAAAAAAATGTCTTAGAAATATACCTTGAATTAATTACTATAATTACTTTTCATGCTTTTATTTTATTTTTATTTATTTATTTTTGTTTGTTTATTTATTTATTTTTGAGACAGGGTCTCACTATGTAGTTGAGACTGACCTGGAACTCACTATGCAGCCCAGGATGGTCTGGAACTCACAGTGGTCCTCCTGTATATAATCCCAAATGCTGGGATTATAGTGTGAGCCACTTATGCTTTTAAATGTAGATTAAAATGTTACTTCATTTAAAAACATTAGCATTTTTGTAGGATTTGTATTTATGTTATTCTTAAGTTACCAACATTCTTAATAATGGTTTGGGCTTAGTAAAAAATGATAAAGTTTGCTAAATTCATCTTATATACTGACCTCAAAACTGCTTTTCCAGGCAAATTTATTTTTGGTAGGCTTTGTTAATAGAGCAATAATAACAAATTAATAAATAAGAAACAAAAAAATCTGTTTTACAGAAAAGGAGCTTACAATTTATAGCAACTCATGGCTATTCCTTTAAAACTGAGGTGTAACATTATGCTATATGAATAATCATGAATTATAATTCTGGACATTCATATATTCTTCAGGGGTGTATGCTCTATCACTAATGGAAAGGTTTATCCAAATTCTTTGATTTCATATGAATTTTTTTTTTTTACAATACTGGCCTAAGAAATGGACTATCCACAAAGTTGTGCCTACAATGTATAGAACTTTTGTGTGTATAGAATTTTCAGCAGTGATGGAATATGTATTATTCTAGAAATCAGATGCCACTAATTTTGTGTAAAAGTGTGAATTACGTTTTGCTCCTGATTGAAATAGTTTATCAGTTTGCAGTATTCTTCTGCCCAAATAATTACTGAAATTGAGAAATATGATTACTGATTTATGTAGAGCTTGAGAAGGACAATATTCTTGAATTATTAACATCAACATTTACAATTTTACTAAGGATGACATTCATATTTAGAGATGTGATTACAAAATTATTATTCATTTGCCACTTAAAAAAAAATCTTAAGTCTGAGAAGTAGCTTAAATGTTCTATCTTTGGATACACTGCTGATGACAAATTTGAGTCAGCTTCTGATGCTGTGAAACTAGGACACTTTGCTTCAGGATTAGACACTGATATAATTAATACTACATTTAGGCTTTCCTATAAATGATTCAATTAACTGTACTCATGCACACTTACTTCATTGTGAATTTATTTTAAATATAACATAATTTAGGAATGGAAAGATACTAAGTAAAAGACCACTTTGTTATTTATTCAAGGTCATGCAAAAATTTGCTTTCTGAGCTACAAACAGAAACTGTTTCCTAACAGTCATCCTAACCTGCTGCTTGCATATCTCTAGAAATTCCATCTCTGAAACTTCAATCGAGACAGATGTATTTAAGCCCTTGAAAATCTTCACCCACTCTGTAATTCTGCATTTCAGGCTGATTATTATTTAGAAGTCCTCAGTAGTGTTTTTTTTTTTTTTTGACAGTCCATGCTGGGATAGCATTTGACACTCTACTGGAACTTCCATGACATACAAACTCAGATAAATTAATGTTCCTATAAGGGAAAAGAAAAAAATAGGAGAAAAGGAAAAAAAAAAAGGGAAACAAAGTCTTTGCAAATAGGGGAGGAGGGAAGAGATGAAGGGAGGGCAGGGGTATGGGGAAAAAATGAGAATCAAGATAACATCATGTAAAGGTACAAGATCCCAATGATAAATGTAACTGTACTGTATACTTATAAAGTACCAATAAATTTAATGAAAAAAAATAATGTTCCTGCCTCAGCTGACTTGAATGAAATGACCAGTATGATTTTCTTCCTGAAATATAAAATAATTTCCTGGTTAGCAACTTTGGGAGCAGCCAAGATTTTTCAAATTTTTTTTGTTTATTTGATTTATTTATTAATGCCACTCATCTATGGGTACACATTTATCATTGTGTACTTGAGGTGTTGGAGTCCAAGAAAGAATGGGAGAAACACATAATATCACAGTAAATATTTATATGAAAATGAACCTTATTTATTTATTTATTTTTGGTACCAGGATTGAACTGAAATGAACCGCATTCCAACTGCTTAGTAGCTATGTGCCTTTGCAAGGTTATTTACCTTCTTTGTGTCCCAGCTGGCTATCTGTGAAATAAGCATGATAATGGTTCATAATTTATTTTCCAAAACCTTTGGCCAAGAGGGATTTCAGAATTAAGTATGCTTAGGATTTTAGAAAGTATTCAGTGAAGACATCTATTTGAATAACAATCATAGTAAGGTCTCAAGAAGCATATTAAAATAGTCAAATAGCTGTAGCAAAATAAATAAATATTCACCTAAGACAGCTCAAAAATATAAATAGCCTTATATCAATTCAAGTCAGATTTCTGCCTGGTTGAAAAAAAGCAAAATAAACTATTCAGAGTTTTTTGTCTTTCAAAATTGTGGGCAACAGATACACACCTGAAATAGTATATACATCCTACAGTAACTTAGATAAATAAATAAATTAGCTTATGCAAACTACTTAGATCAGTAACTGGCCCACAATAAGTGCTCATATATGTTAGCTATTATTATTGTATTCTGTACCTCATGGTAATTTTGAGATGTTTTACATAAATTTTTTACATGAGGTAACCACTAGATGAATTTGGCTGATTTGTTTACAAAATGTATGTTGTAAGGAAAAAATTAAATGTTAAAAATAATAGAGCATTCAAAAAAAGTATAATGTTATTAGCATAAAACATTTGCAATTACCTATACTTGAAATTATTTTCCACAATATTTTAAATCAAGTAATTATAGTTTATATAAAAATATAATATTTTTATAATGTTAAATTTAAAATCATGAAGGATTGTCTTTGTCAAAAGATAAATATTCATTCACTCAATCATGGCAGTTATAACCAAGGGACAATACAAAAATCTAGAATGCTGGACCTTTCAATATCTTAATTTACCTGCTCATGTTTCTTTATCTCTGAAAATTTTTCAGTTACTTTTATTTCATAAGAAATAAGATTATAATTACGGGGTACAAATTAAACTTCATCTTCTTCCACATTTAATTGTTTATCCTGTGCCTTTGAATGCTGGAAGTGTTTGAAATTCTCTACACAATTGAGGAAATTATTATTATTCCTTATGTCCCTTAATCATGTTTGGTAAATTAACATATGCAAAAACCAGGATTAATAAACTTCATACATAGACTAGTATTCTTTCATATTAAATTTCTCAAAATCTATGCAGATAATTTTCAAATTCAGCATCTAATGGATTCAAGTACCTTGTTTCACAATATGAATGATATTCATTATTTATTTGTTATGGTTTGGGTCTAGATGTCCCCCCAAAGCCTCATATGGTCATAGGTGGCTTTTTCAGTGGTGGCTGAATGTAAAGTCTGTGAGGCTGGGATCAAGGGCTTATGGTTACTAAACTACTACACTGATTGGTTTGGCACCACCCTAATCCCCGTAATCTGGATAAGAAAAAAGGAACAGAAAGACACTTTTAAGGATCCCTGTTGCTCTTGCTACTGTGTGGGCACCATGAACTGCTTCTCCTCTGTGACACCCTTCTGCCATATTCCACTCTGCCTTGGAGCCAGCCAACTATGGAGTGAAACCTCTACAAACTGTGAGCCAAATAAACTCTTTCCCTTTTCATTTTGGGTGTTGGTCATTTTATCTCAGCAATGAGAGTAAAGTAACTAACACACTATTTCATGACAGTTTCTTTAGCACAGTGATCTATTTTGTAATTTAAAAAATAAAAATTTAAAAATTATCATTCTAGTGTACAATATAACTTCAAAAAACCTTGTAGGTAAAAAAAAAGCTGTCTTTCTCTTTTCTTGCTTTGCAGTTGCAAAGGAATAGACACAAAATATTTCTCACTTGTCTACTCACTACCAAATTTTTGCACAATATTATTTTTTTTTCTCCTTGAGTTTATTGGTACATTTTAGGTATACAGTACAGTTACATTCATCATTGGGATCTTGTACCTTTACATGACAGGTCTTGGTTCTCATTTTTTCCTCTTGTCCCTGCACTCCCTTCGCCCCCTCCTACCCTTCCTATTTACAAACACTTTATTTCCATTTTTTTCATTTTCTCCTATTTTTTTCTTTTCCCTTATTATCTTTCCCATACCCTTCCCACTTTCCCTACACCTTTAGTCCTTTTCTTACTATTTCACATTATCAATTATGTCATTAGGATCTTATGCACTATTATAGTTTATTCACACCAGAGAAACTATCTGGTATTTACCCATGTGTGACTTATTATTTCACTTAGGAGTATATCCTCAATATGTATCCATTTTCCTATGAATGAATCTAATTTCTCATTCTTAATGGCTGAGTAATATACCATTTTATAGAAGCACAATATTATTTCTGCTAATGTATAAGATGAGTAGCAGCATATTTTAAAAAGATAATTTCATATCATATTAAATATATTTATAAATATTATGGTCATGAATGAAAATGTACATTTAAAAGTTAGGGTTATAAATTATTAATGCATTAACACACATATCCCAATATATTATTTTTTATAGAAGTTGCTATATTATACGCATCTTTTAAAATCATATCCTTAAATATTTTTCTTATTTATAGTCAAGTAATACTTTATTATAACATTGAGCCATAGTCTTGTAAATAATGCCAACTTTGATGTTTGAGTTATAACTATCCTCCAATAAGACAATATAAGGAATTTTGTGTATATAAAAATGTAAACATTTTTGAATAAATTTTCCTTAATAAATTTTAGTTTTATACAAAGTATCTACAAATAAATATTTATAATTATTTATGCTAAACTATTTGGAGATTTATTTATCATATCACCTTTCACTGTAAATAAATATCAGGTGGATAGTGCAGATTTTCTATTTTTGAGCTTTTGAAAAGCTCTTGGGTAATCGAGGCAGTCAATTTTACTGGAAATGAAATATAGGAAAACATTGAATAAGTGTGAAAGAGAGTGAAAGGAAATATTTTTCCAAGTCCTTTTTAAAATTTTATTTTATTAATTTTATTGGTATAATTTAGAGATACATAATGATCACATTAATCATAAGGAATTTGTACCTGCACATGATATATCTTTATTCCTCTTTTTTCCCCATTCCCTCCTCCCTTCAATCCCACTTCCCCTCCTTGTTTGAAAAAGATTTGTTTCCATTTTTTCCTTATTTTCTCATTTTTTTCCCTTCCTTCCTTTTCCCCTCCCTCTCCACATTTTCTCTTTCCTTTTGAACAATTTATTCCTACTGAACAATATCTAATATATATTTTTCCTTATTTACACTTTAAATTTCTTACACCAGAGTGATAATGCAATATTTACACCTGTGTCTGCTTTGTTTTACATAAGACTATAGTCTCAAGGAGCATCCATTTAGCTATAAATGTCTCAAATTTATCCTTCTTTATGGCTGAGTAGAATTCCATTGAATAAAAAAACCACATCTTTTTTATCCATTTATTGGTTGGTGGGTATTTGGGTTGTTTCCAAGATTTAGCTATTACAAACTGTGCTGTTATAAACATGGGTGCACATACATTGCTGTGTTTGATGCTTTTAATTCTTTTGGGAACTACCAAGAATGGGGATAGCTGGGTAAAATGGGACCTCTAATCTTAGTTTTTTGAGGAATCTCCACATTGATTTCCATAGTGGTTGTACCAGTCTACACTTCCACCAACAATGCAGAAGTTTTTTTCCCCATACCTCCTCCAGCATTTGTTGTTGATTTCTTGATAAAGTCATTCTTTCTAGAGTGAGATGCAATCTCTACATTGTTTTAATTTGCATTTCTTGAAGGATCAGTGATGATAAATACAAAGTCAACACTCACAAAATCAATAGCATTCACATACACAAATAAACTCACTGAGGAAGAAATTAGGAGAAGAGTACCTTTCACAACAGCTTAAAAAAATGAAATACACAGGAATCAGTCTAAAAAAAGAAGTAAAAGATCTTTATATTGAAAATTTCAGTACTCTGAAAAAAGACTGAAGAGGATATTAGAAAATGGAAATATATCCCTTGCTCTTGGATAGGAAAAACCAATGGTGAATGGCCATACTTCCAAAATTTTTATACAGATTTAATGGAATCTCAATAAAAATACCATTAGCAAATCTCACTGAAATAGAGAAAACATTCCTAAAATTCATTTGGAATCAGAAGAGAAACTAGAATAGCAAAAACAGTTCTGGGAAACAAAGGTAAGACTGACTTGAAATTATACTACAGAGATACTGTAATAAAAACAGCATGGTACTGGCAAAAAAAACATACCTGAGGGTCAGTGGAACAGATTAGAGGATGTAGAAACAACTTTGGACATACTCAGCTACCTTACCTTTGACAAAGGGGCTAAACCCATTCACTGGTGGAAAGATAGCCTCTTTAATAAGAGGTCTGGAAAATCTGGCTTTCCATGTCTCTCACCATGTATGAAACTAAATCAAATGGATCAAAGATCTAAATATTAAAACAGAAACACAAATCTGCTGCAAGAGGGAATATGTAGAACTCTTTAGCACATAGGTGTAGGCAATGACCTTATGATCAAAACCCCAATCACATGGAATGTAATACAAAGAATCAACAACTGGGATCTCATCTTATTTAAAAGTGTTTGCACAGAAAAAGAGATCACCAACAGAGTGAAAGACAACAAATAGAGTGGGAATAATTAAAGCCAATTGTTTCTCAGACAAAGGACCAATATCTAGAACATATAAAGAATTGAAAACAAATCAGATGCCCCAAGTTTAAAGACTCAATCCAAAACTTAGCATCTGAAATGATTACACGCTTCTCAGATGAAGAAGTACAAATGGCAAATAAATATATGAAAAAAATGTCAAAATTTTTTGTAGGTTTACTACAAGATGAAAGTGCTTAATTAAATTATCAAAATTAAATTAAATTATAAAAAACTAGAACAATTTTTATCATTTTGAAGAAAGAATATTTCCATAATTAACTTGAAGCAATTACTATCCAATAAATTGTGGTGTACTTCTAGAAACTTTCAATTTTCTAGAGGGTTCCATTTTATCTAGATTTTCCAGAAATGAAATCTGCTTGCAGAACATTATTTTATGAGAAATGGAGAACACCATGGTAAGTAAAATAAGTCAAGAATAGGATTTCAAATCCTGCATGTTTAGAGTTGTATGTGGAAGCTAAAATACTTGATCTTAAAGAAGAAAAGAGCAGAATAGTTCTTACTATGTCCTAGTATGGGGAGAGGGGAGGTAGAATAGTGGGAGAACAGATAGTAAGCAACAAAATAGGAGGAATAAGTTCTAGTGTTCATTAGCACAGCAGAATAACTATAGATGACAACAAACTATCATATATTTAATGAAGAAATAGAAGTTCAGACATAAGTACATGCAAAATATACAAGGGCAGGGGAACACTAATCACCCTGATTTGATTCATTATATGTTATATACATGTACAGAATTATCACACTGTACATCATAAATATGTACAATTATTAAGTCAATTAAAAACAAAGAATAAAATTAGGGAAAAAACAGCATAAAGATAATTAAATTTGTCAAATACAGGTATTAAGTTCACATTGTTGAGAAAGCACTAACCGAAGTACAATGTAAAGTCAAGAGAGAAAAAAAATAGCATGATTATTTTTCCAAATTTATAATGCACATAGGGAAGTTTTACCATATGTATTGTAATTGAAGTTTTTCTCACACTGATTTAATATGTTTTCTCTGTAATGATGTCTACAAATACCTCTAAAGTCAATGTAGGTTTTGTATTGTAAAATAATGATTTAAAAAAATAAAGGAATATTGTTTTTTAGTTTTAAATGTTAAGTATTAGGCCTCAACATGACCTTTTTAAGTGCCTTAAGTCTTAAAAAATGCACAGCACAACCAAATCGGGGAACATAAGAATGTGGCTTTGATGAGCAAAAGTTATTGAAAAATTGGAGCCTTGAACTAGATATTTCTTGTATCTCCTCTTTTTCCCCTTTCTATGTACATAAAGAACCATTAATAATGCAAAGATTAATTTCTGAATAGCAGAAAAATTCAGCAATTCTGCTGACATTTAAAAAGGAATCTCTGTTTTGGAACACATGACATTTGTTCATTTTTTCTAGTACTTATGTCCTCTTTGTACCAGAGCTGGACAATTGGGAAAGCCTGCCTGCCTAAAGAACCCTTTATGGGGTTCAGAAGAGAAGAGAAAGTAATCTCCCACCTAGCATCTATTCTTGTTTTATAGTTTAAGAAATTTATACTGTATTATAAAAGTTCAAGATTCTAAAGTCTGTTTTGTTCTAGGAATTGAAAAAAGTTTAACATAAGATTGTGTTAAGTAGTATGAGAGTTGAATTTGTTTAATCCCACAATGCAGATTATTCTTTGCAAAGAAATATACTTTCCATTTTGGCCCATTTTGGGTTTAAAGTAAGTGAGTCAAAGAGATGGCATTGAATCAAGAAAGATAGGATGGATAAGTTCAGGGTTTGATCAACTTGTGTGTAGTTTATTTGGATGTTATTCAGATTTGCTCACAGAGCTCTCACAGATATCTTTTTATATTTTAGTTAGAATAAATTATTATGAAATGATACCTCCTACATTTCCTCAAAAAACAAACAAAAAAAAGATTAAGATCTATAAATTTTACTTGGAATTGCAAATAACAAAAAAACACTTACTATATATTAGGTAAAAGAAACACACTCTATATTAACACTAAGCTCACTATATTCTAATAAATATGGCTACAAACAGACAGGAGACCAATGCTTATACTTTACTCTCACAATTTATAGTTAGTTAATATAAATTCATAAATTATAGTTAATATTAAATATAGTATTTATTAATATTATGTATAAATATAGTTTATATTAATTATAGTAATATTGACTGTAAATATAGTTAATATTAAATATGTAGGTAGTACTGTGATGGTAAGGAGAACCATGAACATATTTCAACTTGACACTTATTCAGGGAATGGTAGAGACACCTCTGATTATGCTCTGATAGGGAAAATTGCAGATATGTGGCCCTATTCATCTCATGTGACGTAATCTAACTTTCTCTTGGTGGTACTAGTCAAAATAAAAAATTCAACAAATCTATACATTACCTGCATTGTGGTGAAGTTTATTATTCTCAGGCCATATAGATTGAGCTCTAGTATAACACAGTTTTGGTTTCTAAAATAAGATGAGAACATATAATTTGCATTCTCTGAAGTCACAGCATGAGGCTGCTTAAACTGCAGCTGGATGTTTATAGCCACTTTCCTCCTAATTTTCTTTGTAGGACTTTAACTGGATTGCTACATATTAAAATTCACATCTTTTATGCTGATGCTGTATTAATGCATCTTCTCAAGCTGAGCAGTCAATGCAAAAATGGAAATAATATGGACATATAAATAGCTCTGCTATACTTATTTTGTTTGTTTTGCTGTAAATTTTAAAAATGAGCCTCTTATTATGACACAGGATCCACTTCATGACCTTGTTTTTCATATTATTTCAACTTATTTTCCTGCTGGTCTGGTATATAAAATCTATATAATACTGTTTTTTTTTTTTAATTTAGTAAGTGATGCCAATATAGGCAAGGTCAATGTTGTAGGAAAAAGGAGATATTTTAAATGCATATTTAGGACATGAAACGCCTACAGCTTGATATTTAATTACTTGAAAGTGGGAATGCACCAGAAAGTGAGAATTTTGGATGACTCTTAGGCTTGTGTCTAGATGTCCCCCCTCCAAGCCTCACACAGTCATGATGGGGCTTTTTTGGAAGTGGTGGGATCTAGGACCTGCGATGCTGGGATTAAGGGTGTGTGATACTAAATTAGACCACTGATTGGGCTGGCACCATGCTAAACCAAGTAGCCTAGATAGAATATAAAGGGAGCAGAAAGAAGCTGCTATTGTCACTTGCTTGTTTTTGTAGTCTTCTGCCTGCAATGACTTGTTTCTCCTCTGCCATGGCACCCTGCTTTGGAGGTAGCCAACGACGGACGTCTATGAAACCTTTCCTGCTTTAACTCTGGGTATCAAGTATTTTATCTCAGTGAAGAGAAAATTATCTGACCCTGTGTTGACCAAGCATGATCTGACTGACACTTCTCAGAGCCCACTCTCATCCCCTACTTTTTCCTCTAGTTGTATAGCCAGGATCAAATTGAAGAAGGCTCCTAAGGGTGAGGTACACTGTATGACCCATGACAAGTTCCACTATTTTCCCAAAGAACTTCTGAAGTTTTCTAACTCTTATGAGCAGAGACCTGATGAGCAAGTATAGGAATGGGTTTTATGCTGTGGGATCATTGTTGCAAAAATATACACCCGAATCAGGCTGCTTGTTAATATGAACCAGTTAGGCAGGGATTCTGAATTTGATGATGCAGCTTGTGGAGTAAAGAAATATGTTATTAGTTTCTTTGGCTAGCTGACAAAAGTATGTATCAAAAGGTGGCTCACTGTAAATAAGTCAGAGATGCCTGATAGTCTATTGTTTACTTTTTTTTTTTTTTTTTGGTACCGGGGATTGAACTCGGGTCCTTGAGCTTACAAGGCAGGCCACTGAACTGCTGAGCTAAATCCCCAGCCCTACTGTTTACTGTTGATGAGAGAATTCAGAGGCTTGGGGAAATGGGAATACTGAAGAGGTTTGTCATGTCAATCCTAATCTGCCACACTGGGATGATCCAGACAATGTACCCTTCACGTCCCCTTGAGAAAGATTCCTAAGGGGAGCACAGGCGTCCCTGAAGAGCCCTGTCAGTGCTCTTCCTGTATGTCAGAACTTATAGTGGTAACTGCAGCTAATCAGTTGGGAAACTGAAAGGTACTGGGCTTGATTGGATCTTGGAGTGGTAGAGGTCAAAGGACAGCACTTAATCACTAAAGGCAACTTTCTGTAATGGACAGCAGAAGCAGAACAATGATCAGAATGTTGTGACATATGTAGATCTATGGCATTTGCTGATCAGCCATGGTGTTCCCAAAAGTGAAACAGATGGGAAGCTTTCAAAATATACTACATTTATATAATTGAAAATTCAAGGGCAAATGAACAGAAACCTTTGTGAAATCATGGTAGGAGGGAATAGTGGCTCCTCAACCAATTCCCTGATTTGAGTCAGTTTACAGACCCAAAACCCTTGGAATGAACCTGGGGTTGGGAAGGATTCTGATGAACACAATGTACTCAATCTTTCTACCATCCTTCCCCTGAGGGGCCCAAGACTTTTTCCCTGAGTGACTTTATTGGGGGAAGGGAAACGATCAGACATTTTGGGGACTACAGCACACTGGTTCTGAACTAACATTGATCCCGGGGGATTCAAAAGGTCATTGTCGCCATCTAGTAACAATAGGGGACTATGAAGGACCGGTGACCAATGGAGTTTTAGCAAAGGTCTGACTCACAGTGGGTCTAGCAGGTCCTCGAATCCATCCTGTAGTCATTTCTCCTGTTCCAGAGTACATAATTGGGGTAGATATACATATACTTGGCAGAACCCTCACATTAGTTCCTTAACCTGCAGAGTCAGGGCTCTTATGGTTGGAAAGGCCAAATGGAAGCCATTAGCATTGGCTATTCCTGGTAAAACAGTAAGCCAAAAACAGTACCATATTCCTGGAGGGATTGCAGAGCGTAGTGCCACCATCAAGGACTTGAAAGGTGCAAGGGTAGTGGGCCCCCTCACATCCCCATCTTATTCTCCCATTTGGGTAGAAGACAGATGAGTCTTGGAAAAAGGTGGTGGATTACCATAAACTGAATCAAGTGTTGACTTTGATTGCAGCTGCTGTGCCAGATATGGTTTCCTTGCTTGAGCAGATTAACACGTCCTGGTACTCGGTATGCAGCTATTGATTTGGCAAATGCCTTCTTCTCCATATCTATCCATAAGGCCCATCAAAAACAATTTGCTTTCAGCTGCTGAGGCCAGCAATACACCTTCACTGTCCTCAGGGTTATATTAACTCTCCAGCCCTGTGTCATAACTTAGTTCATAGGGCTCTTGATTGCCTTTCTCTTCCATAAGGCACCACACTGGTCCATTGCATTAGTGATGTTATGCTGATTGGGCCAAGTGAGCAGGAAGTAGCAACTTCTCTGGATTTTTTTGTGAAGTATTTGAAAGCCAGAGGATGAGAAATAAATCCAACTAAAATTCAAGTTCCTTCTTCAGTGAAATTTCTAGGAGTCCAATGGTATGGGGCACACAGAGCTATCCCTTCTAAGGTTAAGAAAAATAAGTTTTTGCATCTAGATCCCCCTACAACTAAAAAGTAGGCACAGTGCCTAATAAGCCTCTTTGGACTTGGGGGCAGCACATTTCACACTTAGATGTTTTAATCCAGCCCATTAACTAAGTGACTTAGAAAGTTGTTAGTTTTGAATGAGGCCCAGAACAAGAAAAGGCTCTAGGACAGGTCCAGGCTGCTGTGAAGTCTGCTCTTCCTCTAGGACCATATCATCTAGCAGATTCAATGGTACTTGAAATGTCAGTACAAATACAGATGCTATTTGGAGACTGCGGCAGGCCCCCATAGGTGAATCACAGCAGAGGCCTTTAGGATTTTGGAACAAGGCTCTGTCATCATCTGTAGACAATTACTCTCCCTTTGAAAAATAGCTCTTGGTGTGCTCTTGATCCTTAGTGGAAACTGAACACTTGATCATAGGATACCAGGTTACCATGCAACCTGAGTTGCCTATCTCGAGATGGGTATTATCTGATCCACTAAGTCCTAAGTCACAGCAACAGTCTATCATGAAATAAAAATGGTATATGTATATGATCAAACCAGAGCAGGTCCAGAAGGTACAAGTAAGTTATCTGAAGAAGTTGCTCAGATATCCATGACTCCTACTCCTGCTATATTGCTGTTTGTTTCCCAGAATGCACCTGTGGCTTCATGGGGTGTACCATAAAATCAGCTGTCAGAGGAAGATAGGGCCAGCTTTATGGATGGCTCTGCATGTTATGCAGTAACCACTTGGAAGGGGATGGCTACATCATTACAGCCCCTTTCCAGGACATTCCTGAAGGACAGTTGTCACTGATTCCCCCAAGGTCTCTGTAATGCAAAATGAAGAGAGGCAAGATGTGAGGAGCAGGATCAGAGGACTGCAGCTCATTCAGGCAAATAGCAGCCTCATGATCAAAACTGCAATGTTTATTGAAGCTATTCAGAGAATCAGACGAAAAGCATGTTTTTAGCATTTTATCTTATATCTAAAGATATATAATATTTTGGCCAGCTGTGTTCACAAAAACAACTTTGTTTTTTACTTTGTCTTCCTAACCCCTTAAAAAGCATCTTTTACTTTGTCCACATCCTCTTGGGAGATTAACAAGGGACAAACAAGATTTCTGGCACTTCTTGTCCTGAGACTACTGGTCTGCCAGGCACTCAGATGGAACTGCTTGCATTTCTTGTCCTGAGACGACTGGTCTGCCAGGCACTCAGATGTCCTTACATTTCTTCCAAAATGGATGCTGTTATGTCAAATTCTACTACAGACAGTGGTGAAGAGGAATCTTTACAGTGAGTAAAACTTCAGAAAGTGCACCTGATAGGACATTTTTCCTGGAAGGAGAAATGGCTAGATGTACACCTATATACTGACTCATGGTCTTTAGCCAATAGTCTGAACAAATGATCAGGAACTTGGAAAGACCATAACTTAGTGACAAAGAAAGATATTTGAGGAAGAGGTATTTGGCTAGACCTCTACATATGGGCAAAGGATGTAAAAATATTTGTTTTCCACATAAATCCACACCAAAAAGTGACTTCAGTACAAGAAGACTTTAATAATTAAGTGGATAAAATGACCTATTCTGTAGATAGCAGTCAACCTCCTTCTTCAGCCACCCCTGTTATTGCTCAATGGGCTCACAAACAGAGCAGTCACGGTGGCAAGAGATGGAGGTTATACATGAGCTCAACAGTACAGACCAAGGCTGGTCTGGCTACAGCCACTGCTGAATGCCC
The DNA here is from genome assembly GCF_012274545.1 of Fukomys damarensis. Lineage (NCBI taxonomy): Eukaryota > Metazoa > Chordata > Mammalia > Rodentia > Bathyergidae > Fukomys > Fukomys damarensis. The sequence continues at coordinate 45,344,295 of NW_022900927.1, read as the reverse complement.
AATCTGCCAGTGGCAGAGATTAATACTGAGTCTTTGATATGGCACCATTCCCCAGGGCGATTAGCCTGCGACCTGGTGGCAATTTGATTATATCAGACCATTTCCATCATAAAAAGGATTGTTTTTTGTCCTTATTGGCATAGATACTTATTCTGGATATGGGTTTTCCTTCCCTGCATGTAATGCTTCTGTCACAACTACCATCTATGAACTCAAGGAATGCCTTATCAACTGTAATGGAATTCCACACAGCATTACTTCTGGCCAAGGAACACATTTTTCAGCCAAAGAAGTGAGGCAGTGAATGGACTCATGGTCATGGAATTCACTGGTATTACAGTGTTTCTCACCATTCAGAAGCAGCTGGATTGATAGAAAGTTGGAATGATCTTTTGAAGACCCAAGTACAGTACCAGCTAGGTGGCAATAGCTTGCAAGGCTGGGGTAAGGTGCTTCAAAGGCTGTGTATGCTTTGTCTGTGTCTACTCTATGGTACTGTGTCTTCCATAGCCGGAACTCATGGGAACTATTAGGAACACCCAGGAATCAAGGGTGGAAATGAGAATGGTACTACTCATCCTTATCCCCAGTGATCCACTAGCAAAATTTTTACTTCCCATTCCCAGCACCTTATGCTTTGCTGGCTTAGAAGTATTAGTTTCAGAGGGGAATAAGTTCAACAATAATACCACTGAACTGGAAGATAAGACCCCCCTCTGAGCATTTTGGTCTCCTCATGCCTCTGAGGGAACAAGCTAAAAAGGGGGTTACAGTGTTAGCAGGGGTGATTGACCCAGACTATTAAGAGGAACATTAGATTATTACTTAACAGTGGAGGAAAGAAAGAATGTACTTGGAGTTCAGGAGTTCCCTTTGAGTGCCTGCTAGTATTATCCTGCCCTATTATTAAAGTAAATGGGAAACAACCAAATCCAGGAAGAATGGCAAATGGCCCAGAGCCTTCAGGAATGCAGGCACCCCACAGGGAAAGAAACAAAACCTGGTTCTTGCAAGAGCCAAACCTGGTGCTTGCTGAAGGCCAAAGGAATGCAGAATGGGTAGTAGAAGGTAGTCCTTAATACCAGTTATGACCCTGTGATCAGCTACAGAAATGAGAACTAGAATTGTAATAGTTCCCTCCTAATACAATTCCAGTGTAATATAATGTTGACAGACTTAATGTTGGTTCTGAAGTGTTGTTAAACCTACGTTGTAATGTTCAAGTTATGAAATGTTAAGAGTAAGCATAACCCAAAGAAAACTTGCCTTCTATTATGGGGAGGGAATTAGTCCATTTCTATTTGTATGCAGCATAGTTATATGTTAGGCGTAATTATGAACTTGTCTTTTTATCTGGAGACTATGGTTTAAAGAAATGTGTCTGGTTGTCAAGTTGACAAGGGGTGGATTGTGATAGTTGATTGGTTGCATCAACATGAATAATTAATGACTAACTAAATTTCCTCAGGATAGTTCTGGGTGTGGAAGACCGCCCTTGGGAGGATTATTGGCAGAATGCTATAAAGAGGAAAGAAAGAAAGTTTCCTTCTTCGCCTTGGGCGTGTTTCCTGGCTTCCAGTGCAGACCCTTTGACCTCCTGATATGGACTCATGGTAGACACTACAGAGCTCCAGGCCTTCAACTGGGTCCTTTGGATCTCCAGTGTGCAGACAGATCTTTTGCATCCTTCCAAATCTGACTCTGTGGATGGCCATTGTAAGTCAATCTTGTGAATTCCTACATATTTATTTGCACGTCCTGTACTATATCTGCTTCTCTAGTAAGCACTGACTGATACACTCTCCAATTCATATTTTATGTGAAAGAGTAGAATTCCCAAGCATGGCACCTATGTAGTGTGTGTCAGGAACCTGAAAATGTTATCATATTTTTCATGATCTCTTTTGGTTTTCCTACACCTTATTTGTACCAGTTTAACTAGTTGGTTTATGAATTTTTTTCTCTAGTTTGTTAGTGTCCTGACAGGACCTTGACTGGGACAATAATTGGGTCCAAAAGTGGCCCTAGAAAACAGAACTTTCAATTAAAGAAACATTGCTCACATATTTGAGGAGTTTAGATAAAGAAAAAATGGAGTCTAGATAACTCATGATGGGCACTGATGTCACTACTCAAATGATCATAGGTGTGGCCATAGTGTGAAGTATATGAGAAGGTCAAGGTATTGAGAAATTAATGCTTATGAACCTCAAATTGTGTGACAAAAAGTAATTATGAAATTTTAATATCACCTGGCTTCTGGTAGCCAGAAGAGTGTAAGTATGGAAATGGTTCAATTGCTAATTAAAAATGCCTGGCATAGTTTATCAGGAAGCTTAAAGAATAACCTTGAAAATGCTTTTATTTTCCAGCCAAAAGGATAATAGGAGTGAAAGACATACTTATGAGATTCCTTGTGTCAGGGAAATGGTATGTTATATTTAACAGTTTACTTGTAACATTTAGAAGAAATCCTCATATCCTCATGCATTCTTCTTGTTTAATAAATCTTTTCACTGACACTGAATTCATTCCAGTTATCCATTCACATCTTTGCATTCCTTTATTAGTAGATCAAGAGTTCTTAGCAGTTTTGTGCTATAGATATGTCAGTATATTTTTAAAGATTTAAATATGATTGTTAGAAAATATTAAATTAACGCTTGTCTAATTTGTTCAATTCAACTAGTGGGAAGAATAATATGGTTCATGACAACATGAGTTGCACTATCACTGGAAAAATGATACTGAATGAATTTGCCAGTTGATATGAAACTAGCTGATATCCTATAGAACAGCAAATTATATTTTGTTGTTATATATTTGTGTTATATTTTGTATTGGAACAAAACATGAGAGAAAATTATATAAGTTTACATGTAAAAACCAACTGTCTAGTTCTTTAATGAATAGGAAATGATAAACAATAGAACTATTGATTCTTCTAAATAATGAAAAAATTTTGGATTGATAAACCAAGCAATATTCCAATATGATATGGAAATGTTATGATGACCTCTCTTTGCTTTATTTCTAACCTTAGGAAAGTTTTGCTTAAATGGTCTTCTTTTATGACAAGAAGTATTCTCCAAAGATTTTTCTTAATTATAAAATGGCTGGTTTTATAGTCTTTTGACCTGGTTATTAATATAGGTACTCAGAAAGGTGTTAATACAAACCTCAGAGACCATAGAAAGTTGAACAAATAAAGGTTAGGAAATTAACTTTTGTCTGGAAATTTATAAGAAATATAGAATTGGACTTTTAAGTTATTATTTGCTTTCTTACTGAAGCTAAAAAAAACCACAGATGAAGTCTTTTGATGTAAGATTCCTTGAAGTGTCTAAATTTTGGTGAATTTTTTTCTCTTCAAAATCATCCAAATATTCTAAAATCCTTGGCCTGCTAGGAAGTGACTTTTCTTATCACTTATGGAATTAGGATCTTGTAAGTCACATAAATAAGTACCTGTCTGGTTTATTGTGAAGATTTTGTGAGTATACTTCCAATGTGATGTGAAATAGGTTTTCCTTAAGGGTGAGCTCTAGAGACTTATTATCAATTATTTCTATTATGACCTTGGTTACACTATAAAATTGTTAAATATATCATGATAAAAATATTTTTTTGGTACTATGGATTGAGCTAAAGTATGGATTCTTATTGAATATATGAAATAAATGCACTGCCATGAATAGTATGACTAGTAAGGAGGCTCAATGAGGGCATTTGCTTTTTAGTTCAAAGAGGGAAGTGAGAATCAGATATTATTTAAAATGTGTAAACACACTGTTTACCAAATTTACTGTCAGAAATGCATTAATAGAAAAGGCAAAGTCTTCAAAGATCAGTCAGAAATTATATCTGTAGAAACAATGCCAACAGTATACCAAAAGAAACAACTACAATTAAATATGCCTCATTCATGCATTCCGTTATTTGTAACTAATACTTCTTCTGGATTTAGTTTCTTGAAATATGCTTCTGAACTAAAGTGATTCTTGAACATCATAGTTAAATATTCTGGTGCAATAAGGAAGTTGTCTAAGCTTAAACTCTAAAGCTTAGAGCTATTAATCTATTTATAGAAAGATTATCTGGTATAATCCTTCCAATGAGTTTGAGATTACCTTAAATTTTTTCATGTAGTGTATAGCAGAGCTGTCAAGGAAACATGACAGGAGAGAAGAAAAACTATCAGTGATTATTACGGCTGAATAACAGTAGTTAATTTATTAGAGTAATACAAAATATCAGAATGGATAAGATCACAAAGCCAGATTTCCATTCATTAATGCTGTGAATGGAAAATAACATGTGTATCCTGTATAAACCAGATTCATGCACCCATGTTCCCTGGGTCTTAATGTTGAACTTGTTCCAGCACTTCTCTTTTTGTTTACTATCTTTAAACAGCCCTCTTACTTCAACTCCAACCTGCCACCGTGAACTGAGCTATTGATACTATTGTTAAAAAGAGAATAGTATTCAAAAGACCTAGAAAAAGCAAACAACTATTTTTTTTGCAAATGGCTAATTTGAAAAAGAAAAAAATATTAAAGAATTTGGCTATATGGTTTCAAAACTTCCTGCAAAGTTATAGTCATAGTGTGCTACTGCCATAGAAATAGACATAAAGATAATTGAAATACTACTGAGTACAGATATATATCAATGATTTCTTTTTTCACTGTTGACAAAGTTATTTAATGAGGATAGTATGATCTCTTTAACACATGGTCTTTGTTATGGTTTAGGTTTAGATGTACCCCCCAAAGCCTCATGTGGTCACAGGCTTGATCTAGAGTGTGTAAAGCCGGAATTGGTTCATGATGCAATGCTGGGATCAAGGGCACTAGGATTAAGGGTGTGAGTGCTGCCCAACCTAAGTAGTCTGGATAAAAGGGGCAGGGAGACACTGTTAACTTGCTTGTTACTTTTTACTGCCTCGTATGTGTGCCATGTTTCTGTTCTGCAATGCTTGTTTGCCCTCCCAGCCTTGGAGCCAGCCAATTCTAGACTGAAACCTCTACGAACTGTAAGCCAAATAAACCCCTTCCCCTCTAACTTTGGAAGTCGGAGTATTTTGTCTCAGCAATGAGATAAAAGTAACTAACACAGTATTGAATTGGGAATGTTCACATACTATTAAAAAAAAAACCACCAAAACAAAATAAAACAAGAAGTTGGCTGCATATACATGAAATGGTTCATAGACTTAAATATAAAACATAAAATTATAAAACTTCTAGAAAAAAACATATGACAATCTTTGTGAGCTTGGCTTCATCAAAGCTTACTTAAATATAACAACAAAAGCAAGATATGTGAAAGAAAATATTGACAACTTTAACTGAAAACTAAAGTCTTTTGTTCTTCAGAAGGGACTATTAAAGCAAACTGGGAGGAAATATGTGCAAATCATATATCCTACAAAGACTTCTATCCAGAATATATAAAGACACCTACAATTCCGCAATATCAATAATAAGAAAAAAATTCAGTTGAAAAGAGAACTAAATATTTGAATAAGCCAAAGAAGATACAAAGATTGCAATAAACACATGAAAAGATTGTCAGTATCATCAGACATTAGGAAAATGCAAATTAAAACCACACTTGTTAGTATGGCTGAATCCAAAATGAACTATATCAATTGTTGAGGAAGATTGGGGAAATTGGAATCTCTGTGAATGACTGTAAATAGTCTAATCTTTTACTTTCCCTGTGAGTTAGCTTTTCATGTTTTATTGATGCTGATAAAAGACACAAGATTCCTAACTTAGACAAAGGTTAGTTTATTACCTAAAACAATAGCAAGGGTCAGCATATTATCATTTTTTGCACCAATTCCCTTAAGCTCTAATTCCTGGGTGCTACAGAGGCCTGGCTTGATGTCACGCACACAGTAGGTGTGCCTAGGAGCCTAGGAACCCTGAGCTTGTGGATTCTGAATCTTTTGTAATGGGCCATAGTCAAATTTGTAGGACCTCTGCCCAGCACTAGACACTACCTTTCTAATATTAGGCAATAAATCAGCCCATTCGTGGATCTTTCAAAACTCTTCACTATATACTCTTTTAAAAGAAAATAGTGTGAAACAAATGAGCAGTGAATTCCTCTGCTTACAAAATATGCAGGAACATGAAAGACATGTGAAAACTGTCTTCAGCACCCACACACATTACGGGTGAGAATCTAAAATGGTACAGCACGTTAGAAAAATTTTTCACTTTCTTAAAAAGTTAAGTAGACAGTTTCATACAATTAGGTGAGCCTACTCCTACTATATCCACTTAATGAATCAATGAAAAGTCATCCATGAAAAGACTTACATGGGAATGTTTAGAAGAACATTATTTATAATGTCCTGGAAAAAGTTTGAATGACTTTAAACTACAGAATGGTTGAACAAAATGTAGAATACTACTTTGGCACCAAAAAAGAGTAGATTGCTGAGAAGAACAACAGCATGGCAGTTCTTAAAAATATTGAAAGATGCAAGATATGAAAGACTATATATGATATAATTCCAACAAAATTTCTAGGAAAACCAAAACTGTACAGACAGTAAACAAATCAGTAGATATTTCAGATTGGCCTGGGGATTAGGGTGGATTATAAACAGGCATAAGGACACTTTTGGGGGAGTAATAAAAATCTCTAAACCTTGGTTGTGGTGATAGTTACATTATTAGCTAGTGAAGATTCTTAGGCACATGTAAAATGAAAATTAGACATAGGCTTGCAATTTATTCTTTTCTCAGTGCAGGGATTTGAACCCAGGACTGTCTCTCTGAGCTGCGTCCCCAAACTTTTTCTTGTTTTTGAAACAAGGTCTCTCCAAATTGCTAAATTGTCCAGGCTGGGGTTGAATTTGCGATTCTCCTGCCTCAACTTCCTAGAATGCTGATGTTCATCTGCACTGTTTAGAGAAGAGCTCCCTAAGGGCTTTTAAGAAGCAAGGAGGTAAAATGAGAACCAAGACCTGTCATGTAAAGGTACAAGATCCTAATGATGTATGTAACTGAGCTGTATACCTAAAATGTACCAATAAACTCAATGAGAGAGAGAGAGAGAGAGAGAGAGAGAGAGAGAGAAAAGAAGTTACCAATTGACTGAAGGTTCTTGTTCAATTTATATGGAAATTAAGAATTAGCTTTTTAATGTTAGAAAGGTCCTCAGCTTTTTTTGCTAGTGCTGCCAGCTGTTAGGACCTCCTCCCTGCTGAGAGCCAGCAGCTTCTTAAAGGCTCAGGAGCTTTTCTGGTCACTAGAGATAGCAGCTCTTGGCAATTTAACATCACTTTCTGCCATTTTTTGCTGTTGGCCTCTTTCAGTGTACCGGCCCTGGCTGCTGGCCACTTTTGACACCAACAGCCTTGGTGTTACCAGCTCTTAGTGTTCTAACTTGCGTACTCTATTCCAGATAGAAATAAGGAATTGGCAAAAACACGTGTCCCAGAAGAGGCTTTATTAGGACTGCAATATGAAGGGAAGCTCACAGAGTGGACCTGCTAAGGGTACAGGCAAGTTGCTCCTATAGAAAAAGAGGTAGGCTTGCATACTCTCAGGGTCAGAGTTTCTGTTTCATCATGGGCAGAGTGAGGCAGGGGCTCCATGTGGAGCTAATGGAAGAGGGATGCAGGTGGCAGAATCTTCCAGAGCAGCTGCACAGCGGAGTCATCTGGAGTAGCTCTGCAGTGAAGAATACTGAAACCCAAGCGAATATCTCCTGGAGAGCCCCTGGGATGCTGGAGGTAGCTGGGTTGGCATTCGAGGTGTTCACGGGTGCCATGGAAGACAAAGTACCCACTGAGGAATGTCAGACTTTTCCTGTCTCAGTTGTACAATATATCAAACTATATCTAAATGGGTAAGTAAATTAAATACAAACTATATCTCAGAAAGGAATTTTCTTTTTCAGTACTTGGGCATTGAATCCAGGGCCTTTGTACTAAGCTACATCCCCAGCCCCCCCCCACACCCCCTTTTCATTTTGAGACCAGGTTTCCCTAAATCACTAATTTTCTCCAAATGGGCTTGAATCCGCATACATCAGCCTCCCAGACCGCTAGGATTATAGTTGTGTGCCATTACAACTAGTTCTCAATTTAAAAAAAAAGTTTAAAAATAACGTGGAAAGCAAAAAGTACAGCCATGAGTATAGAGCTCCAGGTGTATTTTGTTGTTGTTGTTGTTGTTGCTGTTGCTATTCAACTTCTCCTTTGCATCTTTCTCTCCTTCAGGTTGGTTGGCTGCAGGAAACATATTCCAGTTACTATGTCAGCATTTGATTGAAAGCATTTGGCCTATTAATGGTTCTCAACTCTCACTGAGTTTCAGAAACATCTGGAGAGCTTTTTAAAAATACTAGAGCAACCAAAAAAAAAAAAAAAAACAAAAAAACACTAGAACAGAAGAACCAATCTCTGACTCCAAGATTTAGATCCAACCAGCTTGAGCAGAGTATTTTGTCTATCTGTTTCCCAGCTGATTCTAACAGGAAGCCAAGGCTGAGAAAAAAAATACTTCCTGGAATAATTTGGAAGCTATTTTGGGAGTCAGTATTGCTGGCACCTGTGATCACAGCCAGCCCCAAAGAAACAAGTGAAACACAAGTGCAGAGAAGGTTTTCTCTACCTAATCTGTAAAGCTGTGTCTCTCTCACCACAGAGTAAGTTTGGGCAGGCATCTTTCCACACCTCTTGGGGGATAGTTTTGCAAATACATCTGTGCTTAGGCCATTTTCCTCCTACTCCGATCTGGAAGTTCCCCAGTACCCATCCTCTCTGTCTGTCCTGATTTCAGGGACACACTGCTGGGTGGTTAAATTTTATTTTTCTCTTGGAGATAAACAACAACAACAACATCAATGGAATGAAGTGGTCTATTGCCTAAAGAGATGTAAATATACTTTACGTTCTCAAGCTCATTAATATACACCATTTCTACCCTTTTGTCACCTACTATAAAATTCCTAACATTTCCTTCCACAACTTGTTTTATGCTCACATAAATATGGAAGATTATAGATTGCATATCGTTATTACTGCTTTTCTTGATGATTCATCATGACTCCTCTTGATTCATCATGATTAATATGTATTTCTTTCTGATCAATGCCTATATCTCATTGTATATTTATTTAAACAATTGATAGAATGACTGTATTAAAATGTATTCATTTACATTTTTCTTTGATATTCGAATAATCCTTTTTCTACTACAAGCATATTACATTTATTGTATTCTGTTTTATTTTTTATTTTTATAAGCATACATTATTTGCACATATTAATGGGATTCAGCATGATATTTCCATATATGCATAGAGCGTGCACAGATAAAATCCAGCCTCTCTTTATTCCCTTCCCCCACCTTCCTACACTCCCTTTCCAATCTCTAGGAAGTACTATTCTTTCAGCTTTTAAAGCTTCTACTTATGAGAGAGAAAATGTGGTACTTACCTTTCTGCTTCTGGCTTATTTCATTTAGCAAAAGTTCTCCATTTCCATCCATTTTGCTGCAAATGACAGGGGTTAATTCTTTTTTAGAGATGAATACTTTTCCATTGTGTATAAACACATTTTCTTTATCCATTCACCTACATGTATTTTCTTGGGTGTTAATTCTTTAATTTTTATTGGATGTATTTCTTCAAGTTGTGTATATCTGATTTATATTGTCAACATTTATAGATATTGTCAAAATATTTTAAAAATATTATAGCAGCTTTCACTAAATGTTATTGCTTTTTAAAATGTTGTCATTTAGCACAAAAAGTGAAGTATCTTATTCATGATTTTTGTTTTGATTTCCCTTTACGGCTAGTGAGGAGGAGTAGCCCTTGCATACTTGATTCCAGATATCTTCTTTTATGAATTTCCTTATGTCGTTGCTCATTCGGCCATGGAGGATCTTTTCCTAAACAATTTATATGAACCTTTTGTGTTTGAGAGAATTTATGATTTTTATTATATCTGTTGCCATCTTTGCCAGCCGTCATTTGTATTTGAGCTTATGGTGCATTCCTCTACTGAAAATGTATGTGCAAATATAACTATCCTTTCGCTTCTAAGTTTCCTGCTTTTTTTAGGAAGACTTATCTTAAAGATACAAAATATACTAATATAGTAAAATATACTATTTTAAAATTTAGTTTTGCATAGGATATGAGGTAAAGATCTAGGTTTAGTTTCTTCCAGAAATACAAACATTTATGTTATTATGGATTAGTAATAAGTTTATAACCTTGATTAAATTACCATTTATAATTCATTAAACTTTTATATACTATTTTCACTAATCTTTTAATCTATATCTCTGCTGCCTAAATTTTTAAAATTATTGTGATTCATTTTGATATCATTTTGTTTTTTTTTTTTTGGTACCAGGGATTGAACTCGGGTCCTTGTGCTTGCAAGGCAGGCCACCAAACCACTGAGCTAAATCCCTGGCCCCTCATTTTGATATCTTAACATGTTCACCTTTTATGAATCTCAGCTGTATTTGTAAGGCCAAAAGAAAGCAACCATGCTTATTTTTTCCTTGACTTTTTATTTTAATTGAAGTACTTATTGTAGCATTTAATGTGTTTATAAATATTCCTGTTTTTCTTTTTCTCAAATTAATTTTATTAATACAGTTTAGATATACATAATGACAACATTCATTCATAGGGAATTTGTACCAGTACATGATATATCTTACTTCATTTTTTCCCATTCCCCTGCCCTCCCTTCAATACTTCATTATATACAAAAGCTTTGTTTCCATTTTTTCCTTCTGTTCGGTTGTTTTTCTTTCCCCTTCCTTCTAATGTTTGTTTTTCTGTGCTAGACTATTACAAAATGTTTTTTTAAAGCTAAATTACCTTTATGAAGCCAGCAGAGGGAGCACAAGCCAATGTTTTACTACCAAGGATTTAAAATTCATTTTAAAACTGTTTTTTAAAACTGATCTATGAAATAAATAATTAAAATAGTCATTCACACATCTTACTGATCAAAGTTGGTGACTACACAATCTTAATTCACAGAACTTAAGGATCAACGTAAATCTCCATTTAAAAGAATTGTTGGCAATTTATTCACATAATATAAATAACAAAATCAAAACAATTTTTGGAGGATATCAAATGTGATTACTACTTATCTTTGGATATCAAGGTCAAGAAAATTCAGAGCAAATGATTGTAGAATAAACAGCAAATATTTTATTATTTTACCTCATATCTGATCACATGAGCATAGTTCCATAATGTGAGAATAGGGATATAAACAAATGAAAGTCTTAGATGAATGACACCTCTAAATAATTTTGAAGTACTTGCATTTACATTGCAGAAAATGAAAAGACCTGTGCATATAATAAGCTAAAATGGTGTTGATAATTGGAATTTATAAATGGACTAATCTTGGGTATTTTGAAAAAGCTGTGTTGTTCCAATGGAAGTTTCTGTCTGCAGCCTGCTGCTCTTTGCTATTTATAAATATCAGAATGATAGAGATTGCTATGAAGTAGAAAATGCTTCGCTGAACCTCTCATTGGCAGCAATTCAATCAAGCAAAGGTTACAAAAGCCCTGTGGGCTACTTGTTATGTGATAGCAGAGGCAGACCTGATTTTGTATATCAAATATTTGTAAAGTCAGGAAGCTTAGTGTTAAATTTAATGCTCTATCAGGGTAAACTCTATTACTCTTGAGTTTGATATATTCATTTCATTTTTGTTCTGGATTTAGTTTTAATTGTTGTCAGGATAGACTGTATTTTGTCGTGACGTGCCAATCTGTGACACAAAGGATATCACATTATAAATAAAGGTATAATAAAGCATTGAAAATGATTTTTAAATTTAGCTTGAAACTAAAATTTCTCAAGGAAATGCTCTTTGTAGAATTAAATTTTAAAATAAAAATTCAGAATAATATATTTAAACTATTAACATTGCTGGATTTTCTATGCTTCCATTTCAAACTAATTTACACAATATGGGTACTCAAATATGATTTTTCTTCAGAAAAAACTATTCCTGTAAAATATATTCACTTGAAAATAGGATTATAAAGAATTATAAAAATATATTTGCTTATCCATGTTTTCTTGAAGTAACAAATTTAGAGTATTACCTTTTGAATCAAAGAAAGTGAATCAAATAAAAAGAGGGATATATTTTAGTACTTGAGCTTAACAATATTTCTGCATATTAAAGTAGTCATATAACGAACAAATTGTAACAGACAAATTCTAAACAGAAAAAAATTTGGAAAAATATATTATAGATCACAGAATAAATTTACCTGATTTGCAGAACAAACTTTTCTAATTCAATATTTAAAAATAAAGTATATATATTTCAAAGCTGTGGTATGGAGAGACACTCTAGGAAGCTGAGGCAGGAGGTTCTCAAGTTTAAATCTGGCCTTGGCAACTCAGAATATTAATGAGACCTTGCCCAAAAACTAAAAAAAAAAGGGGGGGGCTGGGACTGAAGCTCAGTATGAAGGCCCTGGGTTCAATCCCAATTCTGAAAAAAATACGCAATGTCCCCTACACACATACATTTCAAAGTATAGGTAGTCCATTGAAAATGCGTACTCAGATCACAAAACAATGCACTCTCACTAGTAAATGAAAATTTGAAAAACAGTTTTTGCTTTTGCCTTTCAATTCAGTGGTTAAAAACAATGACAATATAAAGGTGGGATATGGGGAAGCTGTGACTTGTGCATTGTCAGTGGTTATCAAATGCAATCTTTCAGGTAGCTGGTAATTATCAAGAAATTTACAAATATCCACGTATTTTTACTTGACAACTATCCCCCATCCTTTTTTTTTAGTGCTGGAGATCAAACTCAGGACCTTGTGATTGTGAGGTAGGTGCTGCACCACTGAGCTAAATCTCCAGCCCCTCTGAGAACTTTTCTAAAGACATCCTTGGGCATTTTACAATGACTTGCCCTTTGTGTAGAAGCTTTGCCTCAAGTAAGTATGTGGCTAACTCTCCACCACCTCATCATCTGCCTTGAACTCAAGTATCAACTATTCAGTTAGTCCTTCCATATTTAAATCATAGATCCTACCCTTCCAACCAAACTCCCTTATTCTACTCTTTATTTCATAGCACACAACATCTTCTAACACTTATAAATTTTTGCACATGTGCAGGGATTATATGGCTCCTCTGAGTGGAACACAAGCTCAACAAAGACAACAAACCCTTGTCTTGCTCCATGTTATCTCATTCCCACCACTTATCTGGGAGGGTGTCAGGCACGTAGCAAGTGTTTAAAATAAATATCGAATGCCTGAATGTCAAGGGTGTTCATTATAGCATTATTATGATAATAAAAAAATAGGCAGCATTCATGTGTGCCTGGAAATGGTTAAATAAATCATGATCCATCCGCATATGTATTTTATCCTTGAAGTTTTTGTAACAAATTATCACAATGGTGGATAGTTTAACACAGGGGTCCCCAATCCCAGTGCCCTGGACCAGTACCAGTCAGTGACCCTTTAGGAACTGGGGCAGCACAGCAGGAGATGAATGTTGGAGGAGCCGGGGAAGCTTCATTTGTATTTACAGCCACTCCCCATCTCTGGCATGAACCACCTGAACTCCACCTCCTCTCTGGCATCGCCGTTAGATTCTTACAGGAGCACGAACCCTACTGTGCGAGGGATGTAGGTTGCCTTCTCCTTTTGAGAATTTAATGCCTGATGATCTGAGATGGAGCTGAGGTGGGGATGCTGGTGCTGCAGAATGTAATTATTAGGTATTTAAAACATATACTAATATAAAAAGGGACCCCCTCCAGGTCTGTGGAAAGTCGTCTCCGTGAAACTGGTCCTTGGTGCCAAAATGGTTGGAGACTGCAGTTTTAACACAACCGAAAACCATTCTCTCGCAGTTCAGGGGCCAGCAGTCTCAAATCAAGACGTTGGCAGAGTTGACTGCTTCTGGAAAAATCAGAGGGAGAGTTCGTTCCATGCCTCCTGATTTCAAGTGACTGCTGACAGTCTTTAAGGCATTTCTGCAATCAATGCCTCACTCTTCCTGTCACCTTCTCTCTGTGTCTTCTCCCCTTCTGTATTCGAGCAAAGGTATTTGTCATGATTATTACCACTCTAATCCAGAGTGATCTCATTTTTAGAACCTCAGTTACTTTTACAAGACTCTTGTCAAGCAAGGTCATATTCACAGTTTCCATGTAGACGTATAATTTGGAGGCGACACTATTCAACCCATTAACCATGTTGCATTTTTACAGTGCTGTTTAAAAAAAATCTTGACTTGATTACTGTTTAAAATCTACAGAAATATTCATGATATAATGTTTATTTAAGAAAGAATGATGAAAATTCTGTTTACTTGTATGTGTATGCCTGGGCGTAGATATATATCTAGTCCCACACACATACATTGAGCAAATTATTTAATTTTGACTAGAATTTGAATAACTAATACCTAAAAGGAAAAATATCATAATCTTAAATAAAGCCTAATGCTTAGATGACAGTTGGTAGAAATGTAAGTAGTTTTTTTTCATGATTTCCAAAATTTCCACAAAGATAATAGATTTTATTTTTTATACATTGTTTATAATTTTCTTAGTATGAGAAAATAAAAATTAAATAGAAATATCCCTTAGAAATGATTTATTGGGAAACCAAGAAAAATTGTTTCAAAATGGCGTAGTGATTAATCATCTCTTTTATATCTAATGCCACCAGGTTTATTCTCATGAAACTTTTATGTCTGTCTATCTGTTTAAGAGGACGTGGAGTCATTGTCGCTAGACTTTCTAGAAAAGAATCATTTTCTTGGGAAAGTTTTGGAATTCACCTTTCTGAGAACAAAAATGATAAAAGCATACTCTTGGACTACCTCATAGTAGGATTTTGTCAGTTGTAGCATATTAAGCATTTTATGATATATCAAAAACACATTAAAAGTTCTTATCAATTTATTTTGACTTGTCTTTTTTTACTCGCTCTTAAAAAAATGAACTTTGATGCTTACTCTTTTGGATTTCCCCACTTTTCCTTATCCGTTAACGAGTTAATAAGTATTATCATTCAGTTTTCTCTCGCTCTGTCTCCCCACTCTTCCTTACTTTCTTTTTTGTCCTACCCAGTTAGATTTAATTTAAATTTTGAAGTATATTAGCTGTGACTATGAGAACAGGTGCTCACGCAGGGGTGTGCATTAGGGCTGTCTGAAGAACCTGTGCCCTTATCTATCAGCTTAGTAGAACATTTTTGGCTGTTTTCTCTGTGCGCAATAAGCTTCAAATGAGGGTCCAGCCTGTGCCAAGATTGCACTGGAGTGGATTTTGAATATAACTGCCACAGAGATTCCTAGGCCTTTGTCCTCAGTTACTTAAACCTTGACTGATCACATTCTTAATGTGCAAAAACACTGTGTAGAAGTATATTTTATATGATAATTGACTATTTCCATTTAATAATCCTGGAAGGAGGGTAGAGAAATGAAAAATTAGTAAATTGTTCCTATTTTAATATGTTATGTTAAAAATGCTGCTTCAAGAAATTTATGTTTTATCTAGTGATATGTATGTAATAGATTTCCTTATAGTGAACAATAAAGTAAAATATATTTTTAAAATAATATGTGTGTATTTATTAATACATATGAATTAATCAAAACAAAGAAGAACCTGATATTCAAGCATTTCCTATATTTTTGGAAGCATAAATGAGAGCAGTTTTCTAAATGTCTTAATTGTTTTTGTCCTGCTGCGGACATTAGCCATTATTAGGACTTTTAACACTAGCATGAATATTTGCATTTTGAAAATCATTCAAAAGATAATACCTCTAGGAATTCAAAAAGCCTTTACTTTGAGAATCTATGTAGGCGTGCCTCTAGGGAAATCTACTGGATCGTCCCTTAGTTAGTTAAGTTCAATTCTCTGAAAGCCATTTAGCACCACCTCAATGATCCCAAGAAGCTACTTTTTTCAGATCACATTTATACTTGTGAAAAGATTCACCTCACCTACGCTGCACGTGATGCTAAGTGAAGCTCTGTTGATGACCACCACTAGGCCAGGGAATTCCACATCTCAACCTTTCTATGTTAGCACATCAGTAGCTTGTAGGGAAAACAAGAAAATCCCTGCCCATGTTCTCCCTTGGTCTCATACTTTGGTTCTTTTCTGTTCATCTTAGGTAAAATTTGTAAATAACAAAAGATGAGATTAAAGTTTATTCAAAGTAACATAAACATTTCACATCCAAGCCCTGATAGTTTTTGGAGTTGAAGAAATCACCCAGTTCAGTAGGCAGAATGCCTGACACTATGCCTCTGATTCTTCTCTTTCTTCTCCTCCTCCTCTCCTCTCCCCTCCAGTTCTCTTCTCTCCTCCTCTCTTCTTTCCCTTCTTTCTTTCCATCTTTTCTTCCACTTCCCTTTTTCTCTTGCTCTCCTCCCCATCTCCCTCATTTTAAGAAAAAACATAGTTTCTGATACCCAGGAATTAAAATAAACTTCAAATATTCAAATAAGAGCAATATTCTTAAACATTTTCAAGATAGGCTCAATGTGCATCTATTTAGCTACAAATATCTCTAGTTTCTCATTCTTTTTGGCTGAGTGATACTCCATTTTATATAAAAAAAAATCTTCTTTATCCAGACTCCAGTTGATGGCCATATCTTAAATGAAACAAATAGGACACACATGTGTAAATACTGAATACTTTTTCTGGTGTAAAAAACTTAAAGTGTAAATAGGGATCAAAATGTACAATTGATAATGCGAAATAGGAAGAAAAGGTCTAAAGGAATAGGAGAAATGGGAGAGGTAGGAAAAAGGAAAGAAGGGAAAAGAAAAATATGAGATTAAAGGAATAGGAGAAATGGGAGAGGTAGGAAAAAGGAAAGAAGGGAAAAGAAAAAAATATGAGAAAAGGAAAAAATGGAAACAAAGTCTTTGTAAATAGAGTAGGTTGGGAGGGGTTAAAGGGAGGACAGGGGAATGGGAAAAAAGTAAGAACCAAGATATACCATGTAAATGTACAAGATTCCAATGATGAATGTAACTGTATTGTATACATAAAATGTACCAATAAACTTAATGAAAAGAAAAAAGAACTGTGCCATGTGGATTTTTATATCTGTTATGTGACTGACACACCAAAGAATTCTAGTAAATTTTTTGTAAATGCACTTAGGTTTTGTCCCAAACCTGGGCCAGCTATTTAAGGTTTCTGCAGCTCATTTTCTCCATCTGTAAAGTGGAGATTTAAAAACCTCCTGGAGGCTGGTGATGTTGTTGAGTGGTGGATTGTGTGTGTAGCACAGGTAGAAGGTCTTGAGTTCAATCCCAAGCATAATAAATTAGTGAATAAATAAGCATTTATATGCCATTTTAGATGAAACAGACTAATATAAATAAAATATATTCAAGCTATGACATTGTGTGGAAAAATAATAACTGTGTACACATGATGTATATATAGATAAATGAAAGTTGTGATGTTGAGGTTATGAGATAAGGTTAAAGGAGGTTGTTGACATTTGAGTTCTGATAAGGGACATTTGGTTATATTTCTGTCATATCACATGATTAATTGTTATTCATCAAGCACATATCACTTAGTTACTTGTTTGTTTAAAAGTATTTTCTTGCTAATTAATAATATTTACAAAGAGACCTTGCCATTAAGTTCCCAGATGAATCTTGAGCACTTAAAATAATGTCTGGCACTCGCCAGGCACTCAACTATTTTAAAAATTAATCAATACCACCTCATTGCAGAGAGCCACTCATCATTGGATCTGTTCACTTATGTTTATTTTTGAATTCATCATGATTAGAACATAGAAATAAGATAATCACAACTTTTATATCCTATATATAAACAGAAAATAAAAATTTAAAATTCTGTGTTTGAAGAAATGTTTTGTCGTTGAAAATTATAAGATCAGGCAAAGAGACAAATTATGAAAGTGTGATTATATGGCAGGCAACATATATTTTGCTTTAGATTATGACAATCAGTGTGATCGATATCATATTCTTATGCTACATTTTCTGAAATGCAGATTTCAGTATTTGTTGCATGTTTTAAAGCATTATTGGTCCTTCTACTAACAGAAAATATTTAAAAATAGAATCATCATCTGCAACAAAATCTTATCTTTAATCAATATATATAAATATTGTTTTATATTTATTCAAGCATGGTTGGCATATTTTTGGCAGTTCTCATAAAATTGATTCCTCTTTTAATAAATGGACAAGCCAAACTGACAATTTCGTATATTTGACAGCCTTCATTTTTTTTTCAATATGAACCAAATGATTTCTTGTATATAGGATCAGCAACAAAGCTTATTTCTTACAATTGTTACTTTGCCATTCGAATATTATGGCAACATTATGGCTGTACTTAAAAACATGTATAGTTGACATGTAATTTCCCTGCAAGAACTGTATAAATGACTTAGGAAATCTTTCTTTTAAATTGCATTTTCTATGGCAGAAGTCATATAGGTTTTATTTTGAATTTGAAAATTTATTTTTCTTAATTGATTTGAATACTTATTTGTACTTTCTGTCTTCTATTTTTTTGTCTGAAAGTTATGAATTTTAAGAATTCGTTTTCTGGTATTAATATTATCTAAAATTCTAGAGAAGGCTTGCTTGATTGATCAGAACCTTCTCAGTTCTTAAATATATTTCCTTGGAGTTTTGCTTGTTTGACTTTTTTCTATGTTGGGAAAAACAAAACAAAACAAAAAAAAACCCCACAACATCTTGTCATCCTCTTTGGTGTTCATTTACATTAATGGTGCTTGACTTTTTAAAGCTTGCAAAGAGCATCCACATTTTCTCACTTATTTCTCTTTCTCTGGTATTGTGATAATAATTTCTAGTTCGAAGTACTTTTCTGTCTCAGTATATTATATGCAGGGGAAATGAAATAAAACTCACCAATTTTGATAAAAATTACTTTTATATATTGTATGAGAATCTATATTGTATTTCAATTGATGGAGATACTAAATAATTGATTAGTGTCATCACCTTAATTAAACTCTGTTGATTGCACACAGTACAAGTCAATGACTTGAATGAGTTTAATAGGAAATTTAATGATAGTCATTGGGATATTCAGTGGAACTCAGATAACAAGGATTATCTTCAATAGAGTCAAGGTGAAGGAAATCATTAGGTTTTTTTTTCTTTCTAAATCTCTGCTTCACTTTTTCTTTCCTTGTAGACTGGTTGCATCTGCTTTTCCATATCTATAATGGAAAATAGCTACTCATGTAAAGTAAACTTCTATTAACATTGTTCAGTCTATCCTGGTTCGGACCTTCAATTCCAGGGTTTTGATCATTTTTTCTTTTATTAATTAGACTATGACACTGGTAATCAACAGTAATGCTATTCACTGAGTATTTCTGGTTTTCTTTTCACCTTCCAAGCATGTGATAGGATTGTACTTCCTGGCTCCATTGTAGTTGGGTGAGCCCATGTGATTTATTCTGGTCAATGAGGTGTGAGTAGTGGTGATGTGTATCATTTAAATATCAGTAAGTGGCTCTCTAGAGTGTACTTTTCCTCTGCTTCCATGATCAGCAGTGTTACAGTTAATGGCTGCTTTATCAGCCTGAGTTCCTGAATGAAGAAAAGGTCCCCATACATCCCCCAGTGGAGCAAGAAATAAACCTTCATTGTTTAAATCACTGGGATTTTGGGATTGCTTGTTATCTCGGCATAGCCAAGCCTGCTTTGACTAAGATTACATATACCAGAAATTACACTAGATTTGCAATATTTTCTTTTGGATCTGTTAATTATTAAAAACTCTCTCTGGGCTACTTCTTCATTCCCCTGTTTTATCTTGCATGCATACTATTTTCCTGTCCCAAGCTCAGTACTCATTTTCTTCTGACATGCTGTGTGGCTATTATAAGGATTCTCAGAGGATGTATAATGAAGCACATTAAAGTGTATTGGAATAAACATTGGCCTAGGACTTAGAGACCCACATTCTTTTACTCATTTATTAGCCATGTGGCCATATGACAGTTTATAGTTTTGGAATTCAGTTTCTTCATATAAAAATGAACATATTCTTCTCTCTCTACCTCAACTATACTGTATAAAGAATAAACTGCTGTATTATAAAAATATGAGATCTATCCATCTATCATCTGTGCGTAAATTGCTTTATAGAAAATAGAAAGTGGAATCAGTATGGAGCATGGGAATCAAAGACAAAGGTAAAACTAGGTGAGAGTTTAGGAAAGGGTGGCAAGATGACAGTGGGTAGGAATTATCTTAGTTACTTTTGCTAGTGTCTAACATCCAAGGTTAATGGAGGAAAGTTTTATTTAGCTCACAGTCTGTAGAGGTTTCAGTACATACTTGGCTGGCTCATAGAAAGTGGAATCAGTATGGAGCATGGGAATCAAAGACAAAGGTAAAACTAGGTGAGAGTTTAGGAAAGGGTGGCAAGATGACAGTGGGTAGGAATTATCTTAGTTACTTTTGCTAGTGTCTAACATCCAAGGTTAATGGAGGAAAGTTTTATTTAGCTCACAGTCTGTAGAGGTTTCAGTACATACTTGGCTGGCTCCAAGGCAGGGCAGCATGGAGGACAGCATTTTTCTTGGTGCACAGACCCTAGGAAGGCAAGAAAGCAACAAGGTAACAAGCAGCAAGCAGCAAGCAAGGACAGGAGCCCTTTTTCTGTCCCTTCTATTCCATCCAGAGTACACACCTTTAGGGTGGGTAGCATTCACAACCTGGGTGGCCTTTCCCATCTTCCACTCCCAGAACTATATTAGACCAATCAGTGGGCTAATTTATTAATGACATTCCCTTTATTGCAACATCACACACTTAATTCCAGCATCACATTCTCTAGATCCAGACACCTCTGAAATGCCCCACCTATGACATATATTCATAAATGCTAACCACATGGTGGCTTGTAATGCCAGCATTCGGGAGGATCCCTGTGAGTTCAGGGCCATCTAGGCTACAAAATGAGTTCAAGGCAAGCCTGAACTACATAAGGAGACCTTGTTCCAAAAACAAACAAAAATGATAACAGTGATATGTAACTCGTTGGTAAGGATTACTTTTAAAGATTTCATTTGATTCTGAACCTTTATTGACTATTGTTTAAAATTATATTCAAATATAGCTATGGAAACAAATGATAATTCTAGTTATTTCAAAATGGAACAGGGGATATCTAAGTGGTGATTTCACTACGCTGCCCATTAGGATGCCAAAAGACAGCACTAAGTTCACCCCCTGCGTATACGTTTCTGGTTGTACACTCTGATCTATTTAATCCAATTCAGTAACATGAGATTGGAGAGACAGAATCAGTTTCTGCAGTTATTCTTTGTTGTTTTATGAGAAAAAGGTTATGAAGACATGAGTGAAGGCTGTTTGCTGTTGTTTCTCCGGCTTCCCTCATAGCTTTTAGCATAGAGATGCACATGTGTGTAGATCCTAAAAGTGGTTTAATTTCAGCCTCCTGACACTGTACTGCAATGACAGCATTTGCTGCTGAAACCAGTTGTTCCAGTGGTGGAACCAGAGGTGGTAGCCTTTCTGCAAGTCAGTTCTATTCTGTTCTTTATTTCTGGAGGTCTGTTCAGTGCTGGCTTTTGCAGCTTTCTCCGATACAGTAAACACTTAATCTGAATTAAATGTATTCTGCATAAAATATTTAGAGCACTACTTCTCAACTTTAGCACATTTCAGAATGAGTTGTTGAGCTTTTGAAAACAGATTATTTGGTTCTACTCCTAGAATTTTGGATTCACTGGGATTGCATCTAAGAATATGGACATATTAGAAGCTGAAATAAGGACTACAGTTGGAGAATAATCTATCTAAGAGTATTTTTCTGTTTTTGACTCAGGATGTGTAATGAAATATGATGTCTCCCCAAATGTATCAAACAATCTAGGCTGGCCAGCTACAATTGCTTTTCAAAGTTTCAATAATCCGTCTTATTATTAGGTGTTGCATTCCAAATAAAGAATAGTCACTGAAGTTACAACAAAATGTATTTTAAGAGGTTTCAATATAGATTTGATAATTAGTAAGCTATGCTACAAAGTCTTATATAATGTGCAGTGTATACTTTTATTTTTTGGGGTTATTTCATAGCAACTTTATCATATGGTAAAATGCACTTCTCTTTTCCTCTGACTAAATATCAGTTATGGTCAGACAGGTCAGACTTTTGCCATATGGAGTTTTTTCAAAAAATAAATTCTGTTGAAAATAGAAGATTAAGTATAGCTACCATTTAAATTTTCATAATTATCCTTTCATTTTATGGATGTGGAGTATACCTATGCTAGATTTTAGCTTAATGATCATATTTTAACATTGTTTACATGCTTACCTTTTACATAAATATTTTGAGAACTGAGGAAATGAGTTGATACTAGTAACTAAATCCTTTAACACTTGACCCAATGTTTTTATTTTAAAAATTAATAACAATTTAAAAATATTTTATAAAGCAGTTTTAGTTTTACAGTAGTATACATAAATTATAATTCCCTGATTTCTGACACTCATAGTATCATCCATTATTTCAATATTTACCATCAGAGTGGAACATATGTTACAAGCAGTGAAACTACACTGATGATCAGTGAACTATCATCCAAAATTCACAGTTTACATTAGGACCCACTCTTGATGTACAGTCTGTGGGGTGGACCCAAAGTATAAAGATATGTATTTACCATCTTCTCCTGTGTGAAAGACAATGAAGAGAGAATGTGAAAGCAAGCCAGAGATATGAATAAAATATTGCTAAAGACAGTTTTAGGATTTTTATCTAAAGTATACAAAGAACTCTTAAAACCCCACCATAAGAAACAAAATTTTAAAATGAGCAAGAGACCTGAGCAGGCTCTTCAACAAAGAAGACATCTGGATGACAAGTAAGTATATGATACAAAAACATGTTTTCCTAAGAAGTCATTAGCATGCCTTGCAAGTGCAAGGACCCAAGTTTGATCCCAGGTACCAGAAAAAAAGGTCATTAGCAACTTGCAAATTAAAACAAGAATGAAACATCACCATACACCTACAAGAATGACCAAAATCTAAAACACTGATGACACCAAACACTGGAGGATGTAGAGGGACAGAAGGAGTTGCCCTTTATTATTAGAAGAATGTAAATAGTGTGGCTACTTGGGAAGACAGCTTGAGAGATTTTTATAAAATTCAACATACTGGGTTGGGATTTAGCTCAGTGGTTCTGGCTCCTGCCTTGCAAGCACAAGGACTGGAGTTTGATCCTTGGTACCAAAAAAAAATAAATAAATAAATAAAAAAATCAACATACAGTAGAGCAATCACCCTCCCTGGCATTTATCTAAATGAAAAGTTATGTCCACACAAAAATCTACACTTGAGTATTTGTAACAGCTTTATTTATAATTCTCAGTATGTGGAAACATTCTATCATCTGGAAAATCTTATTTAAGAAAGATATAATTTATTATTGAATGGTAGAATTCACTAGTGAATCCATCTGTGCTAGGTGCTTTCTGCTTTGGAAGCTTATTCTTTATGCAAGTTCTTTAAAACATATAGGTTTATTCAAATTTTGTATATCTATTTCTTCTTGCGTAAGTTTTGTCAGATTGTGTCTTTCAATAACTTAGCCCATTTCATCTAAGTTGTCAAAATTGGAAGCATAGAATTGTTCATATGAATCTTTTCTTATTATCTCAGTGTTTGAGAGATCTGTGGTGATGCCCTCTCTTTCAGTTCTGATATTAGTTATTTGTGGGTTTTCTCTTTTTTTCTTAGCCTGGAAAGCTAGTGGGTTATCAATTTTAACTCTTTTAAAAATCAATTTGAAGCAAAAATGCTAGCTTTCATTACATTACTTTTCTCTATAATGTTTTATACTATATCATTTTTTACTTGGACAATCTATTTTTTAATTCATTCATTAAATCCATTGATGCTCATGGTGATTATTGATACAGTTCGATTAATGTCTAGCGCATTTTTACATTTTTTATTTATCCTTGGTGCTCTTTTGTTGCTATTTTTGTCTTCCATTCTTTTTCTGCCTGTTATAATTCCTATAACTGAGCATTTTATATGATTCCATCATCTCACCTTTATTAGCATATCCATTAAAGTACTTCCTTTTAGCTCTTTTCAGTAATTTCAGTTTGTATTGCACATTTACAGATACTACAAGTTTATTTTCAGCTAACACTATTTCATTTCATAGAGAATGTGAATACTTAATAATAACAATATAATTCCAATTCCTCCTCCTCAAAATTATTGCTGTCTCATCTCATAGATTTAAGCATTAATGTACACACAAGATGTTTATATAAGCGTACATATTCAAATATAATGTTGCTATTTTTATTGTATAAAATTGTTATTGATATATCAATTTAGAATGAGAAAAAGTTTTATTTTACCTTCAACTAATTCCTTTTCTGATGCTATTCTTTTCTCTATTTATGCATGAATTTCTGATGTATACCATTTTTCTTGTCTCCTAAGAATTTCTCTTGAAATTTTTTGCAATGCAAGTCAACTTGAAACAAATGCCTTCAATAGTTGTTTTTAAAGAAATTTTTAATTTCTTTTTCACTTTTCAGGATTAACACTTCTAGGGTGTGATTTTTTTTCTTCCTTGGCATTTTAAATATTTCACTTTACTATCTTCTTGCTTGAGTGGTTTCTAAAGGGAAGTCATATGTAACTAATTTTTGGTATAGGTATTGAATTCAGGGCCTCATGCATGCCAGGCATATGCTCTTCCATTGAGCTACTCCTCCCTTAAAATAATTTTTCATATTTTATTTATTTTTATTTGCCTATTCTAAATTTTTACCTTTTCAGTGCTGAAGATTACATTCAGAGGCTTTTTCATGTTGAGCCTGTGCTCTACCACTTAGGTACACCTCAGACTGTCATATGTAATTTTTATCTTCGCTTCTTTTGTAGTATGGTGTTAGGATTTTTCTTTGTCTTTGATTTCCTGAAGTTTGAATCTGATATGCTTACATATAGTGTTTTGAGTGTTTATCCTGTTTGTTGTTCTCTGAGCTTCTTGGATTTGTGGTCTGTTGTTGAACATTCATTTAGGAAAACTTCACTATTATCTAAAAATATTGCTTCCGTTCCTTCCTCCCTTCCTGACACTTACCTTATTCATATATTACCCCTTATGGAATTGTCCCACAGTTCTTGGATGTTCTATTCTGTTTCATTAATTGTCTTTTTCCTTGAGGGTGGGACAAGATGGTGGTCGAGTAAGACCCTCTAGCCCTCTCTTCCCACAGACAGCAGCTATTCATGCACCAGACTGGCTACACAAGAATGAAGGATGTCCTGTGAAAGACTACAGCACCTGATTTGGTACAAAATGAAATGATATAGAAGAAAGTAGTGCAGAAAGAGGTGCCCACATCACCCCTTCCCCATCTCCAAGCAACCCAGTGTGGAGAGACATCATCTGCCTGGGGAGGTGGGGCACAGGGAATTAATTCCGAGCCTCAGACTTGAAACCAGCACTAAGCCTGCCACAATGAAACACACTGCTGGCCTGTACTGATGGAACAGCCAATACCTGTGGGTTGAGCAGGGAAAAAAGCTGCACTAGGTCAGGTGCCTGAATGTACCCCCTCCTGCCATGGACGGCAGAGCTAGAGTGAGACTCCACTTACTGTGGTGCAGGGCATAGAAGCTTGCACAAGACTTTGTCTTAGGGCCCAGTGCCAGGCCAACTGCAGTGAGATCTAGTGTCCAGTAGTAACTGGAGCTCCTGGATAAGGGCAGAGCTCATAGATGGAACTTCCAGGCCTGCCCGTGCACCAGCCAGAGAACTGTGAGTTAGCAGGATAAACTTGAGTTTTAGCCCACATCATTTCCAGCCTTCAAGTGGGCCAAATGTACACACCCTCCACCTAAAGCTGTCCAGGTCCCCTGTGAAACTCAGGCTATGAAACTCAGGCAAAACACAATTTACCATCAGCCTTGGTATCTAAAGGACTGTCTTCACTGCCCATTTCCCAATATCAGGGAGCGCAGGAATCACTAGGCCATTGCCTGCATACTGGGCTCTAGGATGTCCTTTCCAAGCATAGATATGTACCACAGGGAACAAACTCAAATGTTGCCCTGCATTACTGCCACCCATGGAATGGCCTTGGTGCCCTCTGAGACTATGCAGATTCTTGAGGCTTTCAGGCTCAGATGCAACTCAGCTAGCTCTGCAAACCAGGAGGCCCAGGGTTTCCTTCACCAGTAGTATACCAATCTTGGGCAGCACAGGGTGGTGCAAACCTCCACTCACTGGGTCTAGGACCAGTAGTAACTGCAAGAATTTGTCCTGGAACTTAGAGTTGGGCTGGTGAAACCCAAAATGCCAGGGGAAAACATGCAGCTCTGGCCTATCAGACTGCTCTTCTAGCCTGCATCACCTGTTGTCTGGATACAATAATCTTTTTTTTTTTTTTTTTTGGTTAGCTAGCAGGGATCAAACTTGGGTCCTTGAGCTTGTGAGGCAGGCAGCAGAACCACAGAGCTAAATCCCCGGCCCTGGATGCAATAATCTTGAGTTACGAGTCCACCTCAGAAATAGGTATGCCTGTTGTGTAAAAGTCCAGTAAATGGAGCATAGGTAGTGTGATAGAGCAGTGTACGGGGAGTTGAAGGATTATGTAATCCTATGATTACTTCTTAGTCTTTTGGTAAGCATGTGCCTCTAAACTGTGAACGTCATCAGAACTTCTCAGCTTTCTCTTTTGCTTGCACGAGACAGGATGGCTAGAATGGCCTGGAGTTGAGTTATTTCCCTTTTCTCAGATGGAAGACTAATTAAAATTGAGTATCTTCTTTCCTCTAGGTAGGCTAGATTCTGCTAAATCCTACAATGTTAGGCTCTGCTAGAATAGGTTTTGCTGAGGACAGACATTATTCAGAAGAATAAAATGCTGTGATATATGATATATTTTAACATAGTTACTTAGTTACTTATTTTACTACCTCTCTTGGAAGCAGAAGGGTATTTTTCTCTAATATTTATTATGAGGATCTGTAGAACTCCTAGAGGTCACAGAAAGGAAGGGATGCTCTTGTGACTTGTCCTCTTGGAGTTTTTTAACTCTCTCTTTCTCTCTCTCTTTTTTTTTTTTTTTTGGTACCGGGGATCAAACTTGGGACCTTTTCCTTGCTTGCAAGGCAGGCGGCAGAATCACTGAGCTAAATCCCTGGTCTTGTCGGAGTTTTTTAACTCTCATTTTTGTTTATTCTGAACCCTGAACAAATCATCAGTTATACGCCAGGTTTTCCCATCCTGGTGCCAGTTCTCATGAGGACTTTTTCTGCAATTGGTACTTGACAAATTATCATTCCCTATATTTTCTTGTCTTTCTCTCTAATTTGGGGGGTAGTGGTTTGCCCTGTGATCCCATTTCTCTGATGGATCTAAGAAGTGTGGCTGATTTTTCAGTTTGTTCATCTTTTTTTACTTGTTGTTAGGATAGAGTGGTGACTTCCAGGCTCTTTTCCACTATTCTTTTCAATATTGCTCCAACTCTGTGTCTAGCCTCTTTGTGCCATGTGTCCACCTCCGCAATACGTGGCCTTATTAGGTTAAATGAACTCGAGTAAATAGGTCATTACTGTGTACAAGGTGGGGAAGGGGCTCCAACACTACTTACTTTGTGTGTGCTCAAATAGAAAAATTTTGCCATATTTGAAATAAAAGTTTTAAAAAATTCCTATTATGAAAGCATTGCCAAATACAATGCAATATTTAAGCATTAAGTATTAAGAGATAACAAGTTATTGCCAGTTTTTTACCTTGTTATTTTTTATGCTGTTGAAAATACCATTTTATGCTATTTTAAGTTATTCTTTCTCTCTTATAAATAAGCAATGTATTTGGAAACCGTCCAATAGCTCACTAAGAATTAAACCCTCTTACTCTATAATCATGTTATTTAATCAAAAATTAATTTCCTGCCACAGTGACTTGTTAAGGAGTTGCTAATTCTAACTTTCTTCTCTGAAATTTAATTGAGCTCAGCGGTCAACCGCTCCTCTCCCCAGGTCTCAGATAACAAAATACATTTTTAGTTTTTCTTTTTGTTTCTCCCCAGATTTATCATTTTTTAAACCTGTAATTTTTTCTTTAAATATTTTTTTCTAACAATGATTAAAGCAATTGAAAAGTATAAACAGCTTACCATTAAGTGATTAGTCTTGAGGCTTTGCTATTTTAAATCAACTTGGGATGATTTTTAGCCACTTCCAATGTGCTCTTGCATCCATTAGTGTGGAACTTCTCAACTATGTCACCTCATGGGCAACTCAGAGTGGTCTGGTTCATTCTTACTTCTGTTGCCGGCTATGGTCCATGGGAGAGATCCTTCCTTGACGATGTTGGCTGACTCCTGAGGACCAGCAATGTAGTGAAAGTCTCTTATAGAGTTGTGAAAGCTTAAAAATGTGGATTTCAAGTTAGAGATTTAAACTCATAGCTGAATGAGGTTTGGAGAGATTAAATGCACCTCAGCAAAAGAGTTTCTGGGTTAGGACTGATGAAGAGCTGATAGATAATTATAAAGTTGGATGTTGGTGGCAGGAAGCTTTATTTGTCTAGTTTCTCTATAGTTTTAGATGATTGAACTTTGCTGAAATAGAAAATTTTAAAAAGTGTGAAATAACTTTCGGTATTGTATAGCAAAATGCACAGCACATATAGAAATATTTATGATATATATGAAAAACAAGTACATCTGTATTATTATTTATTGTGTGTATTGAAACCGTGAATGGGAGAAAATGTATTTTGAGAAAGAGGTTGATCTGGGGCTGGGGAATTAGCTCAGTGGTTCCGCTGCCTGCCTCACAAGTGCAAAGTCCTGAGTTCAATCCCCAGTATCAAAAAAAAAAAAAAAAAGGAGGTTGATCTGTTAAAGAAGGTGCACGTTGTTTCTTTTGGCCTTGTTTTCTAAATTTTATTTGATTGCTTACATGATAAATATGTATTTTAAATCGACTTAAAATATTTTATGTAAACCTTTCTTATAAAGTTCACTTAAAATTAAATAAATTCAAGAAATGAATTCTTATCGTCAGTTAATAATTAGTAATGAATGTCACTTTTTTGATGTTAGGAATTGAACTCAGGCCTTTCCACAGATGTCTATCCCTAAACTTTTTATTTTTTATTTTGACACAGTGTTTTGCTAAGTTTCCCAGAACTTGTTTCCTACTAATTAGTTGGAATTACAGGCCTGTGCCATGGTACCTTGTGAAAGTCACATTCTTGTGTTTAAAAATAAATGAATTTTGTAGGGCAAATGTGAGCAAACACTATAAAGCCTGAACATATGATGTTTTAATTCATAATGAAGTAGCTTCAATTTTTTTTGGTTAATATTATAAACCATTACCCCAGAAAAAGTGGTAGAATTGTAGTCCACATATGATAACGTTAGGGTATTTGTAGAGAATGAATATGAGAATCAAAGCTAAGGCCACTTTTGAAAACCACTTCCATTCTAATTCCTTAGTACAGATTACAGAAGTATGAATATTAGAAAAACCTTGTGTTATAAAGCAAAGTACACTATCAACATTTATAAAAGAATATAGGATTAATATATTTAAAATGTAAAGAAATTTAATAAAATTTTAAGGTAAAGACTTTAATAAATAATGACTGGCTTTGTAATAAATAACAAAAGAAATAGCAAAGCCAAACATGGGAAAATGTTAACACTCTGTACCAGGACTGGGCCTAGAGAAAAGCCAGTATGAATTGTTGGACACAAGACATAAAGCAAGCAAAATATGCAGGGCAGGAAAAATGATGAGACACTCCCAGAGCTACGCAAGTTCATGGGTTCTACCTGAATTCTGCCTCCATGCCACACTTGCCCTCATCTCAGCCCTACTTTGCTTTAATCATAGAAATTCAAATCTGACCTGTGATGGTTGGTATCCCACATGGTTCCCTGTGATCCTCTCCTGACAGTCATGAGTGTGTTTAAGGTATTCATAAATACTGTGTATGGCCTTCTGTGTGAGCAACAGAAAACATCCACAGGGATACTATGTGACATTTTGGTTGCTGCCTTTTTCTTGTTTCTGGGAGAAACTCTCACTGCGGAAGCGCTGCTCGTTCCTTAGGTCGGACGAACAGCACACGCAGAGGTACAGGTAAGAAGGATCAGAAGTAGAGAGTTCAGCCTGTCAAGCCTTCAGATGACCGCAGCTTCAGCTAACATCTTAATTACAACCTCATATGAAACTCTGAGCCAGAATTATGCTACTTTTAAATTCCTGGCCTGCAGAAACTTTGATACAGTAAATACTTATCATTTTAAAGCTATAATGTAAAAATAGGTAACTAGAACAATAGCAGTCTGGAGACATTTTTATCATTTGTACATAGATGGATAGGAATTCTGTGTTGTCTTAGCATGGTGAATAGGAACACAGACTTGGGAATAATACTGCTTCAGTTTTAATTCTAATTTTCTTTTTTTTTTTTTGTATCGGGATTGAACTCCGGCCCTTGCATTTGCAAGGCAGGTGGTGGAACCATCGAGCCAAATCCCCAACCCCTTCAGTTTGAATTCTAGATCATATATGCGGTACTGTGTGTCCTCTGGGTTTACTTGTGTTTCAGTTTCTTTGTCTATAATGTAGGAAAAATAACAGTACTTAAATTTCAAGGTTGATGGAAGGATCGAGAAAGCAAATGTGTATAAATTGCTTATAAAATAATAAGCATGATAAAAGTGTTTGATACCGTAATTATTCTAGTTAACTTTCACATGCTTTTTCAAACGTACAGTCACACACACACACACACACACGCATATATATGATGAGTGCTACACGTCTTTCCCTGTGTGCACACACATTTCACTAATGTCCTGTACTAGATTGCCTGGAAATAGATGTGAAGGGCTTCTATAAACATATTTTGCACCTTCAGAGGAGGACAAAAAATTTTCTTCTACCTTGATGATAGATGGGGAAAATAATTTTCTATATTTCTTAGGCAGGAAAACTATTCCCTGTCTCTCAATTTTTTTTTAGTGGTTTTCCCTTCTTATCACATCAGAAATACTCCCAGTTTCAGGAGATAGGGTTAAATTTTTGCATCTTTCCTCTGAATAAAAGACTCCAGCACGTTTTATTGTCCAAACATTTCCAGGCTGCAATAATCAGCTTGTTCATCCTTATAAATGAATCTTTTCTTTTCTTGCATTCTATATTATTTCTGTGTGTGACCTACATGTATTCTTCTCTCTTTGAAGGAATGTTCTTACTGCTTCCCAATGTAGCCTGAGCTGCAGGTTACCATGGTGATACGGCCATACAGGATGTCTTCAGGACTACATCTTGCTGATTTTTTTTCAAGGAGAATGAGGATTGTTCTCTTTTGCTGATAGGCTGTATTTAAACTTGACCCTCCCTGCCATTTCTTTTAAGAATAATTAAAGAGCATTGCTATTGGTGGATGTTCTGACTGGTTATTTTCCAAAGTAGGTAACATTTATCTTCTTTACACTTTCCTTTACTGTGACCTTTTCTCCAGTACAACATCTTTCATTTTCTGTAGACATTTGATAACCTTGTATTACCTTAGACCTTTCTAACAGGAATAAATGAATTTGTTTATCCCATTCACACTGTGTTTTTTCTTTTTTTGAAAAAAAAAAACATAGCACTGTTTGAGTTACATTATGTAGGTTCAACTCAGAAACCATGACTGTAAAGAGTCATACTGGAAGAAAAATTTTATTTTTTTTTGAAAAATGACCCAGTGATAGAAATCTTTGCAAATAGAAATATGTAACAAGCTAATTGTTTTACAATGACAACTATAAAAATACAACTATTATGTGATTTCCAAGTGTGTATGTTAAGACAACCAAATATGTCCATTTCTGCTCAAACACCATTTTTTCCCATCTGCCCAAACACTTTTTCCTAGAGAGCTTTCACATTTTGTTTTTATTAACTAGCTAACATAGTTTTAGAGTTTCGCAGAATTTTGTCATCAAATTGTATATTCAGTTAGGCATCGATATCTTTAAAAAATGCAAACTGCATTTCAACAATAAAAGAAAATAAAAAAATTGTGTCAATATTTGTCCTATTTTATAAATACATTTGAACTGTATGATAGTTCTCTTTAGTTTTATTTACATTTTTCTTCTAGAATCTATCATTTGCTACCTGGCATCTGTTTAGCTTATTTTTTTTTCCTCATTGAGTTTATTGGTACATTATGTTTAGCTTTCTTTGTTTACAGTTGTCTTCTCTTCTAAATAAAAAGCTTCTTGATCTTAGGGATCATCCCTAATATTTTGTTGTTTATTTTTAGATGGTGCTTACTTAGTGATTTTGTAAACATTGATTGGCTGAAAAGTTTATCGGAAGCAATTACATAATGTGTGCAGAGTTTAAAGGATAGTGGAGTATCATTTTTAAAAACTTTATCCCCCCAGAAATGTTTTGTGCTGCCTCTTTTTAAAGTTTTAATTCTTTGTAGTGAGGGATAATAGTTTTGTTTATGGTTTTAACAATTCTTATTGAGTAAAACTCTTCTTTAAGATGTAAACCTAGGTTAATGGATCCATATTTTTATGAAGCTTACACTAGTGGAAGGAAATACACAAACAAATAAGCTATTAAACAAACAACTTCCAGTGAGTGTAAAGAAACTTGAGATGCAAGGACTGTGTTGCTATTTTATAATCAACCTCTGAGGTGGTGCCAAACAAGCTGAGGAAAGAACCAGGAAAATCTAGGCACATGAAAACCACAAGTAGCGTCAGCAAGAGAAAGACTTGTGTGTGTTTGTCTTGAAGTAATAAAGAAGGCTGATATTGCTGAGTGTACTGGATCAGACAGAGGGCTTAGTAGATAATGTTGAAGAGAGAGAAAAAGGCCACACCTAGATCATGGAGTATCCTGTGTGAATTAGGGAAAAGGATTTGTATTTTTTTCTAAATGTAAAAGAAATACAAAGAAGAATGAAACAAGGACTGGCTTATGTTTTAGAAGGTTATATTAGGTTATAGGGTGGGGGAGGCTTGCATAGTAGTTGGGGTGGGATTAAGAAGGTACAGTAAGCATTCTGATTTTTCATTTTTAAGCCTAAAATATTTGCTCAACATCCATGTGGAGAAATGAGGTGGAAGGTCGATGTCTACAGCATCCTATTTTAAATTAAAAAATGAGGAAAGTTTACATGTAAAGACTTTGGAAGATATCCCAGTTACGCTGAACCATAAGTGGAGAAAGTATATGGTTGTTATTTCTACAGTGTCAGTTTCAGTTCTCCCAGTCTTCTTCATGTATGGTTTTAGATTACAGTTGGCCAAAAGATTATATATGAGTTTGGGAAGGTAGAATCAAAGCGGTAGCTTCACATTCTGAAAGTCGTCATGGTTCTCTGGGTGACAGATACAGAAGCACATCCTGGGCTTTTGCTTTTCCTGCTGCTCCTCCATTCCATGTGCAAGTCCTCTTTCAGACTGCAAGACTGCCACTGCCAGCTTTAGACCTACACAAAAGGAATATAAACCTTGGTGATTCCAGGTCGGCTTCGCTTCAGCTTCTGTCCAGCTTTTCTTCTAGATTGCTGGCCCCACCCCAGGGTCATCAGTAGCTACTTGCATGTGGATCCACAAAGGTAACAGCTCCCCATAGATTTTTCCATTTCTCCATCTGCTTCCATTTCATGGCTGTACTTTGGTAGCACGATTTAACTTGCTTCTTATACTAACTGTGGATGACTTCTCTGACCTTCCTGCTTCTCTTTCGGGCTCTCTTTTTCTAAATCTAATTCCTGTAAGACATTATCTTATTTTATAACTATTTTGTAGCTTATACTACAAGTATTAAAATAATTAATAGCGATTCATTGATTGAGTCCAAAATGACACAATTACCAGGACGGAGTATATGGTCACCAGGTATGGCTGCCAATAATTCCTCATTCTCTTCATTGTGCTTACATAGACTCCAAGAAATGTACTCCATTTTCTCTCTCTTGAATCTGTGCTGGACTCTAACTTGCTTAAATCAATAGAAGGCAGTGAAAATAGCATTCTGGAATATCTGTAGCAGATCTTAATAAATATTTTAGTCTTCATTCCTCCATCTTGATTTTATCAGCTACAATATAAAGAAACCCAGGCTAGATTATTGAGTGATTAGAGGCCTTCTGAAGATCCATTTTAAATGAACTCTTAGCAGACTGCACTTGCATGAGTGAACCTAGC
Organism: Fukomys damarensis; assembly: GCF_012274545.1. Lineage (NCBI taxonomy): Eukaryota > Metazoa > Chordata > Mammalia > Rodentia > Bathyergidae > Fukomys > Fukomys damarensis. The sequence goes on along the minus strand of NW_022900927.1, from coordinate 45,309,957 downwards.
CAATGTAATGCAGAGAGAAAGTACCACTCAGAGTCCAGAAAGGAGGAAACATACTGTTTTATACCACTAAATTCTTGGTTAGTTTGTTACACAGTTATAGAAACATCGACTGATTATTTTAGTACTTTACCAGACATCATTCTATATAATGGACAAACTATGCTGAACAAGATAAATAAAGTTAATCCCCTGCCTTTGGAGCTTATACTTTAATACAGATAAATAATGAAATAACTTCAGATGGTCATAAGAGCTACAAAAAGCTACACATGTTCATGAGATAGAGTCACTGGGTGGAAGATACTATCCTATATCAAAGCTGAAGGATGCAATTTCTGAGAAGAATTCTTTTGAGGTGAGACATAAAGAATAAGAAGGCTCCAGTTCTGCAACAAATTGGAGGGTTTCAGGCAGGGAAAACCAAAAAGTAATCAGAGTATTCTAAGAATTGTAGAAAAGATTATGTGTCTGGTGTTTAAAAAGCAAGTGGGCAATGAAGTCCACTAGCTGTCTTTTAAACATCTTTTCAGCCATATAGAAAATTTTAAATTTTATTCTAAAAATTAAACAGTGTTAGGTACCTCATGGATTCATTTAATATATGTTTGTTACTGTAATGTAACAAACCCTTTACAGTAGTTTTCTTTGGGGATAGTCTTAAAGAGTGGTTTATTTAGGGGGTGAA
>NW_022900927.1:45290900-45309244 GCF_012274545.1 Fukomys damarensis | reverse complement strand
TAATGTAACAAACCCTTTACAGTAGTTTTCTTTGGGGATAGTCTTAAAGAGTGGTTTATTTTTAGGGGGTGAAGGGAGGGCAGGGACAAGGGGAAAAAATGAGAACCAAGACCTGTCATGTAGAGGTACAATATCCCAATAATGAATGTAACTCTACTGTATACGTAAAATGTACCAATAAACTCAATAAAAAGAAAAAAAAAGAGTGGGTTATTTTTAAAAGCATTTCTTACAGTGTTTTAATTTCATGGAAATGTGAACAAAGTGTAATTTTCTTCAAAAAAATCCTCTCATTTCTTTTACATCAATGAAATTATCATCAAAAACTACTTAGTTAGAATATATATTCCTTAACTTGTAGTTAAAATATTATGTGGCAAAATATATGAGTGAAAATGAAATGTTTTATTCTAATCTGTGGATTTTATAAGAGTGGGTTTGCCTCTTTTATGATTTCTTACCTCTAGTCTGGCTGCTTGTGGAGGCTGATGAGAATTATAAAGCTATCGGATTGAGGCAAACTCAATCCTAAATTATTGCATGAATGAGAGGAACACTGATATATGAGCAAAAAAATTAACTCTGATGTGTTAAATCTATAAAACTTAGGAATATATAGTCAGAACTGGGGCAATGGGTACATACATTCTTTTGTAATCAGAAGAAAAAGCTGTAAATAGCTTACATTTAATGCAGCACTATCAATTGTACTTCAAATTAAGCCTAAAGTTTCTATGACATCTTTTTGCAAATAGGTCAAGAAATTAATTGGAGTACTAGAGCAAATGGGTAATGGGTTTTATGAAACAATATGTAATAATGCTGGTGACATTGATTTTAGAGTCTACCATAGATTCTCAGCACTCACACTCTATCACATTATGTGCCAAGAAATGCCTCTTTGAATGTGTCAAGGACTAGGAAGCACTGTTGAACAATACATTTTCAAATCAATTTTTTTCTTCAATGTATTAAGAAGGTATAATAATGAATGCATGTGTTAAATTGTCATCAGTCAAAGCCCATTATTAGAGTCTTAAACAGAGAGAAAGGCTCTTGATATTAAAATTAAATATCAAACTGTCATGGTCAGACATTTCAAATTACATTGGTATGAACCTGGTACCATCTATTCACAACCTCATGTTAGCATCTGTAGCTTCTAAGCACACAGCTTGAGGACATGCATCAGCCTGCTTATTTAAAAATAATTCTAGGAATCACCTCAAGTTAACTCAATGATATTTCTAGAGAGCAATCTCTTACTCTATTTTCACCTCAGTTTATGCTCTTTCTGTCAGAATTATGCAAAATGAGAAAACCTTTTCTAACATCTACTTTACTGCCTTTGGCAAAGTGCGAGAAATGGGTTTAGAGAACAGAAAACATTACCTATTTCTAATCTAATACTCCTGAAAAATACCTAACTTAGTTCTTTAAGTGGCAAAAAGAACTTAAATATTTAGAGTTAATGTGCTGGGTTGCTTCCTTAAATGCTGATAATTTCATTTTTTAAAAATCCACAATTGAAAAATGGTTGCCTAATGAAACATAAACACCATTAGAAATGTGTAATCTGAACACTCTATCAACCTTGAAAAATTTTTGTGTTCAGTTAAAATTAACCGATAACTAAAATTTATACTTGTATTGCTGTGAATAAGAGTAGGTATAATTTTATAAGCATGTGGCTAAAGGAAAAGAAGTATAACTTAAAATCTTCATATATTGGGATAAAAATGGTAGATTGCTATTCTTCATATCTTCTTATGGTGCTACCATGCTGCTTATATATAGGTAAGTCACTCAAAGTCACTCTACAGTTAGTCACAAATAATTATTGATCATATACAGTGTCTCCTACATGACCATATGTTAAAGGTTTGGTGGACAGCCTGCAGTGCTGTTGTGAAAGCTTTAAGAGGTAAGGTCTATGCTAAGTGTGGTAGTTCATGCTTGTAATCCAGCACATTGGGAGGATGAGGTGAAAGTTTGATTATAGTAGATAGTCTAGTGCCTTAGTAATAAGCTAGCTCAAATACAAATACATACAGGGTTAGGGATGTACTTTGCTGTGAAGGTCCACAGCTGAACACAAAAATGAAAACAACTTCTTCCCCACAACCCCCTAAACAACAGTGAAGCCTAGTGGGAGGAAGTTAGAACACCACTGCCACATCTTGAAGGGGATATTGGGGCCCTGGCCCTCTTTTTTTTTTTTCCTGCTTCTGGGCCACCATGAGATGAACAAGCCTTCTCTGCGGTATAACTCTGTAAACACAGGCCCAAATGAAAATGCACTGAAACTGTGAGCCAAAATAAATCTTTCCTTCATTAAGTTAATTATCTCAGGTATTTTGTTACAGTAATGCAAAATGGTCTAATATAGAGAGCACTGTTAACACAGTGATTAAAAAAAAAAAGAGTCATTGCCTTCAGAGAATCTGCTTTCTACTGAGAGGGATGCACAATGCAAAAAAGCGTGATAAGGTGGGCATGGTGGCACATGTCCGCGACCCCGAAGTTTGGAAAGCTGAGATAGGAGTATCATAAGTTCGAGTTCAGGCTGGACAACATAGTGATGAAGGGAAACTTTGTCTTTAAAAAAAAAAAGAGCTGGGAATGTAGCTCAGTGCAAAGTCCCTCTGTTTAATTCCTAGTACCTCAGAAAATAAAGGAAAACAAAAAAACGAAAAACAAGAAACAAACAAAAAAAACACCAAGAATCCAAACAAACAAATAACAAAGTGACATAATTAGCTATGTTACTTAGTTTCTGAAGAAAATAGACACTAAAATGGAGATAATATTGAAAAGTAACCTTGTGAAAGAAAAAGGGAAGAATTGGAATCGGATAGATGTTAGCCATTGTGCTGGAACTGACAATATCCCTACCAATTCATGAAAGCACTCCTGAACAAACAATACTCATTAGAAATGGTGAATGCTCTGTATTAACGTATTGCTCAGCCACTGGCCAAAGCTGTCTAGATAACAGCATCATCTGTACTTATAATCTGTGCAAGGCCCAGAGTTAATGGTTGGAGGCTGCCAGTCAGTCCCACGCTCTTTTCTGAACAACAGCTCCTTTCTTGGAGGAAGATCTGAGAGCAGAATCTCTTTGTCCACTATAGTGGCTGAAGATAAATATGATAGGAGAAAATGATGTGGGAGGGTTATTTTAAGGAGGACAGGGAGAAGGCCACTGGCAAGATGATACTTCAACACATGGAAGTTTGGCTTCAGTCATTATGGTGATCAAGGGATAAGAACATTCCCAGAGAGAGGAAGATAATAGTGAAAAGGTTGTAAAATTAAGAAAGAGTTAGTGTGGCTGAAGAAAAGAGAATTATCAGAAAGTGGTAAGAGATGAGAGTGGGAAGGTAAGCTAGTAAAATAAGGGTTCTTGTTAGTGTATTTTCACAGTATCATGGGATGCCAATGGAAAGCTTTGAAGAGGGGGTACCATGAACTTTTTATAAACATCACATGAGATTGTGACTCGTAATAAGCATTAGTGGTGGGGCGGTGGGAAAAGGTGCAAATCAGAAATATACAAAAACCGTGGTCTTCTTATGGGTTTAATGTAGAGGATGTAGAAAATAGAGACATCAATAACTCCTGAGTTTGTGGCCTCAGGAGAAATGTGAACTGGGGAAGAACAAGTTTGTGGTTCTCATTGGAGATAAACTTTATTATGGATATCTTAAATTTAAGATGCTTATTTGATCATTAGTTGACACTTCAGTAGTTAGATATAGGAATCTTGAAGCTCTTACAAGAAGAGTGGAGATTAAATTTGAGTCATTAACATAGAGTTACATTTACATCCATGTGGTTAGGTGAGATCACCTAAAGAAGGAAAGCTAAACAGGGAAATATACCTTTGATTAAACAACAAAGACAATCCAAAATTTAAAAGTAGAGACTCAGAAGAGCAAGCAAAGAATACAAAGAAGACAATAGTTAGGTAGGAAGGCCATCAGAAAATTTAGTTTTTTTTTTTTTTTTTTTTTTTTTTTTGGTATCAGGTATCAAATTTGGTACCCCGTGCTTGCAAGGCAGGTGGTAGCACCGCTGAGCTAAATCCCCAGCACTAGTGTCCTGTTTTTAAGGGCAATAATCAACTATGTCAAATACTGCTTAGAGGTCATGTAAGATGTAGACTAGGTATTGACTTTTGAAAATGGTAAAATGAAAATCGACAGCAACTTTGACAGGAGCAGTTTCACTGAAACAACAGGCATGGAAGCTTTGCTAAAAAGCAAGTTTAAGAAAAAGGGAGTAAGAGCCTGCTAAAAGAGAAGCTGTGTGTGTGTGTGTGTGTGTGTGTGTGTGTGTGTGCGTGTGTGTGCATGCACATGCATGCGTAGGTGTGTGTGCTTGCTTGTTTATATTTTTACCCTAGAAGGTATTGTTTTTCAAATGTCACAATACATTGTGGTTTTTGGACTATTATAGCTTACAGAGGAGTGATCTGAGATAGCCAGTCAAAATATAACGTGCTGTAGTTTTAGAATACAGTTAGAACAAAATAGTAAACTTTTGGAAAAAGAATTTTAGAATTTGTGGAAGAAGTTCAAGCCTGGCTGGGCCAGGTGCGTCGCACTCCCGTCTCCTGAGCTAACTTGGAGACCTTGCTAAGGCTGAGCTAATTCTCCTAAGTGTGTAGATGCTGCGTCCAATAGGCTACATCTCCGCCCCTAGTCCATGACTCCTTCACCTCGCCCAAGAAAAATCACTCCACCATGGCTCCAATAAGATATTGCCAAATGTTAAATGCTGCTCCCATGCTCCCCCCGATGGTTGTCCCTTTATAATCCTGTGCATTTCCTGAATAAGGCGCAAGTATTCCAGAAACCTCCCTGGCGTCTGCCTGGTGATTCAGAGCCTTGCCTTCCCAGTCTGAGCTCCGAACCTTGTTCCTCAAGTGGGCTTGCAAAGGACAACAGCTGGCGCCCAAACGTGGGGCTCGCGTATACTGGGTAAATACTGAAGCTGCAGGTAAGAATCTCTATTATGGGTAATCTCTTAAGTCAAGAAAGGCTGGTACAGGTCACTTTAGTAAAGGGTCCTCATGCCGTAAAGGTGTCTGAGGCATTTCCAGCCCAAAGCCAGGCGAGTGTAGGGCCCCTGGACGTTCTAAAGATGGTGGGCAAAAGCCTCTTAAAAAAGATGGTGGGGGTGGGCTGTCTCTTCCGCTTTCCTCTTCCCCGAAGGCATCAGTCCCGCCCTCTGGTCTCTCACTTCCTGTCCATGCACCCGGAAGAGCCCACCACCCTGTGCGCTACCATCTTGCTGATCCTGTGGATCTTCTTCCTCCCCGACTCCAAGGGCCTGCAGTGGGTGGGCGGAGAGGCTGGGGCCTGGGGTGGTGGCATGTGTGCAGCTGCTCCAGGTCTGAGGTGAGTGAGGCCTCCAGCAGCTGGTGCTGGTAGGGGCACAGAAACTCCGCAGGGTCCCCCAGAGGTGGTGGGAGTTGGTGGGGAGAGGTCCAGGTCGCCCAAGGTGTCCTTGCTGTCGGGTCCAGATGGCTGGCTGGGGCGTTCCCAGCAGGCTTCCCGGGACCTACAGAACCTCAGCTCCTCCAGGATTTGAGATCCCAGGACCTGGAGCGATGGCCTCAAGAGAGTCACCTCATCTGTGTTCATCACTCTGGCGCCCCCCATGCTGCTGTGACTGTGACCAAAAGGAAGTGTGGCAGGTGTCTGGGGAGGCCTGGCATGGCCGTCCCTGGGAGCCCTCCCTCTGAAGGCCTCCGGGGCTGGTGCAGCTGGGAGACTCTGGACCCTTCCTGACAGGGCTGCGGCAGCAGTCCTCACTGCACCTACTCTGTGCAGCCCTCACTGCGGATTCAACTTGGGCTGGTACTCCTCCCTCCCCAAATCCACAAGTATGGGCTCTGCTACCTATCCCCCAATCTCTATCTTCGTTACCATAGATTGGCCTATTATCTCTCTTCCCTTCAGCACTTGTCTGCCTTTCTCTTTCATGTTCATTTTCCTATATCCCACACCCATAGAAGGGTCAGCTACCTAGACCCTTTGGGAATGATTCTCGATGTGTGGACCTCAAACCAACTGATAGCACTACACTTCTGCTTGACCCCTTGTATAAACCCCCTTTTGTTTAATCATGCCTCTGTTTGGTATCTGTAGCTAGAATGCCTCCCGCTATTTGGCTTCTGGTAAATCTTGCAAAAGATTGGCAGAATTCATATCCACTCTTTAACCTTATGCTTCATCCTCACAGTAGATGTGATTTGGGAATCTCTGCCATTGCTGCCAACCAGTTGACAAAAAAATACCACACAGGCCTTCGGAGAAACCACCCTACTGTTTCAAGATTTCCGTGCTGCCATTTTAAATTTACAAACTCAGATAAATCTTGTCTGGGTAATAATTCAACTATTAGAGACTAAGATTCTGAGCTGTTGTCATGCAAATTTCACCCATAGTTGTGTTACTCCTTTTCATTGTTAACATTATAATGATTATAAAAATCTGTCAAATTGTATAGGAAAAACCTGGGATCCCACATACAATCAACATTTACAAAACTTGACTCAAATTATTGTTCATTTAAACAATACACAGGCTCTTGATGTTGTTACTCTTAATAATATATGGGAGATAATCTGGTCTGGCATTCAAGCTGGATGGCAAAACCTAAGTTCCTGGGACAGAGGATTGATATTGTCATCACCCTATATGTTGACCCTGCTTGAAATTATTTTATTGCTCTTTATCTTAAAAATCAGATGCCTAGCCCTTAAAGGGTATAAACAAACTCATAAAAATGTGGTTCTCTTGGCCCAAGGCTCTGGAGTCAAAGACAAAAGGGGGAATTGTGGGAGAAGTTCAAGCCTGGCTGAGCCAGGTTTTCCGCACTCCTGTCTCCTGAGCTAACTTGCCTAAGTGCATAGATGCTGGGTCCAACCAGCTCCACTTCCACCTCTAGTCCATGACTCCTTTGCCTCACCAAAGAAAAATCACTCCACCATGGCTCCAATAAATACACCAAATGTTAAATGCTCCTCCCCCATGGCTGTCCCCATATAAGCCTGTGTATTTCCTGAATAAAGTGGAAGTGTTCCAGAAACCTCCCTGGAGTCTGCCTGGTGATTCTGCGCCCTGCCCTCCCAGTCTGAGCTCCCAAACGTTGTTCTGGGAGCAGGCTTGCATATGACAACAAGAATTTAGGCAGTACTAAACACTATTGAAAAAGTTGGAGAAATTTCAGTTTCCTAATGCAGATGTCTCTACCTTGAATCCTGGATCTAAATATATCAATATCAATATAAATTACATAATAAAAGTTATATAAGCATTTGATTTATATTTTTGTATCTACAATTAAACTGGTAGAAGAAAAATAAACGGATAATTGTTATAGTAGTTGTCTTGGGCACATACTATTGTTTATTCGATTATCTCCACATATAATATCTTAATATTGAAAGTGACCCTCTGAAAGTTTCTTAGAAATAACTGAAGTGCTGAGCTTTATTTAGGTAACTAGTTCAAAATCAGATACCTAGTATGTGACATGGACTTTGATATTAAGTCTGACATTAGGCTCTTGATTACCCTAGTATGCAATAGTACTTCTTGATTTAAAATTAACAAGAGAATGTAACTGTACTGTATCCCTAAAATGTACCAATAAACTCAATTAAATCTGAAAAAAAATTAACAAGAGAGGCAGTCATTTATAACCTATGTGACACCAATGAAACTTCTGAGTACTTCAAAATGGATTTCAACCCAGTAATTAAAGATCTAGCAAATACGTGTAAATTAAGGTCAATATTTTTGGTTTTCCTATTTGAATGTGGTTGGCTAGGGGCTGGGGATTTAGCTCAGTGGTTCTGCTGCCTGCCTTGAAAATGCAAGGTCCTGAGTTCAATCCCTGGCGACAAGAAAAAAAAAAAGATGGTTTTAAAAAAATAATTACAGAAATTGACCTAATTAGTAGAAATGAAAAACATATTGAAATCTTTTTGAGGTGAAATATATATTCTCTATTCTTAGCATAAAAATTGATGACGTTTTTTATACACATTCAATTATATAGCTGTCACCATCTGTAAGATATATATCTATATATATATATACATATATATATATAATTATGGAATTTTATGAAATTCTGGTTCTTGAGAGAACTAGGCACAGAAGAATAAATTTTAAATTGGCATTTGAAATATATCCACAATGATATAAAATATGCATATTTGATATTGGTACATAATGCAAAGAACACATTTAGTTATGCCTATTTAAAATAGTAATCTGAATCTGTGGTATAATGCTAATTATGAATATAATGTCAAACTATGCGTTTCAGTTTTAGCCATGATTACCTAGGTAAGAATAAAAATATATAATTTTAAGATGAATTTATTAAGTGAAAAGTTTTCCTTTGGATTGCTGGTATTGTGATGTGTAAAATGAGACTAACATTTAAGGTAATTTAGAATTGTGTAAAATTACAATTTTACAGAAAAAAAGGTAAAATAGTTATAATAGTTTTTCAATTAAACATTTCAAACAATATATGATGATTTATACCATATTGTATATAGTCCTGTGTAAAATTGAACATTATGTTCTCAGAAAATTCTGATAATTTCTGTACAAATTAGCTATTGTAAAGTACTTTTATTGTATCTGCTTTTATTTGGTGAGAAAAGAAGCACTAATAGAATTTTTAAAAGTTCCAAGATTGGGCCGGGTCTGGTGGCACACACCTGTAATCCCAGCACTCAGGAGGCTGAGGCAGGAGGATACTGTGAGTTCGAGACCAGCCTGGGCCATATAGTGAATTCCAGGTCAGTCTCAACTATACAGTGAGACCCTGTCTCAAAACAACAACAACAACAACAACAACAACAAAAAGTTCCAAGATAAATAAAACTACATTTTTAATTCCCATTTGTTCTTTTTAGCTATTTTAACATGGTATGTGGCCTTGATATCAAGGCAGACTCTACCATCCCTCTTGCATATTCACAGTTCTAGTTCCAATTTTTCAACTTAGAGAAGAGCAGGTCATTAAGATTTCTCAAAAACTATGTGAACAGAAATGAAGTAATAATAGATGTTACCTCCGAGCCTAGCTCTTGCTATGTTCCATTACATTCTTGTGTGTTCATCAGCCAGAAGCAATCTTAATGTTGCAGCACCCAACTTCAGCCCAGCAGATGAGAACAAGGCACTCATGTTTGGCAATAGTGCATGAAAGAAAGAATCTGGGCTTCTGACTGGCCAACTGTTCACTTTATATCTCAAGTGAGAGAGAAATTCCTGTCTTTTTAATGCCACCCAGTTATTGATTTTTTATTATAGTAACATAGCCTAAGTAATACACACTGATTTGACCAGATACAATGAGAGATGCAATAGGTCCAACCACTTTCTAAATTCACAGATTCAAGTTAATCCATGTACACTTGGGTCATATCCTTTATAACAATAACAGCCTCTGTGATACCATTTATCTTGCCCTCTTCCTCACCTCTTTCATAATGTAAATCATAAGTGGCTCAGCCTGTAATTAGTGCTTGCTCTGTTTACTTATACTTTCCCTCATTAAAATGCTATTCTCATAAGTGGAGGTGGGGTTGGTGTCTATTGGCAGATTAGCCAAGAGAAATGTATACTTTGAAATAGAGTAGAGTTGATCAATTTTTTTCTTTTTCTTTGCTCATCTCAATCTTGTGATCAAAAGGATCTGAAGTATTCCAGTATTTTTTCTCTTTATTTTTTCTATCACAATTCAGACCGAAATACAAACTTAATGACTGAATTTTTGATGCTTAGTAAATTGGGTTATGTTTCCCGAATAATAGTTATTATAGTGTTTTGTGTTTTGTACACAATCTATTTCATAAATATTTTTATATTTTTCCATGTGATACATGTCCCTTCCTAATCTCCTTCCTTGTTTTACAGAGGAGTAAATGGAGATATAGAAGAAATAAGTAGTTTAGGTAATTGAGCCAGTTCTCTAACTCTAACTTTATTTTTGTTTTTGGTACCAGGGATAGAACTGAAGTCCTTGCACTTGTGAGGCAGGCGGTGGAACACTGAGCTAAATCCCTGGCTATGTTTGTTTTCTACTGATACTGGGATAAGATAGCCAAATGCACACTGGAAATAGAAGCTGAGTAAAGAGCCTGAAGGAAGAACAGTGAAGGAAAGGGATAATGAGATGCCTGTAGGCATCTGAAGAAGCTGGCCTCGTTTTAGGAGACCTAGGTTTGTCTCCTCAAAGGTGAGTGTTCTCAAATACCCTAACATTGGAAGACAATTGTGTTGTAAAACTGTTGAACAGTCTTGATGATCTGTATTCTTAACACTACTACTATAGCAACATTTATACCATGTCCCACTAATTCTCAAAAGAAAAGACAACAAGGAGTACTTGTTCCTAGTGCCAGGCCTGCCTCTTATTTCCATCATAGCTACAGATGTCTGTCTTTAGCATCTTCCTCTTCCTCTTTGGCTGGTCTCTTGTGTTTCCTGTCTGTGGATTTTATTACATATTATTTAGAATGTAGAGGCAGTGACTGTATGCAAACTTTATCAGTGAGGACAGAAAAGAGGCCTGTACAAGAAGCATTAAGAAAATATCCATTGTTAAAAATTTTTAAAGAGATTTTGAGTATTTTTAAAAAATGGAACAAAGTATTTTATGTTCTCTTTTAATAGTTTATCAGTTTCTTAATGTAATAAATGGCAACAAAATTATTTGGAATTGTTTTGTCATTAGTATTAGTTATCTTAAAAATGTAGCTGTATTAGGTTTCTAAGGCTATTATACCAAATTATCAAATTGGATAGCTTAAACAACAGAAAAAATTAATAAACCTATTATAAATAAGGATAATATGAAAGAAAAACAAGTGAATTTAGTTTTAAAACTACTCAAAACACAAAAATGATGGAATTATTTCATTCTAGAATTATGAAAGTAGCAAGAAAATTAGAATGACCTAAAAGAAAAGATAAAAATTCTTGGAAAATTAGCAGTACCCCTCCCAAATAACAGAAATTTACTTTTTTACAGTTCTAATGGCCAAAGTCTGGGATCACATGTTGGCACTTTGGTCCTTTCTGTGATCTCTCTCTGGTTTGTGGACCCCACTTTCTTGCTGTGTCCTCCTGTGATCATCCTGTTGTGTTGTCTCTGTCCTAATCTTACTTTTTTTTTTTTGGTATCAGGAATTGAACTCAGGACCTTTCACTTGCAAGGCAGGCAGCAGCACCACTGAGCTAAAACCCTGGCCCAAATCTTACTTTTTTGATAAGGACACAAGTCATACAAGAGTTTATCCTAATAACCCAATTTTACTTTAATTTCTATTTTAAAGTCCTGTTTCTAAATAGAGTCATATTTTAAGGACTGGAGTGTTAGGATCTCAAGGTAGCTAGCTATAAATCTTCACTGTTCAAGACCCTCTTTGTGTACAGACTTATACATTCCATTTCATAGCTGTGAAAACTGGGGCACAGAGAGGTCAACCAACTTTCTAAAAGTCACCATAGTAATGAGTAGCACAGTAAAAAATGAACTGCCCCTGTGCTGTTATATGTTCACTGAATGCATTAAAGGGTGAACATATTAAGACTGGACTCTCATGTCACTGGGCATGGTGGTACATGCCTGTAGTTAGAGAACTCGGGAGGCTGAGGCAGGAGGATCGCTGTGAATTCGAGACCAGCCTGAGCTACATAGTGAGTTCCAGGTCAGTCTCAACTACATAGTGAAACCCTGTCTCAAAAAAAAAAAAAAAAGAGGGAAAAAAAAAAGACTGACTCTCAGTTCAGAAGATGACTGCATGTTTTGGCTACTACTCTGTTTTTCAGAGTGCCATCTAGTCTCTTTGGGTCACTAGAGCCTCCTTCTTGTGAAGAAAAAGTTAAAAAGTGACAAGATGAGGTAGAGCTCTTTTGCCAACAAGGACTAAATAAATGTCAACTGTGATGGTGATTTGAACAATAGTGTGTTTTTCACTTATATTTGTGTGCAGCCTAGCTACTCAGCTGAGATGTAACTATGTAAAGGAGAGTGAACCCACGACAGTTGTACAATGTGTTATAGCAAATCTGTCTGGCTACTCTAGGAATCTCAACATGGTACCAAGTGGTCTCAAGCCTAGTGTTTTTATTACAATCTATAACCTCATGAAAAATTAAATGTTCTGAAATAAATCAAAAGTGAGAAGGAAAAACGTAGTGCTCGACATCCAGGAACTGATATGACAGAGCTGTAGGCTTCAGCATTATTTGAAGCTGGTCTGGAATTTACAGCTAGTTCTTCTCTTGTGGGACATAAATAATCTCATCAAGCATCAGTGTCAGAGAAGGCTACTCAGAGACTGACAGAGTGAGACAAACAAGGCCACTTCATCATGTTCTTAAACACATGCTAAAAACAAGGTGACTGTGCCATCCACAAACAGAAAATGTCACCTTTTCCTGGTGAACAGTTACTTTAGCAGTTACAGCTTCTGTCTGCCTTTAGTACAGATGAAATTTATGGAGATGCCCTGTAGAGTATTGTCCCTGCTTGCTTATACTCCTTGAAAGCACCCAACCAAAGCCCAAATCGTATGATACGTTATTTGAAACGTCCTCTGTTTGTATTCTAGTATTGACATAACAAACTATTAGACTCACAGACTTAAAAGACATATTTTTTTCACAGTTCTGGAATCTGGAAGCCCAGGATCACGGTCTCATTAGGTTTGGCCTCTTGAGAACCTGTTGAACTATGGGTGATTCTGGTGGTGTTTAGTGGAAGGGAACTGACGAAGGTGACACAATTACCCAAACTGAATTTAGGGATTTATGCTACGATGTTCCTTAGCGGTGAAGACTTTAAAACATATCTTTGGTTCATAAACTTTGGGGCTTTATTTTTCCTTTAGGGAGAAAGGCTATCCAAATTGAATCCATTTCATTTTCAGAGGAAAACCTCTTTCATTTAAACATATCCATTTACTTTTAGCTTTATAGGTCATATAGGCCGAAGCAATGCTCCATTGACATGTTTTTCTAGTGTATCTTTATTTTTGCTTACATAAAAAACGGGCTGTTCAACACTGTAGTTTGGATCTGAAGTGTGTCCTCTACAAGTGAAGGAGTTAATAGTTCGGTGCTATGGGAAAGTGGTAGAACCTTCAGGAGCTGGGACCCAGTGGAAAGTCTTCAGGTCACAGTGAGGAGGGGGCCTTGAAGGGATCAGTGGGATCCTCGTCACTTTCTATTTCTCTCTTTTTTCTCCAGCCAAGGTGAGTAGTTTTTCTCTACCATATTCTCTCACCATGATGTGCTACCCTTCCCTCTTTAGATACCTAAAATCAAAGAGTCTCTATGATTATGGACTGGGACTTCCAAAACTGAGCCTAGTTACAGAAAGCTAACACATTCAAAATATCAAGCACGTTGTCTTGTCAAAAACAGTGTCACATGTGGTTCAGTACAAAGCTCTAGTTCTGCATATTCTTAGATTCTTCCTACCTACAACAGAAAGGTGAAAGACAGGTTTCTACTGGTGTGAGCTGCATGCCCAATTTAGTTGCCAACTGTCCACCCACACTCACTTCTTTGTGCCTTATACCTATGCTGTTGCTTGAACGATCGAATTAAATGATAGACCTAATTACCCCTCAGAACTTCGGAAGCTGGAAAATCTGCTTCATTTGGCTCATTTTTTCCTCACAGAAAACTACTTTATACTTATAGCTTATTACTGTCTGGTAATTTATACAGTAGTTGCCTACACACAATACACATTCAACTAATTTTCTTCTAACATCTTAATTCATGTGCCCATAGCTTGAAATCTTCCTTCCTCTCAAGATGGTTGCATAGCAACCTCTATATAGTGCGAACAACAAAATGACTTGTTATTGAGTGCTAGAAGAGCTCTTTTCAAGGAACACTGAGCCAGGAGCTCCATAAGTAAACGTTTTTCTCCTATATTTTGCTGGAAATATATTTAAATTAGGAGGATTGGAATCTGATTAACTAGAGAAAAACAGAATTATTCCAGACTAAAAAGAAATGTTCATATATCAACTGTCTTGAAAGGTTCATTGATTTTTCTCCTTGGTTGAAGTGTGAGTTTCAGTCTTTGACTTGAATTTCAAATGGTATGAGTATGGAGGTTTATTTTTAATGTAGTTAGTCAAATTTACTAATATATTGAAACAACAGTATTACTACACATTTTACCAGTAACTCGGGTAAAGATGTGTCTGATATGAACAACATTGGAAAGAAATTTCCTGAAATGTGTAAGTTCTATTTTACTATGGCCACCATTAATCTTCTTTGGTTTTTGGTTCAGATATTTGACCTGTTTGTGGGTACAATGGTTGAAAATCTTAATGTCTTAAGAACTCTACTTCATCTCAAGGAAAATTTATAATTTTAGAATAAAATTTGTGATCTTGCTGTGGCAAATCTAGCTTGGAGGAATCCAGGTTGAAAAGAGTGTACATTTTTTTCTTCCTATTCAAGAAGATTGCTACTTGCAGTATTTATAGTCTTGAAAACTCTGCCTTTTATATCCATTTTCTGCCTAATACACCTAATTAAAATATATGCACACAGAGAAAATTCCTCATTTCTTATGCAGCACACTAGGGAGTGTTTTCTACTACTGTACTTTTCATCTGATTGCATTATACTATGCTTTTAAAAAGCTACTCTCTGACATCCTACATATTTTTAAAGCACTATTTTCTCTCTGAGCTGGTTATTATTGTGTGTCTAGGTAGTTTCAATTTGCCAAAAATAGTGGCAACAACATTTTAATCCATTCTGTGTTAAGGTTTTATCTATTAAAATTTTAATTCAAGAAATAATTTTAGTGTTAATGGATCACTAACTGCTTTGAGTCTATACCATTGATGAGTTGTGAATTTTGTATTTTATATACAGAACAATTCAAGAGCAGTATTTTGTTGATTCTGGGTCAGATATATGTATGAATCTCTAAAGTCAAGACCATATGAAATCAGTTAGTGGGGGGAAATCACAACTAATATTTCTTGAACACATACTATGTCTCAGTCTCTAGTCACACACTATTTCCATTTGCTGTATGAAGCCATAGGTAAGTGAGTATTACTATAAAACTCTTATTGATGTGATAATCAAATTTCAAAGAGGTTGGAAAGTTGACTCATGTCACATAGCAGAAGTAGCAGAGGTGGTATTCAAATCTGTCTGCCTGACCTCTAAACTCTTTCCTACCACTCTGTTCTGAAGCTCAGGGAACTGATATGTTTTGATTGTCTGCTATATATCAGGCACTGATGGAAGATATTTTATATTTTAAGTGCAATATATAGTATAAAGTACTCTGTATCTTCCAAAGAATTCTGGGTCATAGCTTCTGAACTCAAAGACTATGTTAACATATTCAAAGTAACATTAAGGTACAAGAGGAGAAGTTCAGGCAACTGGCTCAGGAGCTGAGCAG
This sequence comes from Fukomys damarensis, assembly GCF_012274545.1. Lineage (NCBI taxonomy): Eukaryota > Metazoa > Chordata > Mammalia > Rodentia > Bathyergidae > Fukomys > Fukomys damarensis. Next base: position 45,293,743 of record NW_022900927.1, on the reverse strand, counting down.
AAGGACTTTATCAGTCCTTTTAGATCAGCTTGTAGGTTGATATCTTGTAAGTATATGTTCATTTTCTACTTTTTACTTAAATGATCAATGAAGAGTTGTTGGTTTTGTTGTGAATTGTTTTCAGCTCCACATTTTCATGACTTTTTCAATCTTGAGTGACTGCTACAAATGAATATACCCCAGTTTTACCATTTGGTCCACCTGTGATTCTGGGTAAATTTATTTTTTTGCATTCTAGCTCCTCTGCTTGAAAAATGTACAAAATAATTGCACCTAATTTACAGGTTGTTGTGACAATTTTATGGTAACGAGGAATGTTGATTAATGATGATTAAGAATTTAAAGCATCTAATATTATTTGTTAGTATATAAACATAGTTTAAAATAGGTTTTATTATCTTAAAAGGAATTAAAGTTTAGGTTGGTTGATTAACATGATTAGAACACTAATAATCAAGTTTTGCCTGCAGGGGATATGATTATAAATATGTTCATAAAAATCAATTAAATCAAATAGTATTATTGAGCACTATGTGTAGGCAATTTATTCATGTACTTGGGGTAAGTGAATGAGTAAAAAAAAGATGAAAATACTTGTCCTTGTAAAGGTGATAGTCATTTGGTGAGGGAAGAAGGCAAATAATGAACACCACACATGCACACATACAAGTACACACACACACATATACGTGTATATATATATATATATATACATACATATATATGTGTGTATATATATATATAAAACATTGCCAACATGAAAAGATTTCTCAATTTTATAGAGTTTTATTTTGTTGTTTTTTTTTTGTTTTTTTGTACCGAGGATAGAACTTGGGTCCTTGGGCTTGCAAGGCAGGCACCAGAACCTTTGAGCTAAATCCCCGGCCCCAGAAGGTAGTTTTTGTATTGTAAAAAGTGGTCGTGAAAGCAGTTGATGACCACATGATTATAATTTTAAATTAATTTTTAATAAATACTTACTCTATCGCTGAGTACTGGTTAAGCACCTTTTGGGGAAGGGGTTGGTACCAGAGAATGAACCTAGGGCCTTTGCACTGAGCTGCATCTCCAGCCTTTTTATTTTGAGACAGCATCTTGCTAAGCCCCTAGGTTGCACCAGGCCGGGGGTTAAGCACTTTCATACTCTATTTTTTATAATTCTTAGGATAACTTTCTATTAGAGGTATTTTTAGTCCTTTTTAAGTGAGGTAAAAGAGACTTATAAAAGTTTACTAATTTACTTACAGTGAGATACTGTACCTGGAGTGATAGAATATAAATCCAGCTCCTTCTGACTCTACAGCCATGATCTTAATCAGTAGGAACTATGTCTATTTCTTCGTGAGAGCTTTTTCTCCCCTTGGAAGCAAATACAAGATTATTAGGCCCAGGACATGGCTGTGCAGTTTTCCTTTATACTATTCCCTTCTTTCCATTATTTATTTTTTTGTACCGGCGATAGAACTTGGGTCCTTGCATTTGCAGCAGCACCACTGAGCTACATCCCCGGCCTCCTAGTCCTTTCTTTCTAATGTTGAAGATCACCCCCCCCCGGCAATATCAAACTGGTGGCTAGAAAGGCTAGTAGAAAAAACCAGAAAAGGACAGATGATTCAGTCTAAGGTATCAGAAATAGAACTATATTTAAAATAAGCTGTAAAAGGAGATTTCAGCAAATAAGGAATGGTTGAAAATTATAATTGAGGAGTTAAAGATACAGATCAAACTGAAGCTACCTAGACACATAATAATAAGCAGCTCAGACAGAAATCAATGCTATTAAACTAATACGAAATGAGAATGAGAGGAACAATAAATATTAGAGTTGATGTAGCAAATTCTAAAAGACACATTTTCCATTAAGAGCCCTCTCAAACGTAATACAGACACTATTATATGTCAGAGTTTCTTCAAGCTTATGGCAATTTTAATCTACCAATTATTAGTCTTTTCATTCAATTATGTGAAAACTGTTAAGCTACAGATGCACAGTAAGTTGGACTGGCAATAAAGGATTTATAAGAACTTACTAATGTTTTGATATTCATGTTCATTATTTTAAAACAGGTTTATTTGTAAAAGTCTAGATAATCATAAAATAAACATCCACACCTTCAGGAACAATCTTAAAAAATTGAAGGCCCATACCCTGCCCCTTCCTTGATGTCTCTCTCCCTTGAGATATTCAGTCTTTATTGGCTATCATCATCATAAATGTTTTTAGATTTTATCATTTTTGTAAAATTCTACAAATCATAAATAAGTTTCCACTTTATTATATACATGAACCAATATCCTGAAAAATATTGTGGTAAAATATCTAGAATTCCAGTTAAAGCATAAGAAACATTTCTCTTATACAAAGCAGAACTCATGAGAAAAGGAGATTTACTGGGAACAAAATTAAGGAATTGAGTGATAATTTACTCATTATCTTTTCATCTTAATTTGATTTTATCTTTTTTATTCTATTAACAGTATTTATTTTATAAGTCCATGTGTTCCAAAGCTTGGTTCAGTTCTATTATTTCATTGTTGATTTTCTGCCTAGTAGATCTGTCAATTTGTGATAGTGGGGTATTTAAATCCCCCACTACAATTGTATTAGTGCTTATTTGGTTTTTCATGTTACTTAATATTTGTTTTATATAGTTGGGGGCATTTATATTTGGTGCATATATGTTTATGATTGTCAGCTCTTCCTCTTGAATTGTTCCCTTTACAAGGATGTAGTGTCCTTCTTTGTCTCTCTTAATGAGTTTTGGTTTGAAATTTACTTTATCTGAGAATAAGATTGCTACCCCTGCTTTTTTCTGGACTCCTGACGCATGGAGAATTGTTTT